>NC_134359.1:74292585-74631752 GCF_048569485.1 Anomaloglossus baeobatrachus | reverse complement strand
GACTGGGCCCAGTCCTTAACCACCTCCGGTGGAAAAGGGAAACTGTCATCTGAACTACGCTTCGGAAAACGTTTGTCAGGACAGGCCCTGGGCTTGTTAACAGTGGTCTGAAAGCTGGAGTGGTTAAAAAACATACTCCTAGGTTTCTTAGGAGAGGTAAACTGGTGTACCTCTACCAGGGAGGGTTGTTCCTCTGACTCATGTGGGTTGAGGTTCAGTACGGAGTTAATGGACGCAATCAAGTCACTAACATCCGCATCACCCTCAGACAAGTCAATGGGGTACATAGAGGCAGTGTCTGAGCCCACAGTAAGTGAATCCTCCTCGCCCTGCACCTCGGCTTGTGAATCAGAGCCGTGGGACGAGGAAGGAGAAGGGTCCGTGCGTCTCCGTTTAGGGGGACGGGGTCCTAGGACATGCTCTGAGGGCTCTGCAGAGCTCGGAGCCGCAGAGACACCCTGAGAGGGAGGCTGATGCATAGACAGCAGCGTCCGGGACAGCTGCCCCATGGAGTCGGCAAAAGACTTGGAAATAGCTTGTGAAAAGGATGCTACCCAAGCCGGGGGTTCAGCCACCGGGGCCGGAGCAGCCGGAGGGACCCCTGCGGAGGCTCCAGGCTGAGACACAACCATGTTAGCACAGGCATCACAGTGTGGGTATGTGCTTGGCTCTGGCAGAATGAGCTTACACGCAGTGCATATAGCATACATGTTTGCAGCCTTGCTCCTAGTGACAGACATGCTGCTGTGGAGGAAGTTCTGCAGCCAGAATACACTCCTGTAGAAAGCCTGAGAGTGTAATAAAAGTCCACAACCAGAGGTTGTGGCTTACCAGCCCTGCTCTCTGTGTGTCCTCCGGATTTCACCGCTCCCCTGTGAAGTGTCAGCCTTCCTGACAGTATGCAGCTGCAGCACCCAGCGCCTTCCAGTGTAAGAAACGCTGAGAAAATGGCGCTGGGAGAAGGAGGGGGGGCGTGTATAAGCCCAGGAGCGGGAAAAACGGAGGGCAGAGATACAGGGAGGTATACAGGGGAGGGAACATCTCCCTAGAGAGGAGTGCCCTCCCCTCTGCTGGTCGGGCGGTGGGCGGCGCTGTATGCAAAACATGCAGAAGAAGCCAAAAACGAAACTAGGCCCAAACTAAAGCCGGGGCCTAGATTTTAAAGTGCGGCCGACGAGCAGGCACCTTCGGCGCGGTTCTCATGGGAAATTCCCAGAACCGGCCGAAATTTACAGTAACGCTAAAGCACATACTGTCCCCCTAATAAAAGTACCCGGGACCCCTGAAAAAACGTCTCAATACTTAGCTTTGAGACGCAGGGCCATGTCCCTGGAGAGGGGGGTAAATGCTCCTTCCAGCAGGGACCAGACAGGGCTGCGGATGGAGACCGGTCTTCTGCAATGCAGAGAGGACCGTGTAGGCTCCCACTTCAACCCAGAGCCTCTTAGAGGATGTGAAGGAGCGCGGCATGTGAAGGCTCCAGCCTTATAAGTCAACCTTAACAGCACCGCCGACAAAGTGGGGTGTGAAGGGACATGCCGGGAGTCCAGACTGGACCCGCTTTTCTTCCAAATCTTTAAAAATAAAATAAAAATATCAGGAAATGAAAGTGTGTGTGATCCTCCTGGAACACAAAGCGTTGAACTGGGTAGATTGTCATCCAGGGAGTGTATATAGCCCGGAGGGAGGAGCTACACGTTTGAGTGTAGTACTTTGTGTGTCCTCCGGAGGCGCTAGCTATACACCCATGGTTTGGGTCTCCCATGGAAGGAACGATAAAGAAAGGAATCACTACCAACCCCTGGAGGTGCAGAACTGCAACCACTGCTGCCATGACCTTGTGAATACACGAGGGGCCGTGGCTAACCCGAAGGGGAGAGCCGCGAATTGGAAATGTTCCTCTTTGATTACAAAACGTAGCCAACGCTGGTGTGAAACTGCGGTTGGCACAAGCAGAAAAACATCTCTGATGTCGATGGATGCTAAGAAATCTCCTTGGGTCATTGACCGATCGCAGAGATTCCATGCAAAAATGCCGCACCTGACATGCTTGTTGAGAAGCTTGAGATCCAGGTCGGAAAGCACCGTCCCTTTTCGGGGACTAGGAAGAGATTTGAGTAGAAATCTCAGAACCGTTCCCAGTCGGGAACTGGTACAATTACTCCATTGGCCTGCGAGAGTGCCACGGCCTGTGAGAAGGCGGCGGCCTTGGAGCAGGGGGGAGATAACAGAAAAAAATCTGTTTGGCGGGCTGGATAGAATTCCATTCTGTAGCCGTGGGAGATGGAAACCCACACCCACTGATCGAAGACGTGTTGAACCACACGTCACCCAAGTGGGAGAGCCTGCCACCGACCAAAGGACGTTGCTGGCGCGGCCGGAGAATCAAGAGGAGGCTGCCTTGGTGGCAGCAGCTCCTGCGGACTTCTGAGGACGCGGCCTCATGCGCCAGTCGGTTTACGGACCTTGGCTGAGTTAGTGGACGAGGCCGAGGGCTTAGAGGACGACCAGGTAGAGGAACGAAAGGAACGAAGCCTCGACTGGTTCCTGCCCTGGACAGGTTTCCTGGGTTTGTGGCATGGAAGTACTCTTCCTGCCAAAAAACGTCCGTAATAATTTCATCCAGTTGTTCACCGAATAGACTGGTCCCAGCAAAGGGAACCCAGCAAGGAACTTCTTAAGAAGCATCTGCCTTCCACTCTCGAAGCCACAGGAGCCTGCGGACAGCGAGGGAAGTAGCCGAGGCCACCGCAGTGCGGTGACAGTCTCCAGCATGGCAGACATGGCATAGGATGAAAAAGACTGAAGCCTGGAAGTTAAGGCAACCATTTCGGGCATAAAGTCCCTAGGTGAGGGGATGCACCTGCCGCCTCATATATAGGTTCGGCCAGAAGGACAACCTGGCGGACAGTGGAATCCTTAGAGAGGAGCCGTCAGCCACTGATACAATTGTCCGGGCTGAAAGCCTAGACACCGGAGGGTCCACCCTTGGTGAATGAGCCCACTCCTCGACCACCACTGGTGGAAGGGGGAAAACAGTCATCAGAACCACGCTTTGGGAAGCGTCTGACAGGACAGGCTCTGGGCTTGGTCACAGTGGGCTGACAAACTGGAGTGGTTAAGGAACACACTCCTTGTTCTCTTAAGGTATACTGATGCCTTTCTGCCAGAGGGGAATGCACCCCTGATACAGGCTGATTGAGGTCCAGTACAAATATAATGGTCGCAATCAAATCATTAGCATCTGCGTCACCTTCGGACAGATCAATGTACATGAAGTAGCGTCCGAGCCCCTAGTAAAAGCATCCTCCTCGTCCTGCGAGTCGGCTCGTGAATCAGAGCTGCGGGACGAGGAAGGAAAGGGGACCCTGCGACTCCATTTTAGGAGGACGGGGACTGAGACCAGATGAAGAATCTCTGTGAGCTCTTCTGAGCGAGCCGTAGCAGCAGAGGCGCCCTGAGAAGGGGGCTGATGCATACTCAGCAGTGTCCGGGACAGCTGTCCCCTGGAGAGAGGGATTCTGCCCAAACCGGGGGATCAGCCACCGGAGCCGGAGCAGCCGGAGGGACCGGATGAGCCTCCAGGCTGAGGCACCACTATGTTAGAGCAGGCATCACAATGTGGTTAAGTGCTCGGTACAGGCAGTACGAGCCTACATGCAGTGCATAATAAGAACAGCCTTGCAGCCTTGCTCTGATGTGAGACATGCTGCAGAAGTGGGGGCTCTGTCCAGAATGACCCCCAGCAGAGTATATAAACAGAGTATATAAGCAGCTGCACAACCTGAGGTTGTGGCTGCCCCGTTTAACATAAAGATATCACTGTGCCCTCCAGATCCCCCAGCCCAGGCCCACATTTGTCACAATGTGATTTGCAGACATTGAGAACGCTGAGAAAATGGCGCCGGAGCGAGGAGAGGGGGCGGGGCCTACTCTGAGAGCAGGATCTGGAGGGCAAATGAGGTATACAGGGGAGGGAATCTTTCCTCAGTGAGGAGTGTCCGTTCCCTGTGCTGAATAGCCGCTGGGCGGAGCCACACTGTCCCACTGCACTGACTGACATGCAGGGGTAGAGAATCGAAACTAGGCCTCAGGCGAAGCCGGGGCCTAGATTTAAACATGCGGCCAGCGTGCAGGCACCATCGGCGCGGTTCTCCAGTGAAAACTGGAGAACCGGCCGGAAATGTTAACACAGTTATATAACACACTCTCCACAATATATAAAGTACAAGGGGCCCCTGGAAAGACCACTGTCTGTGGTAATAACGTCTCAGTACTTAGCTTGTGAGACGCAGGTGCCAGGTCCCTGGGAGGTGAGCGCTCCGTCCGGCAGGATCCTGAAAAGGGCTGCGGATGGAGACCGGTCTCCTGCAAAGCAGTGAGAACCGTGTTGGCTCCCACTTCAGCCAAAGCCCCAGGGGATGGTGAAGGAGCGCGGCATGTGAAGGCTCCAGCCTTGTAAAATCAACCTTAACAGCACCGCCGACACAGTGGGGTGAGAAGGGACATGCCGGGAGTCCAGATTGGACCCGCTTTTCTTCCAAATCTTTGAAAACAAAAATCAAAAATCAGAGGATGCATTGTGTGTGTGACCTCCTGAACACAAAGCATTTAACTGGTTGGATTTGTCATCCGGGGAGTGTATATGCTCGGAGGGAGGAGCTACACTTTTAGTGTAGTACTTTGTGTGTCCTCCGGAGGCAGAAGCTATACACCCATGGTTTGGGTCTCCCATAAGGAACGATGAAGAAAGGTGAACGGCACGAAAGAGCTGCCAGTTCAGACGTTCTCCTGATTGAAGTGACCGCCACCAAAAAAATCACTTTCCAGGATAAGTGTGAGACTGAAGATTCTTTGAGTGGTTCAAATGGAGCCAGTTGGAGGGATCCTAAAACCAGATTGAGATCCCATGGTTCTAGCGGAGCCCGATAGGGCGGATTCAGATGAGCGACTCCTTGGATGAACGTCTTGACCTGCGGACGTGATGCTAGATTTCGTTGGAAAAGAACAGACAAAGCCGAAACCTGCCCCTTGATGGTTGCCAGCGAGAGACCCGCTTGCAACCCTGCCTGAGGGAACGCTAGAAGCGTCGGTAGTGACAGAACTAGCGGGGAGAGATTTCCGTTGACCTCGCACCACTGAAAAAAGGCCTTCCAGGTGCGGTAGTAGATCTTCGAAGATGAAGGCTTTCGAGCCCTAATCATAGTCTGAATCACTCCTGGAGCAAATCCTGACTGGGCTAACAGCCAGGATTCAAGAGCCATGCCGTCAAATTGAGAACCCCTGAATTCTGATGGAAGAGCGGACCTTGAGACAGCAGGTCCGGCCGATCTGGAAGCCGCCATGGGGTGTCCGCGACGAGCTGTGCGAGTTCTGCGAACCATGCTCGCCTGGACCATTCTGGGGCGATGAGAATCACCGGAATGCCCTCTGCCTTGATTTTCTTGAGGACTCTTGGGATCAGTGGCAGCGGCGGAAAGATGAATGGTAGTCTGAAGTGATTCCACGGAAGAATGAGGGCGTCGACTCCTAGCGCCTGCTTGTCGTGGGAGCGAGATATGAACTGTGGGACTTGATTGTTGAACCGCGAGGCCATCAGGTCCACATCCGGAGTCCCCCATCTGTGGCAGATCTGTCCGAAAACGTCTCTGTTGAGAGACCATTCGCCCGACGCCAGACCCTGTCTGCTGAGATAGTCGGCCGCCCAATTTTCCACGCCGGGGATATGTACCGCGGATATCCTGGAGTTGTGCGACTCTGTCCACTGTATGATCTTCTTCATCTCTCTCATTGCCATGACGCTCCTCGTGCCGCCCTGGTGATTGATGTATGCCACCGCCGTGGCGTTGTCCGACTGTATTCTGATTGGAGACCCCTGTATAAGGCGCTGAAAAGCTTGCAGGGCTCGAAGGACCGCTCTGATCTCTAAAACGTTGATCGGGAGTCGGCTTTCCCGGGAGGACCACTGTCCGTGAGCCGTGTGATGATGGAACACCGCTCCCCAGCCCAGAAGGCTGGCATCGGTGGTGACTGTCTGCCAGTATACCGGTACGAATGACATTCCTTTGGAGAGATTTAGGCTGTTGGTCCACCAGAGCAGAGAGCAGCGGACTTCCGGGGACAACTTTATCTTGCGATCCAGGGTGAATAGCGACTTGTCCCAATTGTGCAGCAGAGATAGCTGAAGGGGACGAAGATGAAAGCGGGCGAACGGGACCGCCTCTATTTCCGCCACCATCCGACCTAGGGCCCTCATACCGAATCGTATGGACACCGCTCTGGAGCGGTGGAGGGTCTGGACATCTCTCTGGAGGGAGGCAATCTTTTCCTGTGGAAGGGACACACGTCCTTGGATGGTATCGAACTCCATGCCGAGGAATGTGATCCGACGGGCCGGGGTCAGAGAGGACTTCTTCCGATTGATGATCCAACCGAGCCGGGACAGAGTATCGATGGTAACCTGGACACTTAGACGGCACTCGTTGAAAGAGGACCCCTTGATCAGCAAGTCGTCCAGGTATGGAATCACCAGAACTCCTCTGGAGTGCAGGATCGACATGGCAGCAGCCATGACTTTCGTGAATACTCGGGGCGCAGACGCAAGGCCGAAAGGTAGGGCAGTAAACTGATAATGATCGTCTGCCACGGCAAAGCGCAGGAATTTCTGGTGTTGATGTGCAATCGGGATGTGCAGATATGCATCCTGTATGTCCAGAGAGGCGAGGAATTCGCCAACCTCCATGGAGGCAATGACCGATCGGAGGGACTCCATGCGAAATTTTCTGGGTCTGACGTACCTGTTGAGGACCTTGAGGTCGAGAACGGGACGCACAGTGCCGTCCTTTTTGGGGACAACGAAGAGGTTTGAGTAGACTCCCCTGAACCGTTCCGAGTCTGGGACTGGCACCACGACCCCTGAGCGGCGAAGAGTTTCGATGGCGTGAAGAAAAGGGCGAGCTCGCGCGTCTGACTCGGGAGGATGGGAAAGGCAAAACCGACTTGGGGGCATTGACGAGAACTCTATCTTGTATGCCGAGACTAAAATTTCTCTGACCCAAGCGTCTGTGATCAAGGGCAGCCAGACGTGTTGGAAAAGAGACAGGCACCCCCCCACCTGGTCCGCGCTGACGCACGAAGACGACGAGTCATTTGGAGGAGTATCGCTGAGATCTAGATGCTGGTTTGGCTGGCTGGCGTGATCTAGGACGCCAGGACGGATTTCTTTTGAAGGACGGGTTCTTCCTGTTTCTCTGTGGGGATCTGTTCCTCCTAGGCTGTGTAGTGGAACTGAAGCTGCGAAAAGGACGAAAACCTGAGGTCGGCTGGCGGCGCGGGATACGTCTTGGCCTCAGCTGGGGAAGGGAAGTGCTCTTTCCTCCCGTAGCCTCGGCGATGATCTGATCGAGCCTGTCCCCGAACAGTCGGCCTCCTGCAAATGGGAGGGCGGTAAGAGATTTCTTTGAAACTGCGTCTGCATTCCAGGCTCTGAGCCAGACCGCCCGGCGGATTGCCACCGTGTTGCTGGCCGCCTGTGCTGCGCAGTTGGCAGACGCCAGAGATGCATTAATGATATACTCACCCGCTAGGACAATCTGTGCCGCCATGTTGACGAGCTCGGGATCGCCATCCTGTGAGCGAAGGCCTCTGCGGTGGGTGTCGGCCCATGTTACCATGGCCTTCGCTACCCAGACGGCGGCGAAAGCCGGCGACAGGGCAGCGCCTGCTGCCTCGAAAGCCGAACGGGCGAATCTCTCAATGTTTCGGTCCGTGGCGTCACGGAGCGATGTCCCCTGTGGCAGAGATAGAACCGTATGCGAGGACAGGCGGGAGACCGGGGGGTCGACCACCGGTGAGCCTGCCCATTCCTTCCTAAGATCCTTGGGGAAGGGATAGTGTAAGTCAATCGTAAGTCGTCTTGTCCGGTTGCTGTCTGTGCTTGCGTAGGATCTCAGCGAATTCCGGATGATCGCAGAAAGACCTGTGGACACGCTTAACACGTTTGAAAGATACCTGTGAGCTCTGGGCGGTGGCAGAGTCCGGCTGCGTCTTATTCACTGCGTCGACCAGGCTGTCCACCATACGCCTGACATCAGCTGCCTGGTCCGAGTCCAGCAGTGAGGCTGCATCCGACTCTTCTCCGGAGAGATCGGATGGTCCCGGAGACGAGTTGCGCTCGGGTCTTGGAGGGGAGAGAGACCTCTGGGAGGAATTGGAAGACGAGACCGTGCGGGTTCGCTTCCGCGCTCCAGCAGCCAAGTCAGGGTCAGCACAACTGTCGTCCTGCGGCGGCTGGACCTGTGTGGCATGGCTGAGCGTAGGGAGCGACTGCAAAGCTTGCGCGATGGTCAGGGACGCCCTTGACAGAGAATCCACCGACTGGGAGAAAGAAGTCAGCCACTCCGGGGGAGGGAGCGCATTGGGGCTCGATGCGTCCTGTACTGCTGCAGTAGCGGCGTGGACGGGGGGGGCTGGCGGCATCTGGGGCAATCTGCGTGGGCTGCGGATCGGGAGTGCAAGCTGCGCAGAGGGAGGTAGCCTGGCCTTGGGAGAATTTTTCGTTGCAGGACGAGCACGCAAAATGCATTATGAAGGGGGCCTGTTTTGATCGGGACGACTTAGAGTTAGGCATGGCTGCTCAGGGCTCCTACTAGGGACACTAGGGAGGAGACAGGAGAAAATTGGAAGAAAAAAAACAAAAAAGTACAAAGTGTCGCTGGTCCTAATGAGGAGCAGCACTCACCCTGGCCTGTGTCCTTCCCGGGTCAGCAGGGGCCTCAGAGTAGCTGGAGGTAGCCGCAGAGAAAAGATGCTGTTGCTCACCGGCCTGCCTGTGCTGAGGTGAGCCGTTGGTAAGAGAAAAACGCGCGCTTTTGCCTCTTTTTTTTTTTTTTTACTGCTGGAGGGGGCGTGTAGCCGATGAGGTGGCTGTCTCTGGGCAGAATATGCAAAGGGCGAGCCAGAGGGGGCGCGCGCAAACGGGGGGCGGAGCGCTCCGGCCCGAGTTAGGCCCGAAGCCGGGGACTAAATTAACGAGCGGCGGCCGCCGGGAGCGCAGCGCTGGGCGCGGAACAGCTCTCACCTGCGTCCACGCACGTTGCTCGGATCCATAAGTCCCCTCCACGATTGCTGCGGCCCCTGGTAAGTGTTGAGGCATCCGAGGGGCCGTGATGGAGACTGCGCAGTGCTCCTGCGCTGCAGTGCCAGAACCTCAGCCTGGGCCCAGGGTATCAGGTGAACGCTGGGGGAGGCCTGGTGACAGAGGACCCCTTGATGTGAGCGCTCCTGCGCTGTGACAGTCTGACATCCTCAGGGAATCCTCTTCACCTCCACCAGAAACACCCCCTGGGACGGTACCATGGGGGTCGACGGGGAGTGTGTGCCCTTAAATCAAATAATAATCTCGGTCCCCAATCAACCCCTGGGGTGGTACCATGGGGCCGGAGGGGGATAGGGCCTGGCGTCTCGAGCCCTCAGGCAACCCTGGGGCGAGAGTTCTCTCTGAAGCAGGGTCTTTAACCCTGCAGAAGAGACAAAAAACAACGAACGATGAGAATGCTGAGCGGCGCCGTATAGCCCGAAAAAAACGCAACAGAGATATGGGCCCACTTCAGCCTCCTACGACACTAAGCAAAAAACTGGCATAGTACCGCCTCCGGCTCGGGGTGTACACTGCCAGGGAGGAGCTAACTCTTTTTATGTTCACTTAGTGTCAGCCTCCTAGTCACAGCAGCATACACCCATGGTCCTGTGTCCCCCAATGAAAGCGATAGAGAAATATATATTTTTTTAATTCAATTCTTTTTTTTCTTTTTACACCACTTAAATAAAATAAAAGCTATACATGGTTGCTATCTATGTAATCTGAATAATACTGCCAGGTCAGCTTTATGGTAAAATGAATGCTATAAATAAAGATCTCCTAAACAATTGCAGAAATAAGCTTTGTTTTCAATTTTGGCACACTTGCAGTTTTGCTTACCATTATATGATAAAATGAATGGTGTCATTCAAAAGTACAAGTCATCCTGCAACAAAAAAGCCCTCACATGGCTATAGTGACAGAAAAATAAAAAAATGTTATGGCTCTTGGAATAATGGGAGGGAAAAAAAAAAGAAAAAATGAAAGCGCAAAAATGAAAAAACAAAAACAAAAAAAACCCAAACAAACAACATCTGGTCTGTAAGGGGTGACCCGGTTTTTATTTAATTTACTTTCTTTAAAAATCAGTAATAAATATAGGACACGACTCTACTGATCCAGACTCAGATCTGTAGGATACTTGGGTGATCTGTGATACCGCCACTCATACTGTAATACACGGCCGATATAACAGTCATAATAAAAGCAACTTCCCGAGCTCCCAGTCCTTTAAACTTAACATATACAGTATGTGGCCATAGAGCTGTGTATACTGTACACACACTACACATGGGATATTTTACCCTGAAAACAATGGACCAATTAGTGGAATCAAATTGATCACAAAATAGGTCAAAACAAATCTATCACCCGTTTTATGCTACCCCTTCTGAGATCAGGATTATGTAGGGCCAGAGACCATGACTCCAGAGATGGTCACTTACCGATTCGCTTGCTGCAGTTTTCAAAATATCTCCATTTTATCTTCTGCAGAGATACCATTTCTCTGAATACTGAGCTCTTGCTAACCACGCCCACATAACTGATTAACATCTTTCTGCCTATGCACAGTGTACACAGAAAGCTGCCAGTAGTGTGGGCAGGGTAATACAGATGTCATGAATATGGAGGACTGCATGGCAGCACTAGTCCTATCCTTCTGATAAAACAGGGATTTTATCAAAACTACAAAAAGCAGCTCAGTAAGTGACACATTGCCGGACTCATGTCCTCTGTATTATGCTGTTCTTAGATTAGTTGGCAAACAATTGGTGACAAATTCCCTTTAATGGGGACTTTAACCCCTTCAGCCCCCGGGCATTTTCCGTTTTTGTTTTTTGCTCCCCTTCTTCCAAGAGCCGTAACTTTTTTATTTCTTCAGCGCTCTATTGGGAGACCCAGACGATTGGGGTATAGCTACTGCCCTCCGGAGGCCACACAAAGCACTACACTAAAAAGTGCAAGGCCCCTCCCCTTCTGGCTATACCCCCCCGTGGTATCACGGGTTCTCCAGTTTTCAAGCTTTGTGCGAAGGAGGTCAGACATCCACGCATGGCTCCACAGATTTTAGTCAGCAGTAGCTGCTGACTATTTCGGATGGAAGAAAAGAGGGCCCATATAGGGCCCCCAGCATGCTCCCTTCTCACCCGTGGATGGTGTTGTAAGGTTGAGGTACCTATTGCTGGTACAGGGGCTGGAGCCCCACATGCTGTTTTCCTTCCACATCCCCTTGTAGGGCTCTGTGGAAGTGGGATCCTGCCGGCCTCTAAGCTCTGACGCCGGGCTCCATCCACAGACCCATAGCACCTGATGGATACGGAGCAGGAGTACAATCAGGGACAAGGCCCTGCATCATACAGGTACTCTGTGTCCCCGGCAGGCACAGGCACACTCCGGGCTGGCTGGGTGTTGTAGTGCGCCGGGGACCGTAACGATTGAGTTGGTGTTCCTGCAGTTTACTGGGGGACTTTTGTGTTGTGGGAACGCAGCGCCGACCCCCACTGGACCGGCGGCGCTGCTGTGACTTGTAGTGCGCCGGGGACACGCCGACCGCGCTTTTACGGCGGCGGCGTTTATAAATCCAGTCCCCGGCTTTTGCGGCCTAGCTCCGCTTCGTTCCCGCCCCCACCCTGTCAATCAGGGTAGGGGAGAGACGCTGTTTCGCAGCAGCGACGAGGGCTGGAGCCTGATTTACATGCTCCAGCCCTCTCACTAGGCACAGAGGGAAGCAGGCTTCCCGCTCTTAGCCAGGAACGCCCAGGGCCCGCCCCCCCTCCTCTCCCAGGACGCCGGCAGCCATTACATGCAGTCTGGCTAGAGGAAGGACGCAAGGCTCTGGGAGACCTGGACTAGGGGGCTTTTGGAGACCACACACCCGCTCTTAAGCGGGCGGTAAGCGGCATTTCAGCTGGCCCCTCTAGTGCCTCAGTGTGCATTGGTGTACTGTGTCACCAGATATATATATTTATTTATTTCTTGCACTGTGAGGTCGCTTCCTGGCTGGATACCCCAGATCGCTCTGAGGAGGCAGCAACATGTCATCCACAAAACGCAAGGCTGCCAAGGCTAGGGCTGTGTACACTGCGTGTGCTGCATGTGGGGCTGCTCTACCAGCAGGTTCCAAAGACCCCCATTGTGTGCAATGCTCAGATCCGGTGCTGCTTCGCCAGCCGGAGTCCGGAGGGGTAGTGACCCAGGCTGAGACGCTTGTAAGTCCTGCCCCGGTGTCAGGGACAGACTTTGCAGTTTTTGCTGAGGGAATGTCTGTGACTATGGCAAAAATCCTTGAAACTTTGCAATCCATGACTGGGGCTCAGTCTATGGACACGGCGAGGTCTCTGTCCTCTAATCCCCCTCAGTTGGAATTAATCCAGACTGCAAGGGGGTCCCCGGCTTCCCAGGCTGAGTATTATGACTCAGATGATAGCCCCAGCCACCCTAAGCGAGCTCGCTGGGAAAGACCCTCAACGTCATCACACTGCTCAGGGTCTCAGCGCAATCAGTCGCCCTGTGATGCGTCTGAAGAGAGTGATCAGGAGTCTTATCCTGGAACCCCTCTCAATCTGGATACCCCGGATGGGGACGCCATGGTAAACGAGCTTATCTCAGCCATCAATAGACTGTTGGATATTTCTCCCCCAGCTCCTTCTGCAGAGGAGGCAGCTGCAGAGCAGGAGAAGTTTCGTTTCCTCTATCCCAAGCGTAAATTGAGTGCTTTCTTGGATCACTCTGACTTCAGAGAGTCAATCCAGAAACACGACGCTCATCCAGAAAGGCGTTTCTCTAAACGTTCTAAGGATACACGTTTTCCTTTCCCCCCTGATGTGGTCAAGCGCTGGACCCAGTGTCCAAAAGTAGACCCCCCGATTTCCAAACTTGCAGCTAGATCCATAGTTGCAGTGGAGGATGGCGCTTCACTTAAGGATGCCAATGACAGACAGATGGACCTTTGGTTAAAATCTGTCTATGAAGCTATCGGCGCGTCGTTTGCTCCAGCATTCGCAGCTGTATGGGCACTCCAAGCTATTTCAGCTGGTTTAGCAAAAGTGGATGCTATCATACATCCAGCGGTGCCGCAAGTGGCGTCCCTTACCTCGCAGATGTCTGCGTTTGCGTCTTACGCTATCAATGCGGTCCTAGAATCTACCAGCCGCACCTCAATGGCGTCCGCCAATTCGGTAGTTTTGCGCAGAGCCTTGTGGTTAAAGGACTGGAAAGCAGATGCTGGTTCCAAAAAATGTTTAACCAGCTTGCCTTTATCTAGAGATAGACTGTTTGGCGAGCCATTGGCTGACATCATTAAACAGTCCAAGGGTAAAGACTCTTCCTTACCCCAGCCCAGATCAAGCAAACCTCAGCAGAAAAAATGGCAGCAGAGGTTTCAGTCCTTTCGAGGTTCGGGCAAGACACAATTCTCCTCGTCCAAAGGGACTCAGAGGACGCAAAGAGTCTCAGATTCCTGGCGGGCTCACGCACGCCCCAAGAAAGCAAATGGAGGAACCGCTTCCAAAGCGGCTACCTCATGACTTCCAGCCCCCCCCCTCCGCATCTCCGGTCGGGGGCAGGCTCTCCCGCTTTTCCGACATTTGGATGTCACAGGTCAAAGACCGGTGGGTGACAAACATTTTGTCTCGCGGGTACAGAATCGAGTTCAGTTCTCGTCCTCCAGCTCGGTTCTTCAGAACCTCCCCACATCCAGACCGAGCAGATGCCCTGCTGCAGGCGGTGGACTCCCTAAGAGCGGAAGGAGTAGTGGTTCCTGTACCGCCTCAGGAACAAGGGCGAGGGTTTTACTCCAATCTCTTTGTGGTTCCAAAAAAGGACGGCTCGTTCCGTCCTGTTCTGGATCTAAAGCTGCTCAACAAACATGTGCACGCCAGACGGTTCCGGATGGAAACCCTCCGCTCTGTCATTGCCTCAATGTCTCAAGGAGACTTCCTTGCCTCAATAGACATCAAAGATGCTTATCTCCACGTGCCAATTGCTACAGAACATCAACGTTTTCTACGTTTTGTGATAGGAAACGACCATCTTCAGTTCGTAGCTCTGCCATTCGGTCTGGCGACAGCCCCCCGGGTCTTCACCAAGGTCATGGCGGCGGTGGTAGCAGTCTTGCACTCTCAGGGACACTCGGTGATCCCTTACCTAGACGATCTACTTGTCAAGGCACCCTCTCAAGAGGCATGCCAACTCAGTCTACATGCTACGCTGGAGACTCTACAGACGTTCGGATGGATCATCAACTTTACAAAGTCGAATCTGTCACCGTCACAGTCGCTAACGTATCTTGGCATGGAGTTTCATACTCGAGCAGCGAGAGTGAAGCTTCCGCTGAACAAGCAGCGGTCCCTACAGACAGGGGTGCAATCCCTCCTTCAAGGCCAGTCGCACCCCTTACGGCGCCTCATGCACTTCCTCGGGAAGATGGTGGCAGCCATGGAAGCAGTTCCCTTTGCGCAGTTTCATCTGCGCCCACTTCAATGGGACATTCTCCGCCAATGGGACGGGAAGTCAACGTCCCTGGACAGGAAAGTCTCTCTTTCCCAGACGGCCAAGGACTCTCTACAATGGTGGCTCCTTCCCACCTCATTGTCTCAGGGAAGATCCTTCCTGCCCCCATCCTGGGCAGTGGTCACGACAGATGCGAGTCTGTCAGGGTGGGGAGCAGTGTTTCTCCACCACAGGGCCCAGGGGACGTGGACTCCGCAGGAGTCCACCCTTCAGATCAATGTTCTGGAAATCAGGGCAGTGTATCTTGCCCTACTGGCCTTCCAACAGTGGCTGGAAGGAAAGCAGATCCGAATCCAGTCGGACAACTCCACAGCGGTGGCATACATCAACCACCAAGGAGGGACGCGCAGTCGGCAAGCATTCCAAGAAGTCCGGCGCATTCTAATGTGGGTGGAGGACACAGCATCCACCATATCCGCGGTTCACATCCCAGGCGTAGAAAATTGGGAAGCAGACTTCCTCAGTCGCCAGGGCATGGACGCAGGGGAGTGGTCCCTTCACCCGGACGTGTTTCAGGAAATCTGTCGCCGATGGGGAGTGCCGAACGTCGACCTAATGGCGTCCCGGCACAACAACAAGGTCCCGGCATTCATGGCGGGGTCGCGCGATCAAAGAGCTCTGGCGGCAGACGCATTAGTTCAAGATTGGTCGCAGTTCCGGCTCCCATACGTCTTCCCACCTCTGGCACTCTTGCCCAGAGTGTTACGCAAGATCAGATCCGATTGCAGCCGCGTCATACTCGTCGCCCCAGACTGGCCGAGGAGATCGTGGTATCCGGATCTGTGGCATCTCACGGTCGGTCGACCGTGGTCACTGCCAGACCGACCAGACTTACTGTCCCAAGGGCCGTTTTTCCATCAGAATTCTGCGGCCCTGAACCTGACTGTGTGGCCATTGAGTCCTGGATCCTAGCGTCTGCAGGATTATCCCAAGGAGTTGTAGCCACAATGAGACAGGCTAGAAAGTCGACTTCTGCTAAGATCTACCACAGAACGTGGAAGATTTTCTTATCCTGGTGTTCCGCTCAGGGAGTGTCTCCCTGGCCATTTGCATTGCCCACTTTTCTTTCTTTCCTGCAATCGGGGTTAGAAAAGGGCTTGTCGCTCAGCTCCCTTAAAGGGCAAGTATCGGCACTATCCGTGTTTTTTCAGAAGCGTCTAGCACGTCTTCCTAAGGTGCGCACGTTCCTGCAGGGGGTCTGTCATATTGTGCCCCCGTACAAGCGGCCGTTAGATCCATGGGATCTGAACAGGGTTCTAGTTGCTCTCCAGAAGCCGCCTTTCGAGCCTCTGAAAGAAGTTTCCTTTTCTCGCCTGTCACAGAAAGTGGCGTTTCTTGTTGCGATCACATCGCTTCGGCGAGTGTCGGAGCTGGCAGCTCTGTCATCCAAGGCTCCCTTCCTGGTGTTCCACCAGGACAAGGTAGTGCTGCGCCCCATTCCGGAGTTTCTCCCTAAGGTCGTCTCCTCGTTTCATCTTAATCAGGATATATCCTTGCCTTCCTTTTGTCCTCATCCGGTTCACCGGTATGAAAAGGACTTACGTTTGCTGGATCTGGTGAGAGCACTCAGAATCTACATTTCCCGCACGGCGCCCATGCGCCGTTCCGATGCACTTTTTGTCCTTGTCGCTGGTCCGCGCAAGGGGTTGCATGCTTCTAAAGCCACCCTGGCTCGATGGATCAAAGAACCAATTCTAGAGGCCTACCGTTCTGCGGGGCTTCCGGTTCCTTCAGGGCTAAAAGCCCACTCAACCAGAGCCGTGGGTGCGTCCTGGGCATTACGACACCAGGCTTCGGCTCAACAGGTGTGCCAGGCAGCTACCTGGTCGAGTCTGCACACTTTCACCAAACATTATCAGGTGCATACCTATGCTTCGGCGGATGCCAGCTTAGGTAGAAGAGTCCTGCAGGCGGCAGTGACATCCCCGTAGGGGAGGGCTGTTTTGCAGCTCTAACATGAGGTATCTCTTTACCCACCCAGGGACAGCTTTTGGACGTCCCAATCGTCTGGGTCTCCCAATAGAGCGCTGAAGAAGAAGGGAATTTTGTTACTTACCGTAAATTCCTTTTCTTCTAGCTCTTATTGGGAGACCCAGCACCCGCCCTGTTGTCCTTCGGGATTTTTTTGTTGTTTGCGGGTACACATGTTGTTCATGTTGAACGGTTTTTCAGTTCTCCGACGTTATTCGGAGTTAATTTGTTTAAACCAGTTATTGGCTTCCTCCTTCTTGCTTTGGCACTAAAACTGGAGAACCCGTGATACCACGGGGGGGTATAGCCAGAAGGGGAGGGGCCTTGCACTTTTTAGTGTAGTGCTTTGTGTGGCCTCCGGAGGGCAGTAGCTATACCCCAATCGTCTGGGTCTCCCAATAAGAGCTAGAAGAAAAGGAATTTACGGTAAGTAACAAAATTCCCTTCTTTTCCATCAATCTTGCCATGTAAGGGCTTGTTTTTTGCGGGACGAGTTGTACTTTTAAATGAAACTATAAGTTTTACCATATAGTATACTGGAAAACGGCAAAAAAATTCCAAGTGCGGAAAATTGGAAAAAAAAAAGTGTGATCGTACAATAGTTAATGGGATATTTTATTCACTGTGTTCACTATATGGTAAAACTGAGCTATGTAATGCCTGAGGTTGGTGCGAGTTTGTAAACACCAAACATGTATAGGTTTACTTGTGTCTAAGGGTTTAAAAAAAATTCACAAGCTTGTCCAAAAAAAGTGGCGCACATTTTGCGCCATTTTCCAAAACCCGTAGCATTCTCATTTTTCGGGCTCTGAGGCTCAGTGACGGCTTATTTTTTGCGTCTCGACCTGACATTTTTAACGGTTCCATATTTGCGCAGATGCTACATTTTGATCGCCTGTTATTGCATTTTGCTCAAAATTTGTGGCGACCAAAAAACGTAATTTTGTCGTTTGGAATTTTTTTGCCGCTACGCCGTTTACTGATCAGATTAATTGATTTTATATTTTGATAGATCGGGCATTTCTGAACTCGCCGATACCAAATATGTGTATATTTTTTAACCCTTTAATTTTCAATGGGGGGAGAGGGGGGTGATTTGAACTTTTAGGTTTTTTAAAACTTTTTTCTTACTTTTTTTTTAATTTTACTAGTCCCCCTAGGGGGCTATAGCGATCAGCAATCCGATCGCTCTGCCCTATCTGCTGATCACAGCTACAGAGCTGAGAACTGCAGATTTGGTGCTTTACTTTCAATGCCGGCTGTATTCCGGCATTGAGAGGAAGTGAGTCATGTTAGCTACAGGCGTCATCACATGACCCTGTGCTACCATGGCAACCACCGAAAGTCACGTGATCATGTCACGTGACTTCCGGTGGGGGCGGGGTAAGTGACTGTCATGGCGGCGCGCATATACATATCGCTGCCAGATTTTGGCAGCGATATGTAAGGGGTTAATGGCTGCGGGTGGAAGCGATTCCACCCGCGACTAGCAGGCACACATGTCAGCTGTTGAAAACAGCTGATATGTGCGCGGATCGCTGCCCCTGCAGGGGGCGGGGCTTAACGGCACACGATCCAGTACGTCATGGGCCGTTAAGGGGTTAAGTGTATATATATATATATATATATATATATATATAAAATATTAGTTATAAATCACTTCTAGTTCTTTAAACTTGACAGTAATCTTTAATTTGCTCCATTTTCCAATTATTCTTACCGTGATGGATTTCAAAGTCATTGGTGCCTTTCCCTTTAAATGCTGCCACACAAGGCTTGTGGATATATAGGGAACTGCAGGCTGATGGATGAGACTGGCAGTCAAAACGTCCAACCTTACAAGGGACAGAATGGAGTGGGTTAATGGAATTCACAACAGATGTCCAGCTGTCAATCGATGTGAGCCCGGTCATCACGACAAGGTGATCTCAATATACCGGGACCCTAACTTAAATGCCACTATCTGGGTTAAAAACCTACATGTCTGGGCAGAAAGGAGGCGTGGACAAAGCCTGGTTATAAGGCAGAGTGCTCAGTCAGAAAGAAATGCATTACAAATATATCAAAAAGACTGATCTGCACATCCAACAGGTGTGAACAAGCGCTAGCTGAAAACACAATATAACTACAAAATTCATAAAGCTGCACTCTAAAATGCTAGAATATATCCAGGCTGTGTCCATCCTGCTTTATAGCTGGATCCTTTTTGCCCAGACATGTAGGTTTTTAACCCAGATAGAGGCATTTAATTTAGGTTCCCGGTATATTGAGATCACCTTGCCGCTGGTTACTGGGCTCACATGCAATAAGCTAAGTATCTCTTTTTTTCAAATATATCTATAGCAGTAATGCTAAACCAGAGTTTCCTTATTCACTGTTCGCATTCTAGAGTGCAGCTGTATGCGTTTTGTAGTTATATTGTGTTTTCAGCTAGCACCTGTTCACACTTGTTGGATTTGTCGGTCAGGCGTTTTTATATATTTGCATGAAAACCACGCTGTTCTCACGAGGGGCTCAGCAAGTCTTTACTCCTCCACCATGCTTTACACTGCTCATATGATTATAAAAGCCCACATATATTGAGTCTAATGAGCTTAGATAAGTGGGTTGGTCAGAGTTTCTTCTTCTAGACCCCCTTTGTCTCACTGCAGTAAGTGGACATGTCAGGACTTCTGAATGCAGTTTTCGGGTACGCAGATGTAACGTTCAGCATATAGCACTTCTCTAATGTGAATGTGGCCCAAGGACAGCAGATTTACAGCACCCATCTGATAACAGTAGCAGATGCGCTGTGGAATAATAAAATCATCACATAAAAAGTGATTAGTATAAAGCCATGTCACTCACGTGTGAGATTACTGACCTGTACATGGTCACCGCGCAGTAAAACGTTCAGCTTCTTGAATTCTGGGATATAAAACGCTCGATCTTGTCCGTAAGTGAAGAATATAAGCCATCGATGATATGTTAATCTGTCCTTAAAGAAAAAAAAGTAACAACTCCCATCAGGTGTTTATCTCCTATTATACAATATATAAGGTGGTGATATATGTAGGGTCTGTCCGAGAAGTGACACTTAAAGGGAACCTGACATTGGACATTACACAAGTCAACCAATGTAAGGTACCGTCTTTATTATGCAAATAGGAGGGTATGACTGTGCACCAAGCCATGGTTAACACCAAAGGTGCACTGAAGCACCCTAATATTCATATCACATTCACCTGTATGGATTATGGACATAATGGTTTCTCAGATGCAGAATAAAGAGAGATGTCACAATGGCTCTCTTCATTTGCTATGGGAGTAATAAACCAATAAATGTTTGGGACTGTCTGGTTACACTTGTTGGGACTGCCTGGTTACACTTGTTGGGACTGTCTGGTTACACTTGTTGGGACTGTCTGGTTATACTTGTTGGGACTGCCTGGTTACACTTGTTGGGACTGTCTGGTTATACTTGTTGGGACTGTCTGGTTACACTTGTTGGGACTGTCTGGTTACACTTGTTGGGACTGTCTGGTTACACTTGTTGGGACTGCCTGGTTACACTTGTTGGGACTGCCTGGTTACACTTGTAGGGACTGCCTGGTTATACTTGTAGGGACTGCCTGGTTACACTTGTTGGGACTGTCTGGTTACACTTGTTGGGACTGCCTGGTTACACTTGTAGGGACTGTCTGGTTATACTTGTTAGGACTGTCTGGTTATACTTGTTGGGACTGTCTGGTTACACTTCTTGGGACTGCCTGGTTACACTTGTTGGGACTGCCTGGTTACACTTGTAGGGACTGCCTGGTTATACTTGTAGGGACTGCCTGGTTACACTTGTTGGGACTGTCTGGTTACACTTGTTGGGACTGCCTGGTTACACTTGTAGGGACTGTCTGGTTATACTTGTTAGGACTGCCTGGTTATACTTGTTGGGACTGTCTGGTTACACTTGTTGGGACTGTCTGGTTACACTTCTTGGGACTGCCTGGTTACACTTGTAGGGACTGCCTGGTTACACTTGTAGGGACTGTCTGGTTACACTTGTAGGGACTGTCTGGTTACACTTGTAGGGACTGCCTGGTTACACTTGTTGGGACTGCCTGGTTACACTTGTTGGGACTGTCTGGTTATACTTGTTGGGACTGCCTGGTTACACTTGTTGGGACTGTCTGGTTATACTTGTTGGGACTGCCTGGTTACACTTGTTGGGACTGCCTGGTTACACTTGTTGGGACTGCCTGGTTATACTTGTTAAGAATGTCTGGTTATACTTGTTAAGAATGTCTGGTTATACTTGTTGGGAATGTTTGGTTATACTTGTTGGGAATGTCTGGTTATACTTGTTGGGACTGTCTGGTTATACTTGTTGGGACTGTCTGGTTATACTTGTTGGGACTGTCTGGTTATACTTGTTGGGACTGTCTGGTTATACTTGTTGGGACTGTCTGGTTATACTTGTTGGGAATGTCTGGTCATACTTGTTGGGACTGTCTGGTTATACTTGTTGGGACTGTCTGGTTATACTTGTTGGGACTGTCTGGTTATACTTGTTGGGAATGTCTGGTTATACTTGTTGGGACTGTCTGGTTATACTTGTTGGGACTGTCTGGTTATACTTGTTGGGACTGTCTGGTTATACTTGTTGGGACTGTCTGGTTATACTTGTTGGGACTGTCTGGTTATACTTGTTGGGACTGTCTGGTTATACTTGTTGGGACTGTCTGGTTATACTTGTTGGGAATGTCTGGTCATACTTGTTGGGAATGTCTGGTTATACTTGTTGGGAATGTCTGGTCATACTTGTTGGGAATGTCTGGTTATACTTGTTGGGACTGTCTGGTTATACTTGTTGGGACTGTCTGGTTATACTTGTTGGGACTGTCTGGTTATACTTGTTGGGAATGTCTGGTCATACTTGTTGGGAATGTCTGGTTATACTTGTTGGGAATGTCTGGTTATACTTGTTGGGAATGTCTGGTCATACTTGTTGGGAATGTCTGGTCATACTTGTTGGGAATGTCTGGTTATACTTGTAGTCAACATGATAAAAATAACATCACTGACACCAAAATAAAGGGTTATTCCAAATGCTCAACTTCATCTTAATTCATTCCCTATAGGACTGCTGGAGAAAGCCGAATACAGTACTCAGACAGTCCGATAGAGAATGAATGGAGCGGAGCCCGAGCATGTGCACTGCGTCTCCATTACAAGGGGGTAACCGAGTCCTGTTCTGGTGATTGTTGGGATCCCAGCAGTAGCACCCCCCCCCCCACCGATCTAAAAGCTATCACCTATCCGATGGACCTCCACCTTCTTTTCTTACATTTAAGGAATCAGGAGAAAGCGCCTCCAAATCTGGAAGATGTTCCATCACTTCTTTATAGATTTCTTTGGAGTCTAATGAATTGAAGAACTAAACGAGGAAAGTAAAGAGGGTTAATACACAGACATTTCACATCTGACTGTTCTGCCGCCACAATTAAATCATTATTACCAGAACGCCACTGCTCTCTTTAGCAGACAGATCGGCTCCTGGTGGGAAGTAAGCGGTGGCGCTGGAGGAGACATCCAGGTTGTCACACAGGTCCGGCTGAGTGCTGCAGTCCATCCATCCCACACTCACAAGCCCATCCTAATAGACAAGAAAAGCAGATCCATACAAATGTGCTATGGAGCTCAAACTATTTATCTGTTTACATTTGTCTTGTCATTAATTTTAACTGGTTAACATTTTTCAGGACATAGGACACAATTCGCGGTTTTAGCCATCGGAAAGTAGGAAAAATATATTTTCTACTATTTTACACTTCCAGGTGGTGGAAATAAGCCGTGTGGTTAAAAATCAGTAAGCAGAGAGGTCAGTATCACTGGGTGTCAATAAAGTGCTGTATAGGGAGGCGACGGGCACATTAACACTCAGCTCCTGCTATGGCTTCACTACAGCACTCACATTGTGCATGAAACCAGCTACAGGCACAGCAACAATCACACAAATGGTACACATATATATAACTCTGCTGCATGCCAAGAAAATACTACTACACACCTCTGCTATATACATATGTATACACACGTTCTGCTGCATGGAAGAAAATACACTGCTGCACGCACACACCTCTGCTACAGTATATAGATATGAATACACACAGCTCTGCTGCATGCAAGACAATACACTGCTGCGCGCGCACACACCTCTGCTATATAGATATGTATACACACAGCTCTGCTGCATGCAAGAAAATACACTACTGCGCGCACACACCCGCACACACACTTCTGCTATATAGATATGTATACACACAGCTCTGCTGCATGCAAGAAAATACACTGCTGCACACACACACAGACACCTCTGCTATATAGATATGTATACACACAGCTCTGCTGCATGCAAGAAAATACACTACTGTGCGCACACACACCCACACTTCTGCTATATAGATATGTATACACACAGCTCTGCTGCATGCAAGAAAATACACTGCTGCACAGACACACCTCTGCTATATAGATATGTATACACACAGCTCTGCTGCATGCAAGAAAATACACTGCTGCACACACACACACACAGACACCTCTGCTATATAGATATGTATACACACACACACGTCTGCTGCATGCAAAAAAAAAATACACTGCTGTACACATACATACATACATACACACACACACACACACACACACACACACACACACACACACACCTCTTCTATATACATATGTATACACACATAGCTCTTGTGTGCCCTTCAGCTGCAGTGTTTTGTTGTTTCAGGACCTGCACAGTGTAAGGACTGTGCAGGTCCAGTTCAGCTGTAGTCGTGTGCAGGATCAGCTTCCTCTCCTTACCTGCACTAATCAGACAGATCAGTGTCAGGCAGGTTGAAGAGAGAGAACTGTGCTGCTGTATTTTTTGCTTTGTGCATGGGAAGGACACTGTGCTCTTTTTAATTACAGAGGAAGCTGCATCTAAGAGGCTTTCCCAGCTTTTAGTAAGATTTTTTCTAGCCAAGAAGAAGTATATCTTACAATAAAAAAATTGGTGTTGACTTTCATTTCTTGTTATTATAGTGCAGTGGAATACTTCTGTATCCTAATAGCTTACAGCTTTGTGCTTCAGTTCTGCTCTGAGAGATCACCCAACCCAAAATAGTCCTGGAGACCCTTGCTGTCCATTAAAATGGTCAGCTTTGGCAATCGCTATCACCAGTGGTGACGCTTCATTTCATAAGCCACTTGTGGATTTATATAAATAAACACCGAACTAAGATTTTTGTATTTTTATGGTAAAATCAGATGTGACTAGTGATTGTGATGAGATTGGTCCTCTAACCAGATGCATGTTTAGACTGCACTTTCTCCTCTGTGAAGAGCACATTATACAGACCCTCTTTACACTGAAGGTTCCAGGTTTGGGAAATCCTTGGCCATTAGTGGTTATGACCAATGGAAGTTGCCGTGAACTATACAAATAATTTTTGCACTCTCATCTCTGGCTAATAAAATGACAGTTCAGAGTGGGGCCTTCCCTAAAATTGTGGAATATTCATCAGCTAACAGCTTTCTGCTATTATTTTCCAATCAGCCCCTGAGAAATGAGAGCTGGAACCTGCTTGAAAATGTTACAATGCCAAAAGCAGACTTAAAAGGGGTCATCCATTAACGGACAACCCTAGATTAAATCAATTTAGGCCCCTAATCAAAATAAAAACAGTGTATACTCACCCTCAGTAGCGACTCCCTTCCAGTAAAGTTGTCACCACTGTTCCTGGAGCGTGATGGGACTTATGTCATGTGCCACCAGCAACCACTGAGCATCTCATGAGCTACAGCCTTTACGGTTTTGTCAGAACGGACGTCAAGCCTCATGGAATATTGATGAGTTGCCGCCAAAAAGCGGTCAGTCAGTGGCTGCAGCTGGCATCCGACTCACGTCCCATTACGCTGTGCAACCAGTGGCGATGACGTTAGTGGAACGGCGTCCCTGTGGGAGAGGAGTACACAACGTTTTCATATTAATTAGGGTCCTGAAATGTTTAGGCTGGGTCTGTGCAGAAGTGGACAACACATTTCAGCAGTTTAGAAGTGGTGGGTAGAAGAGTTCTGAATGGGTCGAAAAGTGATTGTGAAACTTCAGTGGAAATGTTTTTTTTTCCATCTAACATGTGTTGCTCCAAAAATGAGTAAAACATTTTCTTCTGCAAGTTTTTACAGATCACTTACAAGCATGGCAGCGAGTTTCAGCCGCGTCTGTGAGGACAGGCAATCTGCAATAAAAGGAGACATTCAGAACAGGGAAAACTTCACCTTGGTAAAAATGTCATGAACTGTCTGGAATGCACATGAAGGTTAAAAGGGAACCTGTCAGGTCCTGTATGCACCCAGGACCACGAGCAGTTCTGGGTGTATATTGCTAATCCCCGCCTAACCGTCCCTGTATACACTAGCATAGAAAAAAGAGATCTTTAGAAAAAGTATTTCTAAAGATGTTTTACCGTATGCTAATGATCACAGGGACTAGTCCCCTGGGCGTTGGTTCCTCGGCCAGTCGCCCCCATTAGCATGTTAGTAGGTCCCTGTGCGTATGCTACCATGCTAATGAATATGCAGCGTCACACGATGATCTCCCTCACCTCTCTGCTGCCATCGCGTCCGACGGGGGATTTCGGCTCAGTGCACATGACTCCGGAGTTTGGGTCATACGCACTATGAAGCCGGGGGTACGCGTCCTGGCTTCAAACTGAAGTAGTGCGTATGACCCAAACTCCAAGGTGATGTGCACTGAGCCGAAATCCAGCGTCGGACGCGATGGCAGCGTAGAGGTGAGCGAGATCATCCTGTGAAGCTGTGTAGTCATTAGCATGATAGCACGCCCACAGGGATGTACTAACATGCTAATGGGGGTGACTGGCCGGGGAACTAACGCCCAGGGGACTAGTCCCCGCGCTCATTAGCATACGGTAATAGATCTTTAGAAATACGTTTTCTAAAAATCTCTCTCTCTATGCTAGTGTATACAGGGATGGTTAGGCAGGGATTAGCAATATACGCACAGAACAACTCGCGGTTTTGGATACATATGGCAGCTGACAGGTTCCCTTTCATTTACTCGACTGATTTTACCATCCGGGGTTTGCTAAACGTATAGGTCTAAGTCAATTAATTTATTAGGAACCAACATGGGTTCCACATAAATCCTGTGCCTGTGTGCAATGTCTCAACCCGCTGAAAAGAATAAATAATCCCATTCTTTCAAAATGCCCTGATGCTCTATTATTAAACACCTCAATTTATAATACAGCAGAAAATCTGTTCTTGTGAAATGCAATAGTTGTAGTTTTATATCGAAGACACTTGTAAATTGCAGGTTCAACCAGCGCTCAGTTGCATTATTTCCCTGTGAGCACGGGTTGCTCTAGAGCAGGGGTGTCAAATTCAGGGCCCGAGGGCCAAATCTGGCCCATAACATAATTTTATGTGGCTGGGGAGGACAAGACAGAGCGCTTTAAATTTTGCGCAGGCGTTGCTTGAGCATATTGATCTCACTGTGGACTTCATTAAAATGGCGCCGACATCAATAAGCAATCTGCGCATGTGCAGCAGCCATTTTTTTGAAGACTGCCAAGAGATCAATTAAGCACTGCCCGTGGCTAGGATGGTGCCGGCATGAAATTTAAATAATAAAGAAAAGACACCCAGAGGCAATGGAGGGGCCAGAACAGTGCGGGAAACCCTTCCAGCCTCTGCCTGTGCTGGCATCCACCCCCTCTACTACATACTGTCTGCGTTTTACGTCGACACAGCCCGCACTTAGAGGGGTAAAGCCAGCAAAAGGGAGCAGGTGCCATCTTGGAATCTGAGCGGATGCAGCCAGTGCTTAGTAGTGGGTCAGCGCCAACACAACAAGCAGGTGTCATCTTTGAATTGAAGCACAGGGAGCAGGTTCCATATCTGAATCTTTAAAATCAGCACAGAGGCAGCCAGTACTTACCATAGGATCCGGTAGAAGCAAACTGAGCAGTATATCTAGGACACTGAGGTCCGGAACAGTGCTCTCAGCCCTACTACCAAGGAACATATCTCATGTAGCCCTACTACCCAGGGGGGCCAGCGCTGTCGCGTAGCCCTACTACCCAGGGGAGCCAGCGCTGTCGCGTAGCCCTACTACCCAGGGGGGCCAGCGCTGTCGCGTAGCCCTACTACCCAGGGGGGCCAGCACTGTCGCGTAGCCCTACTACCCAGGGGGGCCAGCGCTGTCGCGTAGCCCTACTACCCAGGGGGGCCAGCGCTGTCGCGTAGCCCTACTACCCAGGGGGGCCAGCGCTGTCGCGTAGCCCTACTACCCAGGGGGGCCAGCGCTGTCGCGTAGCCCTAATACCCAGGGGGGCCAGCGCTGTCGCGTAGCCCTACTACCCAGGGGGGCCAGCGCTGTCGCGTAGCCCTACTACCCAGGGGGCCAGCGCTGTCGCGTAGCCCTACTACCCAGGGGGGCCAGCGCTGTTGCGTAGCCCTACTACCCAGGGGGGCCAGCGTTGTCGCGTAGCCCTACTACCCAGGGGGGCCAGCGCTGTCGCGTAGAACTACTACCTAGGGGGCTAGCGCTGTCGCATAGCCCCTGACCAGTCAGTGCATTGCACTCAATCCTCATATCACGTTACATAGAGACCCACATGAGCCCTAAAAATTACAAGTGGCCCTTTGAAGGCAGCCATAATGCTGATGTGGCCCTCAGTGAAAATGAGTTTGACACCCCCTGCTCTTGAGAGAGGGTGAGTGCATTCTGTTTCTTTAAAACATCACACCAGCATTTTTTATTTTTCAGCTTGGTAGTGGTGCTTTTAATCTAGGGTTCCTGTGCCCCGGTCTTATACTCATCTGCCACCATCTTCACTTTTAATAAACGCTGCACTGGTCCTGCTGCATCGTCTTGTCACCGCAACTTCTGACTGGCTGCAATTCAGGAGTTACACCACAAGCTCTCAATGCAATTTGGCTCTCACAGACTTGTACTTGTGACCTCCGGCTTGTTTAATGAAACACAGGCGCAACTGGCCGGTCATGGATGACAGAAGACCGACCAGAGGGGCGCTGATAACTGATGAAGCCGTCATATGGAAAAGATAAGAATTGGGGTCTGGGAACTTAGATTTAAAGCAGCACTCCAGCATGAAATTAAAAAAAAAATGCTGGAGTGGTGCTTTAGAGAGGACCTTTCACCAAATTCTTCATGTTGAACTGAACACAGGCATTACACAGTACATAGCAAAGACACATTAAGATCTCAGCACAAGAACATTTTTTTTTGACACATCCAATTGTAGAACTTATTTTTATTCCACGATCCATTGATTAAAACGCATTTTGTTCGTAGGACAACCACTTTCTTAGTTTTTTTGGGGGACACATGAAACCACGGGTGTTTGCTGCTGCCACTAGGCAAGAAAAGAAGTTAGCTTCTTAGTAGGATACACCTACCAACCGGAATCAAGCTGACCAGTTCGTGTGAAAGCAGTAAAAGAAACAACTTGAAATAAAATACAGAATGGCAAAAAAGAGAATTTTGTTTACTTACCGTAAATTCTTTTTCTTATAGTTCCGACATGGGAGACCCAGACCATGGGTGTATAGCTACTGCCTCCGTAGGACACACAAAGTACTACACTAAAAGTGTAGCTCCTCCCTCCGAGCATATACACTCCCCGGATGACAAATCCAACCAGTTTAGTGCCAAAGCTGAAGGAGGACATCCACCCATAAGTAGAGATAGAGTAAAACCCGGAATAACCGGAACCTCTGTCTACAACAACAGCCGGTGAAAACACACGGAACAAGAAAGCTGCCAACAGGCAACAGGGAGGGTGCTGGGTCTCCCATGTCGGAACTATAAGAAAAAGAATTTACGGTAAGTAAACAAAATTCTCTTTTTCTTCATCGTTCCTTATGGGAGACCCAGACCATGGGACGTCTCAAAGCAGTCCATGGGTGGGAAATAAACAGAAACTGAGAAGTAGGCGAAACCTAACTTCACAAATGGGCGACAGCCGTCCGAAGGATGCATCTGCCCAAGCTCGCATCTGCCGAAGCATGAGCATGCACTTGGTAGTGCTTCGAAAGGGTGTGCAGACTAGACCAAGTGGCAGCCTGACAGACCTGCTGAGCCGTAGCCCAAGAGGCACCGACAGCTCTGGTCGAGTGCGCCTTAATCCCCGGCGGGGGAGGCACCTGAGAACATTGGTAGGCATTGGATATGGCCGACCTAATCCAACGAGCTAGGGTCGGTTTAGAAGCCGAGAGACCCTTGCGCTGACCTGTGGTAAGCACAAAAAGAGAGGTG
This sequence comes from Anomaloglossus baeobatrachus, assembly GCF_048569485.1. Taxonomy (NCBI): domain Eukaryota; kingdom Metazoa; phylum Chordata; class Amphibia; order Anura; family Aromobatidae; genus Anomaloglossus; species Anomaloglossus baeobatrachus. The sequence continues at coordinate 74,602,797 of NC_134359.1, read as the reverse complement.
CACCGCCTAAAAAAACAGCGGTGCGTGACACAGATCCGGAGCGTCCGCACCAAATCTAAAGCATGCAACGCTTTCTCAAAGCGATGCACAGGGGCCGAACAAAGGGAGGACAATGAAATGTCCTGGTTAAGGTGGAAAGGAGACACCACCTTAGGGAGAAGGCCAGGAGTCGGACGGAGAACCACCTTGTCTTGGTGAAAAAAAACAAAAAGGGTGACTCCGAAGAGAGCACAGTCAAATCAGAGACTCTCCTGAAAGAAATTATGGCCACCAGAAAGACCACTTTCTGTGAAAGACGAAACAACGAAACCTCCCTAAGAGGCTCAAAGGGGGGTTTCTGTAAGGCCATGAGGACCAGATTAAGGTCTCAGGGATCCAGAGACCGCCGGTAAGGCGGAATGATGTGAGATGCGCCCTGCATGAAGGTGCGCATCTGGGCCAGCCGGGCGATACGCCGCTGGAACAACGCTGACAGAGCCGAGACCTGTCCCTTGAGGGAATTGAGGGACAGTCCTAGCTACAGGCCGGACTGTAGAAAGGACAGGATGGTCGGCAAGGAAAAACGGCCAAGGAGCATGGCCGGAAGAACGACACCAGGACAGGAAAATTCTCCAAGTCCTGTGGTAAATCCTGGCCGAGGAAGACTTCCGAGCCTGAGTCATAGTGAAGATGACCTCGGAAGGAATGCCTGAAGCCGTAAGGATTCAGGGCTCAAGAGCCACGCCGTCAATCTGAGAGCCGCAGAATTCTGGCGGAAAACGGACCTTGTGAGAGAAGGTCTGGCCGGTCCGGGAGATGCCACAGCACCTCTACGGACAGACGGAGCAGGTCTGGGAACCAAGCTCGCCTGGGCCAGTCTGGGGCGATGAGTACGACCCGACGGCCCTCCATTCTGATCTTGCGCAGGACTCTGGGCAAGAGAGCTAGAGGGGGAAACACGTAGGCCAGACGGAACTGGGACCAATCTGGAACCAGCGCGTCCGCTGCCAAGGCCTGAGGATCGTGGGAGCGAGCCACGTAAACCGGGACCTCGTTGTTGTGCCGGGATGCCGTTAGATCCACTTCCGGAGTGCCCCGCCTGCTAAATTGACCGGAACACTGCCGGATGCAGGGCCCACTCGCCGCTGTCCGCGGTTTGACGGCTGAGATAATCTGCCTCCCAGTTTTCTACGCCTGGGATGTGGACTGCGGATATGGTGGACTTGGAGTCCTCCGTCCACTGAAGGATACGTTGAACTTCCAACATTGCTAGGCGGCTGCGAGTCCCGCCTTAGGTGATTGATGTAGGCAACTGCTGTCGCGTTGTCTGACTGGACTCGAATGTGCTTGCCCGCCGACAGGTGGTGAAAAACTACGAGAGCTAGGAGTACAGCCCTGATTTCCAGCACATTGATCGAGAGGGCTGATTCGGACGGAGTCCAAGTGCCCTGTGCTCGGTGGTGGAGAAACACTGCTCCCCAGCCGGATAGACTGGCATCCGTGGTGAGAATCACCCAGGACGGGGCCAGAAAGGAGCGTCCCTGGGACAGAGAGGGGCCGAAGCCACCACTTAAAGAGAGCTCCTGGTCTGTGGCGACAGAGCCACCAGCCTGTGCAAGGAAGAGGTTCCTTGTCCCAACAGCGGAGAATGTCCAGCTGCAGGGGACGCAGATGGAACTGGCAAAGGGAACCGCCTCCATTGACGCCACCATCTGACCCAGCACCTGCATGAGGTGCCTGATGGAATGACGGCGGAGCCTCAGCAGAGAGCGAACCGCCAGATGAAGGGACTGCTGTTTGACTAAGGGCAGCTCACAAGTGCCAGCAGAGTCTCGAATTGCATCCCTAGGTACGTAAGTTCCTGGGTCGGGGTCAGAGTGGACTTGCTTGCAAGCGTGGCGAGAGTGAGCGAGACACTCCGCTGAGAGTGAGCGAGACACTCCGCTGAGAGTGAGCGAGATACTCCGCTGAGAGTGAGCGAGACACTCCGCTGACAGTCTGCACTGGATGAAGCCCTGACTAGAAGGTCGTCCAGGTAAGGAATCACTACCAACCCCTGGAGGAACAGAACCGCAACCACTGCTGCCATGACCTTGGTGAATACACGAGGGGCCGTGGCTAACCCCAAGGGGAGAGCCACGAATTGGAAATGTTCCTCTCCGATTACAAAACGTAGCCAACGCTGGTGTGAAACTGTGATTGGCACATGCAGATAGACATCTCTGATGTCGATGGATGCGAAGAAATCTCCTTGGGTCATTGACTGATCGCAGAGATTCCATGCAAAAAAGAGAATTTTGTTTACTTACCGTAAATTCTTTTTCTTATAGTTCCGACATGGGAGACCCAAACCATGGGGTGTATAGCTACTGCCTCCGGAGGACACACAAAGTACTACACTAAAAGTGTAGCTCCTCCCTCCGAGCATATACACTCCCCGGATGACAAATCCAACCCAGTTTAGTGCCAAAGCTGAAGGAGGACATCCACCCATAAGTAGAGATAGAGTAAAACCCGGAACAACCGGAACTTCTGTCTACAACAACAGCCGGTGAAAACACACGGAACAAGACAGCTGCCAACAGGCAACAGGGAGGGTGCTGGGTCTCCCATGTCGGAACTATAAGAAAAAGAATTTACGGTAAGTAAACAAAATTCTCTTTTTCTTTATCGTTCCTTATGGGAGACCCAAACCATGGGACGTCTCAAAGCAGTCCATGGGTGGGAAATAAACAGAAACCGAGAAGTAGGCGAAACCTAACTTCACAAATGGGCGACAGCCGTCCGAAGGATGCGTCTGCCCAAGCTCGCATCTGCCGAAGCATGAGCATGCACTTGGTAGTGCTTCGAAAGAGAGTGCAGACTAGACCAAGTGGCAGCCTGACAGACCTGCTGAGCCGTAGCCCAAGAGGCACCGACGGCTCTGGTCGAGTGCGCCTTAATCCCCGGCGGGGGAGGCATCTGAGAACATTGGTAGGCATTGGATATGGCCGACCTATTCAATGAGCTAGGGTCGGTTTAGAAGCCGAGAGACCCTTGCGCTGACGTGTGGTCAGCACACAAGAGAGGTGCACCGCCTAAGAAACAGCGGTGCGTGACACATAGATCCGGAGCGTCCGCACCAATTCTAAAGCATGCAACGCTTTCTCAAAGCGATGCATAGGGGCCGAACAAAGGGAAGACAATGAAATGTCCTGGTTAAGGTGGAATGGAGACACCACCTTAGGGAGAAGGCCCGGAGTTGGACGGAGAACCACCTTGTCTTGGTGAAAAAAACCAAAAAGGGTGACTCCGAAGAGAGCACAGTCAAATAAGAGACTCTCCTGAGAGAAATTATGGCCACCAGAAAGACCACTTTCTGTGAAAGACTAAACAACGAAACCTCCCTAAGAGGCTCAAAGGGGGGTTTCTGTAAGGCCATGAGGACCAGAGTAAGGTCTCAGGGATCCAGAGACCGCCGGTAAGGCGGAATGATGTGAGATGCGCCCTGCATGAAGGTGCGCACCTGGGCCAGTCGGGCGATATGCCGCTGGAACAATGCTGACAGAGCCGAGACCTGTCCCTTGAGGGAATGAGGGACAGACCTAGCTGCAGGCCGGACTGTAGAAAGGACAGGATGGTCGGCAAGGAAAAAACGGCCAAGGATCATGGCCGGAAGAACGACACCAGGACAGGAAAATTCTCCAAGTCCTGAGGTAAATCCTGGCCGAGGAAGACTTCCGAGTCTGAGTCATAATGAAGATGACCTCGGAAGGAATGCCTGAAGCCGTAAGGATTCAGGGCTCAAGAGCCACGCCGTCAATCTGAGAGCCGCAGAATTGTTGTGGAAAACGGACCCTCTGAGAGAACGTCTGGCCGGTCCGGGAGATGCCACAGCACCTCTACGAACAGACGGAGCAGGTCTGGGAACCAAGCTCGCCTGGGCCTGGGGCGAGGAGTACGACCCGACGGCCCTCCATTTTGATCTTGCGCAGGACTCTGGGCAAGAGAGCTAGAGGGGGAAACACGTAGGCCAGACGGAACTGGGACCAATCTGGAACCAGCGCGTCCGCTGCCAAGGCCTGAGGATCGTGGGAGCGAGCCACGTAAACCGGGACCTTGTTGTTGTGCCGGGATGCCATTAGATCCACTTCCGGAGTGCCCTGCCTGCTAAATTGACCGGAACACTGCTGGATGCAGGGCTCACCCGCCGCTGTCCACGGTTTGACGGCTGAGATAATCTGCCTCCCAGTTTTCTGCGCCTGGGATGTGGACTGCGGATATGGTGGACTTGGAGTCCTCCGTCCACTGAAGGATATGTTGAACTTCCAACATTGCTAGGCGGCTGCGAGTCCAAGGACTACAGCCCTGATTTCTAGCACATTGATCTAGAGGGCTGATTCGGACGGAGTCCAAGTGCCCTGTGCTCGGTGGTGGAGAAACTGCTCCCCAGCCGGATAGACTGGCATCCGTGGTGAGAATCACCCAGGACGGGGCCAGAAAGGAGCGTCCCTGGTACAGAGAGAGGGGCCGAAGCCACCACTTAAAGAGAGCTCCTGGTCTGTGGCGACAGAGCCACCAGTCTGTGCAAGGAAGAAGTCCCTTGCCCCAACAGCGGAAAATGTCCAGCTGCAGGGGACGCAGATGGAACTGGCAAGGGGAACCGCTTCTATTGACGCCACCATCTGACCCAGCACCTGCATGAGGTGCCTGATGGAATGACGACGGAGCCTCAGCAGAGAGCGGACCGCCAGATGAAGAGACTGCTGTTTGACTAAGGGCAGCTTCACAAGTGCCAGCAGAGTCTCGAATTGCATCCCCAGGTACGTAAGTTCCTGGGTCGGGGTCAGAGTGGACTTGGAAGCGTGGCGAGAGTGAGCGAGACACTCCGCTGAGAGTGAGCGAGACACTCCGCTGAGAGTGAGCGCTGACAGTCTGCACTGGATGAAGCCCTGACTAGAAGGGCGTCCAGGTAAGGAATCACTACCAACCCCTGGAGGAGCAGAACCGCAACTGGTGAATACACGAGGGGCCGTGGCTAACCCAAGGGGAGAGCCACGATTGGAAATGTTCCTCTCCGATTACAAAACGTAGCCAACGCTGGTGGGAAACTGCGAATGGCACATGCAGAGAGACATCTCTGATGTCGATGGATGCTAAGAAATCTCCTTGGGTCATTGACTGATCGCAGAGATTTCTGCAAAATTGCCGCACCTGAACAAGCTTGTTGAGAAGCTTTGAGATCCAGGTCGGAAAGCACCGTCCTTTTCGGGGACTAGGAAGAGATTTGAGTAGAAATCTCAGAACCGTTCCCAGTCGGGAACTGGTACAATTACTCCATTGGCCTGCAAGAATGCCACGGCCTGTGAGAAGGCGGCGGCCTTGGAGCAGGGGGGAGTTGTCAGAAAAAAATCTGTTTTGTAGCCGTGGGAGAGGGTAACCCACACCCACTGATCGAAGACGTGTTGAAACCACACGTCGCCCAAGAGGGAGAGCCTGCCACCGACCAAGGAGGTTACTGGCGCGGCCAGATAATCAAGAGGAGGCTGCCTTGGTGGCAGTAGCTCCTGCCGACTTAGGACACGGCTTCATGCGCCAGTTAGTTTACGGACCTTGGCTGAGTTAGTGGACGAGGCCGAGGGCTTAGAGGACGACCAGTTAGAGGAACGAAAGGAACGAAACCTCGACTGGTTCCTGCCCTGGACAGGTTTCCTGGGTTGTGGCATGGAAGTACTCTTCCTGCCAAAAGCTTCCTGAATAATTTCATCCAGTTGTTCACCGAATAGACTGGTCCCAGCAAAAGGGAGTCCAGCAAGGAACTTCTTAAGAAGCATCTGCCTTCCACTCTCGAAGCCACAGGAACCTGCGGATAGCGAGGGAAGTAGCCGAGGCCACCGCAGTGCGGTGACAGTCTCCAGCATGGCAGACATGGCATAGGATGAAAAGACTGAAGCCTGGAAGTTAAGGCAACCATTTCGGGCATAAAGTCCCTGGTGAGGGAATGCATCTCCTCCCGAGAAGCAGAGATGGCTTTGAGAGCCCGCACTGCTGCAAAAGATGGGGAGAACGAGGCCCCTGCCGCCTCATATATAGATTTGGCCAGAAGGACAACCTGGCGGACAGTGGGATCCTTAGAGCGGTGCCGTCAGCCACTGATACAACGGTCCGGGCTGAAGTCTAGACACCGGAGGGTCCACCCTTGGTGAATGAGCCCACTCCTTGACCACCACTGGTGGAAGGGGGAAACAGTCATCAGAACCACGCTTTGGAAAGCGTCTGTCAGGACAGGCTCTGGGCTTGGTCACAGTGACCTGAAAGCTGGAGTGGATAAGGAACACACTCCTTGTTCTCTTAGGCAAGGTATACTGATGCTTTTCTGCCAGAGAGGGGTGCTCCCCTGATACAGGCGGATTGAGGTCCAGTACAAATATAATGGACGCAATCAAATCATTAGCATCTGCGTCACTTTCGGACAGATCAATGGGGTACATGGAGAAGCGTCCGAGCCCCCAGTAAAGGCATCCTCCTTGTCCTGCGAGTCAGCTCGTGAAACAGAGCCGCGGGGCGAGGAGGGAAAGGGGACCCTGCGTCTCCATTTTAGGAGGACGGGGTCTGAGACCAGATGAAGAATCCTCTGTGAGCTTTGCTGAGCGAGCCGTAGCAGCAGAAGCGCCCTGAGGAGGGGGCTGATGCATGCTCAGCAGTGTCCGGGACAGCTGTCCCCTGGAGAGAGGGATTCTACCCAAGCCGGGGGTTCAGCCACCGGAGCCGGAGCAGCCGGAGGGACCACTGGGGATGAGCCTCCAGGCTGAGGCACCACTATGTTAGAGCAGGCATCACAATGTGGTTATGTGCTCGGTACAGGCAGTACGAGCCTACAGCAGTGCATAATAAGAACAGCCTTGCAGCCCTGCTCTGATATGAGACATGCTGCAGAAGTGGGGGCTCTGTCCAGGATGACCCCCAGCAGAGTATATAAACAGAGTATATAAGCAGCTGCACAACCGGAGGTTGTGGCTTGCCAGACCGTTTAACATAGGGACATCTCTGTGCCCTCCAGATCCCCCAGCCCAGGCCCCCATTTGTCACAATGTGTTATGCAGACATTGAGAACGCTGAGAAAATGGCGTCCGCAGCGAGGAGAGGGGGCGGGGCCTACTGTGAGAGCAGGACGGAGGGCAAATGAGGCATACAGGGGAGGGAATCTTTCCTCAGTGAGGAGTGTCCCTTCCCTGTGCTGAACAGCCGCTGGGCGGAGCCACACTGTCCCACTGCACTGACTGACATGCAGAGGAAGAGAATCGAAACTAGGCCTCAGGCGAAGCCGGGGCCTAGATTTAAACATGCGGCCAGCGTGCAGGCACCATCGGCGCGGTTCTCCAGTGAAAACTGGAGAACCGGCCGGAAATGTTAACACAGTTATATAACACACTCTCCCCAATATATAAAGTACAAGGGACCCCTGGAAAGACCACCGTCTGTGGTAATAACGTCTCAGTACTTAGCTTGTGAGACGCAGGTGCCAGGTCCCTGGGGGGTGATCGCTCCGTCCGTCAGGATCCTGAACAGGGCTGCGGATGGAGACCGGTCTCCTGCAAAGCAGTGAGAACCGTGATGGCTCCCACTTCAAGCCAGAGCCTCAGGGGATGGTGAAGGAGCGCGGCATGAAAAGGGCTCCAGCCCTGAAATCAACCTTAACAGCACCGCCGACACAGTGGGGTGAGAAGGGACATGCCGGGAGTCCAGATTGGACCCGCTTTTCTTCCAAATCTTTGAAATCAAAAATCAGAGGATGCATGTGTGTGTGTGACCTCCTGAACACAAAGCATTGAACTGGTTGGATTTGTCATCCGGGGAGTGTATATGCTCGGAGGGAGGAGCTACACTTTTAGTGTAGTACTTTGTGTGTCCTCCGGAGGCAGTAGCTATACACCCATGGTCTGGGTCTCCCATAAGGAACGATGAAGAAACAAACATCTTAAAAATGGGCGGGTGCTGTGTCCCCCAATGAAGGCCCAGAGAAAGATTTTAAGGCGAGTACCCAAAATCTTCTTTTCTCTATAGCTTCTTTGGGGGACAAAGGAAAACATGGGAAACCCCAAAGCAGTCCTCAAGGGTGGGAAGAAGTACAAAAATATTTAAGGGAAGAGGAGAGATTCTCAGGTTGGAAACTGGCCTTTTGATTGGAGCATGCTCTTTTGATGCGCACAAACGACAAGGTACTGGGATGGAAAACGATAGTACTTTGACTTGTAGAAGGTCAAATCCAAAGAGAAATGTGTTCTGAGAGGCAAGGAAAAGCTCCAGAAGCGACTTAGAGAAGAGCCCGAACCATATGAGATATGGAAAAGAAAGATGAAGATACCCGTGATGCAAAAAGAAGGCTACAGCGCGGACATGAACCTCGTAAGAACACAAGGGAAGCATTTTAATGAAAGGGAACTCCGTGAGCGGACAGGGAGAATCTTGAACTCTTTGGCAGTTCAAAAAAAAAAAAAGAATGATGTGGGGCATCTTCAAGTCTCCTGAGGGAAAAAAGACCATAGGTTCAATGGAAGGGAGGAGGTATTCCATGCTGGAGGAAGTAGAGGGGCACCTTGGTCTGTGAGCTTGAGATCCAGTGTAGTACCATTCTACCACTGGACCGAGAAAAGTTCTAAAGAAAAATGTGAGGAACTAGAGCCAATATGGATATATAAAATACAACTCCCAGACGATTTGTCCATGGTGCGATCTGAATCCAAACCCAAGTGCTACTAGTCAACAGTGCAAACCAATGGGCCAATGTGGTGACATTGCTGATAAAGAAATAGGATGATAACACCAGAAAGGAGAAGATGAGAAAGAAACAACTGGCAGATCGCGAAGGTGGTAGGGATGGAACCAGCTGCTGGGGGTTTTCTACCAGAAAGGAAATTTCTCCTGGCATATACTGGCAAAGAGTCGCCACTGACGAGAACTATGTATGCGTGGTGAAGCTACCACGGGAGCTGTAAGGTGAAAACACAGAGCCACTTACATATATGGGCAATCTGCGCGGTGAGAAGAATGCCTGGCGCACGAATACTGGACAGGCCGAGAAAGTGTCGTCAACACGCCAAGCTGTGAAAACTGGGCATGCAAGCTGGCTCCGTGAACTCCAGGGACAGACTTAGCTCGGGATTCTGTAAACATATATAAGCTATCCGGGCAAAAGCAGTGCTAAACTTGAGAGTCGGGAACTAGTCACCTGGAGGGAAATACCATATTATGACTCTAAATACTGAAAAAAGGATACAGATCCTTACATGAGAAGAGAACTTGATTTCATGAAGGTCAGGAACCGGTTACTGCGCTCAAGAGACTCTCGTACCTTTCCTGCAGATGGTGAACGACATGCGGAGATCTGATCTCAATAATCACGAAGAGGTAAGTGCTGACTAAAAGACATGGAAGCTGAGGCAATGATATCACCCAAGGTCACTGGGACCATGCTGCGATCAGCCATGTGGACTATGGTAGATGGTGGGTCTGACTCACTTCTATAGTGGACAGATCACTTGAACGCTGTTGCGATCGGCCAAATGGATCATGGTAGATGGTCGTTCTGACTCGCTAAATAGTGGACAGAAACGTTCGATAACTGTTGCGAATAGTTATGTGATTTGTGTTGGATAATTGGTCAGACTCACTTGATAGTGGACGAAGCATTAAAGCGCTACTGCAGTGATGAGCTATGAGGAATGTGGTACGCGGTAGGTCTTACTCTCTGGATAGTGGACAGAACCCTTGGACCGCTGCTCCGATCAGTTATGAGGTACATGGTATATGAAGGTTCTGACGCACTAGATAGTGAGCACAGCGCAGAATCCGCTGCTGCAATCAGCCATGTAGTATGAGACAGACGATTGGGCTGACACACCGGATAGTGAACAGGGTACCAGGTGGTTGCCTGCTGCGGTAAATGCTCCAGCTGGGTTTGTGCACCATGGATAGCTGGACACAGATCTGAACAGATTAGTGGCCCGGCTGCAGGGACTCCAGAGGCAGAGGCAAGGGAGCAGCGGTGAATGAGTGCAAGGTATACAGAAAGACCCATGGGAAATCTAAGTGTGGAATAGAGTGACCAACCACTTATATTGCTGGCAGTGGGGAGCTGATGGATGAAATGCATGAAGAATTGAAGGAAAAATAAGTAGAGGGGCGATGGCCAGGGGAGAGCGAGAGAGAAGAGAGATGGGGATAAAGAGAATTTTGTTTACTTACCGTAAATTCTTTTTCTTATAGTTCCGTATTGGGAGACCCAGACATTGGGTGTATAGCTTCTGCCTCTGGAGGACACACAAAGTACTACACTAAAAAGTGTAGCTCCTCCCTCTGAGCCTATACACCCCCTGGAGAACCAGATCTAGCCAGTTTAGTGCAAAAGCTGAAGGAGAATAGCCACCCACAAGTAAAAACAGAGCAAGAACCGGAACAACCGGAGACTCTGTCCACGACAACAGCCGGTGATAACACGCGGAACAAGAAACTGCCAACAGGCAACAGGGAGGGTGCTGGGTCTCCCAATACGGAACTATAAGAAAAAGAATTTACGGTAAGTAAACAAAATTCTCTTTTTCTTTATCGTTCCTATGGGAGACCCAGACATTGGGACGTCTCAAAGCAGTCCATGGGTGGGAATAAACAGAAAAACTGAGAAGTAGGCAGAGCCTAACTTCACAAATGGGCGACAGCCGCCTGAAGTATGCGTCTGCCCAAGCTCGCATCTGCCGAAGCATGAGCATGAACTTGGTAGTGCTTTGAAAAGGTATGCAGGCTAGTCCAAGTGGCAGCCTGACAGACTTGCTGAGCCATAGCCTGGTGCCTGAAAGCCCAAGAGGCACAGACAGCTCTGGTCGAGTGTGCCTTGATCCCCGGTGGGGGAGGCACCTGAGAACACTGGTAGGCATCCGAAATGGTCGACCTAATCCAACGGGCTAACGACGGCTTAGAAGCAGAGAGGCCCTTACGCCGACCTGTGGTTAGCACAAAAAGAGAGGTGCACCGCCTAAGAGCAGCGGTGCGAGACACATAGATCCGGAGCGCCCGCACCAGATCCAGAGTATGCAACGCTTTTTCAAAGCGATGAACAGGAGCCGGACAAAAGGAAGGCAGGGTAATGTCCTGGTTAAGGTGGAAAGGAGAAACCACCTTAGGGAGAAAGTCCGGAGTCGGACGGAGAACCACCTTGTCTTGATGAAAAACCAAAAAAGGTGACTCCGAAGAGAGCGCAGCCAAATCAGAGACTCTCCTGAGGGAAGTTATGGCCACTAGAAAGACCACTTTCTGTGAAAGACGAAACAAAGAAACCTCCCTAAGAGGCTCAAAGGGGGGTTTCTGCAAGGCCGTGAGGACCAAATTGAGGTCCCAGGGATCCAAGGGCCGCCGGTAAGGCGGAATGATGTGAGACGCGCCCTGCATGAAGGTGCGGACCTGAGCCAGCCGGGCGATACGCCGCTGGAACAGCACTGACAGAGCCGAGACTTGTCCCTTGAGAGAATTGAGGGACAGTCCTAGCTGCAGACCGGACTGTAGAAAGGACAGAAGGGTCGGCAAGGAAAAAGGCCAAGGAGCATGGCCGGAAGAACGACACCAGGACAGGAAAATTTTCCAAGTCCTGTGATAGATTTTAGCCGAGGAAGACTTCCGGGCCCGAGTCATAGTAGAAATGACTTCAGGAGGAATACCAGAAGCCGTCAAGATCCAGGACTCAAGAGCCACGCCGTCAATCAGAGCCGCAGAATTCTGGCGGAAAAACGGACCTTGTGAGAGAAGGTCTGGACGGTCCGGAAGATGCCACGGCACCTCTATGGACAGATGGAGCAGGTCTGGGTACCAAGCTCGCCTGGGCCAGTCCGGAGCAATGAGGATGACCCGACGGCCCTCCATTCTGATCTTGCGCAGGACTCTGGGCAAGAGAGCTAGAGGGGGAAACACGTAGGACAGACGAAACTGGGACCAGTCTTGAACCAGAGTGTCCGCTGCGAAGGCCTGAGGATCGTGGGAGCGAGCCACGTAAATCGGAACCTTGTTGTTGTGACGGGAAGCAATTAGGTCCACGTCCGGAGTTCCCCGCTTGCGGCAGATTGACTGAAACATTGCCGGATGCAGGGACCACTCGCCACTGTCCACGGTTTGACGGCTGAGATAATCTGCCTCCCAGTTTTCCACGCCTGGGATGTGGACTGCGGATATGGCGGACTTGGAGTCCTCCACCCATTGAAGGATGCGTTGTACCTCCAACATTGCCAGGCGGCTGCATGTCACGCCTTGGTGATTGATGTAGGCAACCACTGTCGCGTTGTCTGACTGGACTCGGATGTGCTTGCCCGCCAATTGGTGGTGAAAAGCTAGGAGAGCCAGGAGCACGGCTCTGGTTTCCAGCACATTGATCGAGAGGGCTTACTCGGACGGAGTCCAAGTGCCCTGTGCTCGGTGGTGGAGACATACCGCTCCCCAGCCGGATAGACTGGCATCCGTGGTGAGGACCACCCAGGACGGAGCCAGGAAGAAGCGTCCCTGAGACAGAGAGAGGGGCCGAAGCCACCACTGAAGAGAGCTCCTGGTCTGTGGCGACAGAGCCACTAACCTGTGCAAGGAGGAAGGCCGCTTGTCCCAACAGCGGAGAATGTCCAGCTGCAGAGGACGCAGATGGAACTGGGCAAAGGGAACAGCATACATTGACGCCACCATCTGACCGAGCACGTGCATCAGGTGCCTGATGGAATAACGGCGGGGCCTCAGCAGAGAGCGCACCGCCAGTTGGAGGGACTGCTGTTTGATCAAGGGCAACTTCACAAGTGCCGGCAGAGTCTCGAACTGCATCCCTAGGTACGTGAGACTCTGGGTCGGAGTCAGAGTGGATTTGGGCAGATTGACCAGCCACCCGAATTGGGCTAGAGTGGCGAGAGTGAGCGAGACACTCCGCTGACAGTCTGTGCTGGATGAAGCCTTGACTAGAAGGTCGTCCAGGTAAGGAATCACCGTCAACCCCTGGAGGGGCAGAACCGCAATCACTGCCATCATGACCTTGGTGAATACCCGAAGGGCCGTGGCTAACCCGAAGGGGAGAGCCACGAATTGGAAATGTTCCTCTCCGATTGCAAAACGTAGCCAATGCTGGTGAGAAACTGCAATTGGCACATGCAGATAGGCATCCCTGATGTCGATGGATGCCAGGAAATCCCCTTGGGTCATTGAGGCAATGACTGACCGCAGAGATTCCATGCGAAAATGCTGCACCTGAACATGCTTGTTGAGAAGCTTGAGATCCAGGATGGGCCGGAAGGAACCGTCCTTTTTGGGGACTAGGAAGAGATTTGAGTAGAAACCTCTGAACCGTTCCCGGGCGGGAACCGGTAAAATTACTCCGTTGGCCTGCAAGGATGCCACGGCCTGAGAGAAGGCGGCGGCCTTGGAACAGGGGGGAGTTGACAGAAAAAATCTGTTTGGCGGGCTGGAAGAGAATTCTATCCTGTAGCCGTGGGAGATGACATCCCGCACCCACTGATCGGAGACGTGTTGAAACCACGCGTCGCCAAAGTGGGAGAGCCTGCCACCGACTAAGGACGTTGCTGGCGCGGACAGATAGTCAAGAGGAGGCTGCCTTAGTGGCAGCAGCTCCTGCGGTCTTCTGTGGACGCGCCTTTGTGCGCCAGTTGGATTTCTGGTTCTTAGCTGAGTTAGTGGACGAGGCCGAGGGCTTAGAGGACGACCAGTTGGAGGAACGAAAGGAACGAAACCTCGACTGGTTCCTACCCTGGACAGGTTTCCTGGTTTTGGTTTGTGGCATGGAAGTACTCTTCCCGCCAGTAGCTTACTTAATAATTTCATCCAGTTGTTCACCGAATAGCCTGGACCCAGCAAAAGGGAGCCCAGCAAGGTACTTCTTTGAAGAAGCATCTGCCTTCCACTCTCGAAGCCACAAGATCCTGCGGATAGCGAGGGAATTAGCCAAAGCCACCGCAGTGCGGTGAGAAGCCTCCAGCATGGCAGACATGGCATAGGATGAAAAAGCGGAAGCTTGGGAAGTTAAGGCAACCATTTCGGGCATAGATTCCCTGGCAAGGGAATGCATCTCCTCTAGAGAAGCAGAGACGGCTTTGAGAGCCCACACTGCTGCAAAAGATGGGGAGAACAAGGCCCCTGCCGCCTCATATACAGATTTGGCCAGAAGGTCAACCTGGCGGTCAGTGGAATCCTTAAGAGAGGTGCCATCAGCCACTGATACAACGGTCCGGGCTGAGAGTCTAGACACCGGGGGGTCTACCTTTGGTGAATGAGCCCACTCCTTGACCACCTCAGGTGGAAAGGGAAAACGGTCATCAGAACCACGCTTTGGGAAGCGTTTGTCAGGACAGGCCCTGGGCTTGGTCACAGCGGCCTGAAAACTGGAGTGGTTAAAAAACACACTCTTTGTCCTCTTAGGCAAGGTAAACTGGTGCTTTTCTGCCAGAGAGGGTTGCTCCTCTGATACTGGCGGATTGAGGTCCAGTACAGAATTAATGGACGCAATCAAATCACTAACATCTGAGTCACTTTCGGACAGATCAATAGGGCACATGGAGGTAGCCTCCGAGCCCCCTGTAAAGGCATCCTCCTCGTCCCGCGAGTCAGCTTCTGAAACAGAGCCGCGGGACGAGGAAGGGGAGGGAGCCCTACGTCTCCTCTTAGGAGGACGGGGTCTGGGACCAGATGAAGAATCCTCTGTGAGCTCCGCTGAGAGAGCCCTAGCAGCAGAGGCACCCTGTGAAGGGGGCTGATGCATGTTCAGCAAAGTCCGGGACAGCTGTCCCATGGAGTCAGCAAAAGACTGGGAGATAGACCTAGAAAAGGATTCTACCCAAGCCGGGGGTTCAGCCACAGGGACCGGAGCAGCCTGAGAGACCACTGTGGGTGCGATTCCAGGCTGAGGCATTGTCAGGTTAGAGCAGGCATCACAATGTGGATATGTGCTCGGTTCAGGCAGCACGAGCTTACATGCAGTGCATACTGAATACAGCTTTGGAGCCTTGCTCCTCGTGTGAGACATGCTGCTGAAGTGGGGGCTCTGCCAGAGTGACCCCCAGAGAGTATATACAGAGGCCCACAACCAGAGGTTGTGGCTTACCAGACCGCTGGAGCGGTGTTGTGTGCCCTCCAGATCCCAAAGCCCGGACCCCCAAGCACCTCAGCAGGGATGCTGCAGCCAGTGCTGATCGCTGAGAAAACGCTGATAAAATGGCGCCGGAGCGAGGAGAGGGGGCGGGACCAACTCTGAGAGCGGGATCTGGAGGGCCAAAGAGACTTACAGGGGAGGAGACATGTACCCAGTGAGGAGTGTCTCTCCCCTGTGTAGAACGGCCGCTGGGCGGAGCCGCACTGTCCCTCTGCATGACTGACATGCGAGGGCAGTGAAACCGAAAGTAGGCCTCCGGCGAAGCCGGGGCCTAAATTTGAGCGGTGCGGCCGGCGCGCAGGCACCATCTGCGCGGTTCTCAGGCGACAGCCAGAGAACCGGCCGGAAATGTCAGAAAACTCACTCAGCACACTCTCCCACTATAATAAAATACAGGGACGCCCAGAATATAAACGTCTCAGGTACTTAGCTCGCTGAGACGCAGGGTTCCAGGTCCCTGGGGATGAGTGCTCCGTCCAGCAGGATCCTGAAGGGCTGCGGATGGAGACCGGTCTCCTGCAAAGCATGGAGAACCGTGCTGGCTCCCACTTCAAGCCAGAGCCCGAGGGATGGTGAAGGAGCGCGGCATGTAAGGCTCCAGCCTTGTAATCAACCTTAACAGCACCGCCGACACAGTGGGGTGAGAAGGGACATGCCGGGGGTCCAGACTTGGACCCGCTTTTCTTCAAACTCTTTCCAAAAATGAAAAATCAGATGAGAATGCATGTGTGGATGTATGCCTCCTGAACACAAAGCAATGAACTGGCTAGATCTGGTTCTCCAGGGGGTGTATAGGCTCAGAGGGAGGAGCTACACTTTTTAGTGTAGTACTTTGTGTGTCCTCCGGAGGCAGAAGCTATACACCCAATGTCTGGGTCTCCCATAGGAACGATAAAGAAAGAAGGCTTGCCCCCCCATCCTCTATCCTGAGGATCCCAAATCCTTCTTCACAGCTTGAATATGAAAGATGGTCATCAGACGTTTCAAACGCTGTCCGCCGGGTGGCTGGAAGGCACTGGTTCAGTATTTTCTCCATGCATGCCAGGCTCTGGAAGGCGAGCGGGCAGGTGATGGTGGCAAGGACTGACGGCCAGAAATCCCCCAAACACGCTTCATGTGTCTGGGGAGGTTCAGCCAGACCAAAGAGACAACAGCAGTGATGGAAACCCATACTGCGCTCTCGGTCTCCACTCTGCTGCCCAATCACAAGCTGTATCTCGAAGAAAAAATCATTAATGAAAAAAAAACCAAAAAAAACTACAAACCCATGGTAGATACGGGGCTGAGTGCAACCTTGTGTCTGCCTCCTACGGACACTAAGCAGACACTGATCAGCTTGGCTCCGGTCGGTGAGTGTATACTACTGGGGAGGACTTTTTAATTTCAGCAGCATACACCATGGTTTTCACAGTATAATTTTTCAGTAAATGTGATTGATTGGTGTGTGTGTGTGTGTGTGTGTGTGTGTAAAGGCTGGTTTACACGCTATGATATCGCTAGCGAGCGTACCCGACCCCGTCGTTTCTGCGTCACGGGCAAATCGCTGCCCATGGCGCACAATATCGCTAACACCAGTCACACATACTTGCCTTCCTAGCGACGTCGCTGTGGGCGGCGAACAACCTTTGTTAAGGGGGAGGTTCGTGCGCCGTCACAGCAGCCGACCAATAGAAGCGGAGGGGCGGAGACCAGCCGCATTAACAACACGCCCACCTCATTACCGGAGGACGCAGTTACAGTGTTGTTCATCGTTCCCGGGGTGTCACACGTAGTGATGTGTGCTGCCTCAGGAACGACGAACAACCAGCGTCCACAACGAGCAACGATTTTTTGAAAATGAACGACGTGTCAACGATCAACGATTAGGTGAGTATTTTTGATCGTTGACACTCGCTCAGAGCTGTTACATGCAACGACGTCGCTAACGACGCTGGATGTGCGTCACGAATTCCGTGACCCCGACGACATATCGTTAGTGATATCGTTGCGTGTAAAGCGGCCTTAACTTTCTCGAGTATTTTCATCACAATGTGCTCATCCAGCCTGAATGCATGTACAAATCTCTCAGGTTTCTATCTACCTCGCAGGGGTTACACACAGGCTTCATAGAGCAGACATACACAAAGATGACGGAGCGCTGCCACTACGACCAATGCTACATAGGGTGAAACTGGAGACACGATTATGAATGAATACTGTGTGAAGCGATTAGGTTACCTCCAGTGTCGGCACAGAATGTAATCAGCCAGCCAACTCCTGATGCAAAGGACTTTTCTATAGAGCTTCTGAAATTACCTAATTAAAAGCATAAAATGGGGAAAAATGTAATAACCTTTTTAGTATTAATATCTACAAATAAGTAATCAGTACTAGATTGGTGGGAGTCAATATGAGACCCCCATCAATCAGAATGGGGCACTTCTGTGAATGAAGCAGAGGTTGAGACTGTGCACGCTTCATTTATTCTGGAGATTGCTGTGTACAGCTCGTGGCATGCTCAGGTAGTCCCAAACATTTCAGCAGTTGGACCCCTGTCGATCTATAATTATCTAGGTGGATAATTGATAACTTATCGTTACTGGAAAAAAAAAGTTGGCTTAAAGGGAATCTGTCTCTTGGTTTTTGCTATCTCATCTGAAAGGAGCATAATATAGAGACACAGACCCCGATTCCAGTGATGTGTCACTTACTGGGCTGCTTGCTGTAGTTTTATAAAAATCGCTATTTCATCAGCAGGAGATTATCACTGGAGGACTAGTAAGCCTGCTGCCATGTAGTCCAACCCCCGCCCCCACCAGTGATTGGCTGCTTTCTGCCTCAGTGGTGTGGGCGGGGTTATACAGAGCTCAGCACTCAGGGAACTTCTAGCTCTGCAACAGATAAAACAGTTTTTAATTAAAATTGGAGCAAGCAGCCTAGTAAACAATTCATCACTGGACTTCAGGATCTCTGCCTCTATATCATGCAGCTCTCAGATGGGGAAGCAAAAACCTGGTGACAAATTTCCTTTAAATTCGCTATATACTATTTATTATTCAAAACAAGAAGTTATACATTACGTGTTCAATCAGGTAACCTAAAGGGGTTATCTAGAGCTATTTCTTTTCTTACTATGAGAATAAAAATGGTAGTTGCTAACTACTTAACGGCTGTACCTGGCGTTGACTCATTGGTCACTGAGTGCTCCTGGCATCATTTCAGCTGTTCTACATCAACAGAACAGCTTTTTCTCTTCTGGTCTGCTCTTTCAATGGGTCGTGACTGCTGATGTCTTGCTGATTGACAGTCAGCTCCCCGCAGTTAAGTAGTAGGGAGCTGGCTGTCTATCAGCATGACACTGGCAGTCATAACCCATAAACAGAGCAGAAGAGAAGTCACTGCTCTGTAGACGCGACGTCAGCAGAAGCCGTAGAGGCGCCAGAAGGTGCGGTCTGTGACCAATCTGCACCGGCAAAGATCTGCACCAGGCAGGTAGTTGCCAACTACCTGCTTGTTATTTTTAAGGCCCATAGTAAAAAAAATAAAAATAAAAAATAAATAAACAACAGTCTCACATAACCTCTTTCACAATAAAGAATAATTTACAAAGCTGTATTTTCCAGATCGTGTTACAGCCACATGTCTCCTGACCGGATATAAAAGCCTCATAGGCATATATAAATTAGGTTAGGTAATGCAGCACTAATATAGACTGTAAAATATAGTCATCTAAATGTACACAGGAAGAATCATGCTATTCTAGCCATTCTGCATTTTCATCAGTTTTTCATATTGCAGGCCAGGTCTAATTTTCCGATTTCCCCAGAGTTGGTGTTTCTAGATTAACGACACTAACGTCCCATATACACAGTACACAGATATGAGAGATTCATGTTCTCCTGTCTCTATCCAGCACACAGACAGAAGCAGCATGAAGAAAGAAGGGAATTTTGTTTACTTACCGTAAATTCCTTTTCTTCTAGCTCCAATTGGGAGACCCAGACAATTGGGTGTATAGCTACTGCCTCCGGAGGCCACACAAAGTATTACACTTAAAAGTGTAAGGCCCCTCCCCTTCTGCATATACACCCTCCCGTGGGATCACGGGCTCCTCAGTTTTAGTGCAAAAGCAAGAAGGAGGAAAGCCAATAACAGGTTTAAAGACAAATTCAATCCGAAGAAACATCGGAGAACTGAAACCATTCAACATGAACAACATGTGTACTCGAAAAAAAACAAAAATCCCTAAGAAAACAGGGCGGGTGCTGGGTCTCCCAATTGGAGCTAGAAGAAAAGGAATTTACGGTAAGTAAACAAAATTCCCTTCTTCTTTGTCGCTCCTAATTGGGAGACCCAGACAATTGGGACGTCCAAAAGCAGTCCCTGGGTGGGTAAAAGAATACCTCGTGATAGGGCGTCAAACAGCCCTGTCCTACAGGTGGGCAACCGCCGCCTGAAGGACTTGTCTACCTAGGCTGGCGTCCGCCGAAGCGTAGGTATGCACCTGATAATGCTTGGTAAAGGTGTGCAGACTCGACCAGGTAGCCGCCTGGCACACCTGCTGAGCCGTAGCCTGGTGCCGTAATGCCCAGGACGCACCCACGGCTCTGGTAGAATGGGCCTTCAGCCCTGAAGGAACCGGAAGCCCCGCAGAACGGTAGGTTTCAAGAATTGGTTCCTTGATCCACCGAGCCAGGGTGGATTTGGAAGCTTGCGATCCTTTACGCTGACCAGCGACAAGGACAAAGAGTGCATCCGAGCGGCGTAAGGGCGCCGTGCGGGAAATGTAGATCCTGAGTGCTCTGACCAGATCCAACAAATGCAAACCTTTCTCAAATTGATGAACTGGATGAGGACACAAGGAAGGTAATGTGACATCCTGATTGAGATGAAAGGGGGATACCACCTTAGGGAGAAACTCAGGAACCGGACGTAGAACCACCTTGTCCTGGTGAAACACCAGGAAGGGAGATTTGCATGAGAGCGCCGCTAGCTCGGACACTCTCCGAAGAGACGTGACCGCTACTAGAAAAGCCACTTTCTGTGAAAGACGAGAAAGGGAAACATCCTTCATAGGCTCGAAAGGCGGCTTCTGGAGAGCAATTAGAACCTTGTTCAGATCCCAGGGCTCTAACGGCCGCTTGTAAGGAGGGACAATATGACCAACTCCTTGCAGGAACGTGCGCACCTGAGTAAGTCGTGCTAGGCGTTTCTGAAAAAATACAGATAGCGCTGAGACTTGTCCTTTAAGGGAGCTGAGCGACAAACCTTTTTCCAACCCGGATTGCAGGAAGGAAAGAAAAGTAGGCAATGCAAAAGGCCAGGGAGGAACTCCCTGAGCCGCGCACCAAGATAAGAATATCTTCCACGTCCTGTGGTAGATCTTGGCGGAGGATGGTTTTCTAGCCTGTCTCATGGTGGTAATAACCTTTCGAGATAATCCTGAAGACGCTAGGATCCAGGACTCAATGGCCACACAGTCAGGTTCAGGGCCGCAGAATTCAGGTGGAAAAACGGCCCTTGAGATAGCAAGTCTGGTCGTTCTGGTAGTGCCCATGGTTGGCCTACCGTGAGGTGCCACAGATCTGGGTACCACGATCTCCTCGGCCAGTCTGGAGCGACGAGAATGGCGCGACGGCAGTCGGCCCTGATCTTGCGCAGCACTCTGGGTAACAATGCCAGAGGTGGGAACACATAAGGTAGCCGGAATTGCGACCAATCTTGAACTAAGGCGTCTGCCGCCAGAGCTCGGTGATCGTGAGACCGTGCCATGAAAGCCGGGACCTTGTTGTTGTACCGTGACGCCATCAGGTCGACGTCCGGCATCCCCCAGCGGCGACAGATCTCCTGAAACACGTCCGGGTGAAGGCACCATTCCCCTGCGTCCATACCCTGGCGACTGAGGAAGTCTGCTTCCCAGTTTTCCACGCCTGGGATGTGAACTGCGGATATGGTGGAAGCCGTGTCTTCCACCCACGTTAGAATCCGTCGGACTTCCTGGAAGGCTTGCCGACTGCGTGTGCCACCCTGGTGGTTGATGTATGCTACCGCTGTGGAGTTGTCCGACTGAATTCGGATCTGCTTGCCTTCCAGCCACTGCTGGAAGGCTTGTAGGGCAAGATACACTGCTCTGATTTCTAGAACATTGATCTGAAGGGTGGACTCTTGCTGAGTCCACGTACCCTGAGCCCTGTGGTGGAGAAAAACCGCTCCCCACCCTGACAGGCTCGCGTCCGTCGTGACCACCGCCCAGGATGGGGGTAGGAAGGACTTTCCCTTTGACAATGAGGTGGGAAGAAGCCACCACTGAAGAGATTCCTTGGCCGCCTGAGAAAGGGAGACGTTCCTGTCGAGGGGCGTCGACTTCCCGTCCCATTGGCGGAGAATGTCCCATTGTAGTGGACGCAGATGAAACTGCGCGAAAGGGACTGCCTCCATTGCTGCTACCATCTTCCCTAGGAAGTGCATGAGGCGTCTCAAGGGGTGTGACTGGCCTTGAAGGAGAGATTGCACCCCTGTCTGTAGTGAACGCTGTTTGTCCAGCGGAAGCATCACTATCGCTTAGAGAGTATGAAACTCCATGCCAAGGTATGTTATCGATTGGGTCGGGGTGAGATTTGACTTTGAAAAGTTGATGATCCACCCGAAACTCTGGAGAGTCTCCAGCGCAACGTTCAGGCTGTTTTGGCATGCCTCTTGAGAGGGTGCCTTGACAAGTAGATCGTCCAAGTAAGGGATCACAGAGTGACCCTGAGAGTGCAGGACTGCTACTACTGCTGCCATGACCTTGGTGAAGACCCTTGGGGCTGTCGCCAAACCGAAAGGCAGGGCTACGAACTGAAGGTGTTCGTCTCCTATAACGAAGCGTAGAAAACGCTGGTGCTCTGGAGCAATCGGCACGTGGAGATAAGCATCTTTGATGTCTATTGATGCTAGGAAATCTCCTTGAGACATTGAGGCGATGACGGAACGGAGGGATTCCATCCGGAACCGCCTGGTTTTTCACATGCTTGTTGAGCAGTTTTAGGTCCAGAACAGGACGGAAAGAGCCGTCCTTTTTTGGCACCACAAACAAATTGGAGTAAAAACCGTGACCTTGTTCCAAAAGAGGAACGGGGGTCACCACTCCTTCCGCTTTTAGAGTGGACACCGCTAGCCGCAGAGCATCGGCTCGGTCGGGAGGTGGAGAAGTTCTGAAGAAGCGAGTTGGAGGACGAGAGCTGAACTCTATCCTGTACCCGTGAGACAGAATGTCTCTCACCCAACGGTCTGTGACCTGTGGCAGCCAAATGTCGCCAAAGCGGGAGAGCCTGCCACCGACCGAGGATGCGGAGAGAGGAGGCCGAAAGTCATGAGGAAGCCGCCTTGGTAGCGGGTCTTCCGGCTGTCTTTTTTGGGCGTGACTGAGTTCGCCAAGAATCTGAGCTCCTCTGATCCTTTTGAGTCCTTTTGGACGAGGAGAATTGGGACCTGCCTGAGCCTCGAAAGGACCGAAACCCCGACTGTCCTCTCCTCTGTTGGGGTTTATTTTGTCTGGGCTGAGGTAAAGATGAATCTTTACCCTTGGAGTGTTTAATGATTTCATCTAAGCGCTCCCCAAACAGTCGGTCACGAGAAAATGGCAAACTGGTTAAACACTTTTTGGAAGCAGAATCTGCCTTCCATTCTCTTAACCACAAGGCTCTGCGTAAAACTACGGAGTTGGCGGACGCCACCGCCGTACGGCTCGTAGAGTCTAGGACAGCATTAATCGCGTAAGACGCAAATGCAGACATTTGAGAGGTTAAGGGTGCCACCTGCGGAGCAGATGTACGTGTGACCGTGTCAATCTGTGTAAGACCAGCTGAAATATCTTGGAGTGCCCATACGGCTGCGAATGCTGGAGCAAACGACGCGCCGATAGCTTCATAGATGGATTTCAACCAGAGCTCCATCTGCCTGTCAGTGGCATCTTTAAGTGCCGCCCCATCTTCCACTGCAACTAAGGATCTAGCTGCAAGCCTGGAGATTGGAGGATCCACCTTGGGACACTGGGTCCAGCTCTTGACCACGTCTGGGGGAAAAGGATAACGTGTATCCTTAAGCCGCTTGGAAAAACGCTTATCCGGATAAGCGTGGTGTTTCTGGATTGCCTCTCTAAAGTCAGAGTGGTCCAGAAATACACTTAATTTACGCTTGGGATACCTGAAATGGAATTTCTCCTGCTGTGAAGCTGTCTCCTCCACAGGAGGAGCAGGGGGAGAAATGTCCAACATTTTATTGATGGACGCTATAAGATCATTCACTATGGCGTCACCATCTGGTGTATCCAAATTGAGAGCGGTCTCAGGATCAGAATCCTGATCAGCTATCTCCGCCTCATCATACAGAGAGTCCTGCTGGGATCCTGACCAGTGTGACGAAGTCGAGGGCCGCTCATAGCGAGCCCGTTTAGGCTGTCTGGGACTGTCGTCCGTGTCAGAGCCATCACCCTGGGATGCAAGAGACACCCCCGGATCCCGGAGCTGCTCCGACTGAGGGGGACCAGGGAGCAATGAGTTAACAGTGTCCATGGCCTGAGGTACTGGTCTAGACTGCAATGTTTCAAGAATTTTAGTCATAGTCACAGACAATCTGTCAGCAAAGACTGCAAACTCCGTCCCTGTCACCTGGACAGTATTTACAGGAGGTACTGCCTGGGTCACCTCCAGCAGAGGCCCCGGCCGAGCAAGTGCCACAGGGGCCGAGCACTGCACACAGTGGGGGTCAATGGAACCTGCCGGTAGAACAGCCCCACAAGCGGTACAAGCAGCATAGAAAGCCTGTGCCTTGGCACCTTTGCTTTTTGCGGTCGACATGCTGTTGTGTCCTCTGAGAAATCTAGGAGGGTATATAGCAAAGGATCCCCAGCGACCGTACAGTGCAATGTAAAGCTGCAAGCATAAAATACAATATACACTTCGGCACCAGTGGGGGTCAGCCCTTGAGGGCAGCTTACCGCCCGCTGAAAGCGGGTGTGTGGGCACCAGAATCCCGTGTCTGGGTCTCCCAGTCTCCTCTCTCCAGCTCAGACTGCACACAGGAATGGCTGCCAGCGTCCTGTGAAGAGAGGTGGATCGTGGGCGTGCCTCAAACAAAGTGCGGGAAACTGGCGTCCCACTGTGCCCAGTGTGAGGGCTGGAGTATGCAAAGCAGACTCCAGCCTTCTGCGCTGACGTTCTGTACAGCGTCCCGCCCTTCCCCTGACTGGCAGGCCTGGGGGCGGGAACGAAACGAAACTAGGCCGCAGAAAGCCGGGGACTCGAGTAATAAGCGCGGCCGTGATATATGCACGGCCAGCGCGGAAGTCCCCGGCGCACCACAAGTCCCAGCCGCGCCGCAGCGAAAAAACTGACAACAACGGCCGCGCGGCAGTTTCAAATACATGTCCCCTCTCAGCAAAGCTGTAGATAGGAATGGCACCAGCGCGCAGCGCTGTTGTCCCCGGCGCACTAACACACCCAGCAATGCTGCAGTGTGCGCGCGGACTGTACGGGGACACAGAGTACCTTGGCGTAGCAGGGCCCTGTCCCTGACGATACTCCGCTCCATATCCAGCAGATTCCCAGGGGCTGTGGACGGAGCACTGTCTCTGTGCCTGGAGACCGGTAAATCCCACTTCACCCAGAGCCCTAAGGGGGATGGGGAAGGATGCAGCATGTGGGCTCCAGCCTCTGTACCCGCAATGGGTACCTCAACCTTAACAAACAAAACAAAAGTGGGGTGAGAAGGGAGCATGCTGGGGGCCCCATATGGGCCCTCTTTTCTTCCATCCGACATAGTCAGCAGCTGCTGCTGACTAAACAGTGGAGCTATGCGTGTATGTGTGCCTCCTTCGCACAAAGCATGAAAACTGAGGAGCCCGTGATCCCACGGGAGGGTGTATAGCCAGAAGGGGAGGGGCCTTACACTTTTAAGTGTAATACTTTGTGTGGCCTCCGGAGGCAGTAGCTATACACCCAATTGTCTGGGTCTCCCAATTAGGAGCGACAAAGAAATAAGAGATTCACTAACATGGAGGGAAATCACTAACTAGAAGCCACAGCAGGGTCTGACTGTCTCTGCCTGCCTCTCTCACTGTGCCGAGCGTCCTCCCTTTATAGACTAAAAGGAGCTGCGATCTGATACTTCAGTGAGCGGGCAGTCCATCTTGCAGTGACCAAGATGGATTTGAGGTCCCCCCTTCCCCAACTGAATGATCAGTTCAAAAGGCAAGGGGGATGAAGAAGTGGCTTATATGTGGAGAAAGGATATTTCTCTAATAAGATATACTACTCAACACTGAAATTACGACACCAAGAAAGAAAAATTGAGGAATCATGGAAGTTACAGTATAGATAGATGTGTTACCGATCTGCAAAAATGGAAACAAAATAATGAAAATGTGTAAGTGTGTGTATTACTGTGCGTGGGGGTCATACTCTATATTGAATCATGACATGGTATTTGGCTCTAAACTTGCCGAGTGTCATGTCGGCATCAGACGCTGTTCCGACTATAGGCTTTGACACTCTACACTATGCTTTCTCTAGTGCTTCCAAGTTGCACAGGCAGGATCAAACGTCAACCAGCTGTGTGCTCATTAGTGATCGGCCTACCAGGAGGTAATTTCTGCTATCCTGCTGGTTACCTCTTAGATCACGTTGTGGAAGAGCTTTCACAGGTACTCCCTGCCTTTTTCAGATGGAGGAATCGGTCTTCCCATATAGACTATAGCTTTCACTAACCCGGTCTGTGTGCTTGTTGTTCCTGTTGATGGTGATTAACTGTGTGCTGTGGAAATCCTTGTGTCATCTGGTTATTTCCTCCCTGCTCTTTATTTCCTCCTAATCACGCATTGTCTCATATCTCAGTCTGTGCTAGCTGTGTGATCGAGTTTTGGTTTCCCTGTTTGTCCATATCTATGTGTTCACCACTCCTGTCCTGATGGGGAAGAGAAGGTATTAGATCAGGGCTGGCCTGAAGCAGGGCAAGGAAGGCGGCCCAGACATCATCACCATTAGACGTATCTCTGGGAATAGGGACAGCTAGGGCCCCCTAGCCTGAGAGCCAGTCTAGAAGCCCTGGTCTCCTGTCACAAGAATAAATGAAGAGCTTTTATAAATATTGTTTCCATTTTACCATCATTTGCATATCCATAATCCTGTGATTTCCATCATTTCATGACTTTCTCTTTTTGCGTTTGATACAAATATAAGCAAGACATTAAATATCTCACGTATGCAGCGAAAGCAGTAGCCTGGGATAAGAATGAGGAAGAGAACAGGCAAAATTAAAGTATGTATTAGGAAAAAATCCCTCTCTTCCTGCAGCATCCGCCTGAATGTAGAGATTTACTGGAGAAATACTTCGCTACAATGGCACGTTACACCCTTACCTGCCCATAACTCTGTTACAGCACTTGACACATACTTCATTGCAAAATTTACCAAATTTCCCTTTGATCGGTCCCCAAAGTACTTGACTGGATTCTGTGAATTACATAAAAATATATAAATAAGAGTTGTTTTTAAGAAAAGAGAAAGGAGAGAAATGAAAAGAAAAAGTGGGGGGGAAAGGGGGGGGAATAAGAGGGAGGGGAGAAAAAGGGGGGGGGGAAGGGGAAGGAGAAAAACGGGGGGGGGAAGGGGAAAATGGGGGGGAAGGGGAAGGAGAAAATGGGGGGGGGAGGAGAAAAGGGGGGGGGAGGGGAAGGAGAAAAGGGGGGGAGGGGAAGGAGAAAAGGGGGGGAGGGGAAGGAGAAAAGGGGGGGAGGGGAAGGAGAAAAGGGGGGGAGGGGAAGGAGAAAAGGGGGGGAGGGAAAGGAGAAAAGGGGGGGAGTGGAATGAGAAAAGGGGGGAAGGGGAAGGAGAAGAAGGAGAAAAGGGGGGGGGAGGGGAAGGAGAAAAGGGGGGGGAAGGGGAAGGAGAAAAGGGGGGGGAAGGGGGGGAAGGGGAAGGAGAAAAGGGGGGGAAGGAGAAAAGGGGGGGGAAGGAGAAAAGGGGGGGAAGGAGAAAAGGGGGGGAAGGAGAAGGAGAAAAGGGGGGAAGGGGGAAGGAGAAAAGGGGGGGGGAGGGGAAGGAGAAAAGGGGGGGAGGGGAAGGAGAAAAGTTGGGGGGAGAAAAAGGGGAGGGAAAAGAAAAAAAAAAGGAGGGAAAAGAAAAAAAAAAGGAGGGAAAAGAAAAAAAAAAAGGAGGGAAAAGAAAAAAAAAAAGGAGGGAAAAGAAAAAAAAAGGAGGGAAAAGAAAAAAAAAAAAGGAGGGAAAAGAAAAAAAAAAAAAGGAGGGAAAAGAAAAAAAAAAAGGAGGGAAAAGAAAAAAAAAAGGAGGGAAAATAAAAAAAAAGGAGGGAAAAGGAAAAAAAAGGAGGGAAAAGAAAAAAAAAGGAGGGAAAAGAGAAAAAAAGGAGGGAAAAGAGAAAAAAAGGAGGGAAAAGAAAAAAAAAGGAGGGAAAAGAAAAAAAAAAGGAGGGAAAAGAAAAAAAAAGGGAGGGAAAAGGAAAGGAAGAGGGGAAACCGGTGCTGACGCTATTAATTGGCATATGTCACAAATATGAGTTCTAAGCAACATATTTTAGACAAATTCAGAAAATTACAATTTGAAAATCTCAGAGGATTATTCTGGCTTTGATCACTTTTGTATTGGGTTTTTGAGGTCACGTCTTCTGATACCTGAAGGTGCGTGTGGGCGGCCGGCAGGTATTGTGCAGCTGTCATATACCAATGAGCAGGAGAGGTGCACGATACCTACCGATCCAGAGTGTGTGGAGCCAAAATAACCCCTGAAATGTAAATATTTGCAATAGTTTGGAACCCTCGGGATGGCCCGCCGCTGGCCGCACTTTGCAGACTCACCATTCCAGCTTTAAAGATATAGAGACTTGGATAACTATTGATTCCCCGGCTCCTACACAGGTTTCTTTCATCTCTGCAGTTCACCGCTCCTATTCTTATAAGTCCATCCATTTCCTTAGCAAACTCTCTCCACTAAAAAGAAAAGCAGAGAAAAGAAAAAGAGAATCCAAAAATCAACTGGTTTCCGCAAGCATAGTGAAGCATGCGGACACAATATTGGACTTACCGTTGGTGCGAGGTCATGGCAGTGAGAACACCCAGGAGAATAGAAATTAATGAACCAAACTTCTCCTGTGTTTACGGCTCCATCTCAAGAAAAAAATAAAAAGGAATAAAAAAAAAAAAAAAAAGTGCACATATGAATATTAACAGAGGGTGATCATATACGTAAACCACCATGTCGGTGGAAACACTAAATACTTACCAAATTCTCCTTTATCCAAAGTAAAAATTTCGGGGTCATCATCATAAATACCTTAAATTGAGAATAAAAAACTTGTCATTTTTGCTTATCATAGGAGCATAGAGAAAACATTTCTATGTAGGCTGTGATGGTGGAATATGGGGGGGGTTGTGTGTGGGTTCGTATTTTAGGCGTGGTGCTCTGTCCATTCTGTGTACATTGTCCTGTTAGGTTAATCACCCCCTGCCGGGCTTTTATTTTTAAGTCTGGGGGAGGGGGCCTGGGATCCACCCAAACTCTCTGTTTACCTGGGATATTCTTCAGTCAATTTGAAAACTTCAAGAGAGAAGGAGTAAGATTGATCCTCTGGGGCAGAAGCTGAGGCTTCTCAGAGAGACCTGGACATTTATCGCTTACTAGACTATATTCGTGTTTCTGGACTATTTTACCCTCTGTATGGTGGATTATTTTTATGAACCTTCTGGGTTGCATGGAATAAAGGATCTTTGGATTGCTCACTCATCTCTCGCTCTGTTGATTGTGTGATATCGGAGAAGGACCCCGCCACATAGGCAGAAAATTTAAAAAAAAAAACAAACAAAAACACAAGATTGTGCTTTACTCATCCTCCCTGGGCCCAATGCTGAGCCTCCGCCACTGCTCCTGGCGTTGGATATTGTCTGCAGTGCTGACGTCACGTCAACAGTGCTAATCAGTGAGCTTAGAGGTGCTCCCCGAGTAGAGAGCTCCCCAAATAAGGCTGCTTTCACACTACGTTTTTTTAACATGCGTCCTGAACATTTTTTTAACGCAAAAACGGATCCAGTGCAAATGCGTTTTCACTTCAATGCATTTGCAATGGACTCGCATCAACATGCGCTCACCTGCGTTTGCGTGCGTTATAGTAAGGATCCAGCGACTTGCAGGTTTTTTTTTAAACTTTTTTCAAAAACGCTACTTGTTGCGTTTTTGAGCTGCTTCCAAATACTGCAAATTGCTGGATCCTGACTATACTGCACGCAAACGTATGTGAATGCTGGCATGCTGATAGACAGGATCCTGCTTGCTCGACTGAGCATGCACAGAAACCAGACTCGCGTGATCGATTCCCCCCCCCCACCGCGAGCTGCAGACACTTGTAACCAAGGTAAATATCAGGTAACCAAGCAAAGCACTTCACTTACTTACTCGATGTTTACCTTGGTTACATGTGCAGACGCTTGCAACCAAGGTAAATATTGGGTATCCAAGCATGTTACCCGATGTTTACCTTGGTTACGAGCCTCCGCAGCTGTCAGATGCCGGCTCCCAGTCTGTCACATTCAGTTCCCCTCACTCCCGATCACATGACTCCAATGCCCGCCCATAAACGTCAAGTGACAGGATCCTGCAAAATAACACATGCGTTTGCATGCGTTTTTCTTTGTAAAAGCAGGATCCGCTTTTAGAGCAAAAAAAAAAAAAAAGAGAATTTTGTTACTTACCGTAAATTCTTTTTCTTATAGTTCCGTATTGGGAGACCCAGACCATGGGTGTTTAGCTTCTGCCTGCGGAGGACACACAAAGTACTACACTAAAAAGTGTAGCTCCTCCCTCTGAGCTTATACACCCCCTGGTAGCCAGTCCTAGCCAGTTTAGTGCAAAAGCTGAAGGAGAATAGCCACCCACAAGTAGAACCGAGTAAGAACCGGAACAACCGGAGACTCTGTCCACGACAACAGCCGGTGATAACACACGGAACAAGAAAATTGCCAACAGGCAACAGGGAGGGAGCTGGGTCTCCCAATACGGAACTATAAGAAAAAGAATTTACGTTAAGTAACAAAATTCTCTTTTTCTTTATCGTTCCTTTGGGAGACCCAGACCATGGGACGTTCCAAAGCTGTCCCTGGGTGGGAATAAACAGAAAAAACTAAGAAGTAGGCGGAGCCTAACTTCACAAGTGGGCGACAGACGCCTAAAGGATGCGTCTGCCCAAGCTCGCATCTGCCGAAGCATGAGCATGCACTTGGTAGTGCTTCGAAAAGGTATGCAGGCTAGTCCAAGTGGCAGCCTGACAGACTTGTTGAGCCGTAGCCTGGTGCCTAAAAGCCCAAGAGGCACCGACAGCTCTGGTCGAGTGTGCTTTGATCCCCGGCGGGGGAGGCACCTGAGTACTCTGGTAGGCGTCCGAAATGGTCGATCTAATCCAACGGGCCAAGGTCGGCTTAGAAGCAGAGAGACCCTTGCGCCGCCCTGTGGTTAGCACAAAAAGAGAGGTGCACCGCCTAAGCGCAGCGGTGCGAGACACATAAATCCGGAGAGCACGCACCAGATCTAGAGTATGCAGCGCTTTCTCAAAACGATGAACAGGGGCCGGACAGAAGGAAGGCAAGGAAATATCCTGGTTAAGGTGGAAGGGAGAGACCACCTTAGGAAGAAAGTCCGGGGTCGGACGGAGAACTACCTTGTCTTGGTGAAAAACCAAAAAAGGTGACTCCGAGGAGAGCGCAGCCAAATCAGAGACTCTCCTGAGAGAAGTTATGGCAACTAGAAAGGCCACCTTTTGAGAAAGACGATACAAAGAAACCTCCCTAAGGGGCTCGAAAGGGGGTTTCTGCAATACAGTGAGGACCAAGTTAAGGTCCCAGGGATCCAAGGGCCGCCGATAAGGCGGAATGATGTGAGACGCACCTTGCATGAAGGTGCGGACCTGAGCCAGCCAGGCGAGACGCCTCTGGAACAGCACTGATAGAGCTGAGACTTGTCCGTTGAGAGAGTTGAGGGACAGTCCTAGCTGCAGACCGGACTGTAAAAAAGACAGAAGGGTCGGCAACGAGAATGGCCAAGGAGAATGGCCGGAAGAGCGACACCAGGACAGGAAAATTTTCCAAGTCCTGTGATAGATCTTGACGGAGGAAGACTTACGGGCCCGAGTCATAGTGGAGATGACTTCAGGAGGAATACCAGAAGCCGTCAAAATCCAGGACTCAAGAGCCACGCCATCAATTTGAGTGCCGCAGAATTCGGGCGGAAAAACGGACCTTGCGAGAGCAGGTCTGGACGGTCCGGAAGATGCCACGGCATCTCCACGGACAGTTGGAGCAGGTCCGGATACCAAGCTCGCCTGGGCCAGTCCGGTGCAATGAGGATGACTCGACGGCCCTCCATTCTGATCTTGCGCAGGACTCTGGGCAAGAGAGCTAGAGGGGGAAACACGTAGGACAGACGAAACTGGGACCAGTCTTGAACCAGAGCATCCGCGGCGAAGGCCTGAGGACCGTGGGAGCAAGCCACGAAAACCGGAACCTTGTTGTTGTGACGGGATGCCATTAGGTCCACGTCCGGAGTGCCCCACTTGCGGCAGATTGACTGAAACACTGCCGGGTGCAGGGACCACTCGCCACCGTCCACGGATTGACGGCTGAGATAATCTGCCTCCCAGTTTTCTACGCCAGGGATGTGGACTGCGGATATGGTGGACTTGCAGTCCTCCGCCCATTGAAGAATGCGTTAGACCTCCAACATTGCCAGGCGGCTGCGTGTCCCGCCTTGGTGATTGATGTAGGCAACCGCTGTCGCGTTGTCTGACTGGACTCGAATGTGCCTGCCCGCCAATAGGTGGTGAAAGGCTAGGAGAGCTAGAAGCACAGCTCTGGTTTCCAGCACATTGATTGAAAGGGCTGACGTAGTCCAAGTGCCCTGTGCTCTGTGGTGGAGATGTACCGCTCCCCAGCCGGATAGGCTGGCATCCGTGGTGAGAATCACCCAGGACGGAGTCAGGAAGGAGCGCCCTTGGGACAGGGAGAGGGGTCGAAGCCACCACTGAAGAGAGCTCCTGGTCCGTGGCGACAGAGCCACTAACCTCTGTAAGGAGGAAGGCCGCTTGTCCCAACAGCGGAGAATGTCCAGCTGCAGAGGACGCAGATGGAACTGGGCAAAGGGAACCGCCTCCATGGAGGCCACCATTTGACCCAGCACCTGCATCAGACGCCTGAGGGTATAACGGCGGGGCCTCAGGAGAGAGCGCACCGCCAACCGGAGTGACAGCTGTTTGTCTAAGGGCAACTTCACAAGTGCCGGCAAAGTCTCGAACTGCATCCCTAGGTACGTGAGACTCTGGGTCGGAGTCAGAGTGGATTTGGGAAGATTGACAATCCACCCGAATTGGGCTAGGGTGGCGAGAGTGAGCGAAACACTCCGCTGACAGTCTGCGCTGGATGTACCCTTGACCAGAAGGTCGTCCAGATAAGGAAGCACTGCTAACCCCTGGAGGTGCGGGACCGCAATCACTGCCGCCATGACCTTGGTGAATACCCGAGGGGCCGTGGCTAACCCGAAGGGGAGAGCCACGAATTGGAAATGATCCTCTCCTATCGCAAAACGTAACCAACGCTGATGTGACACTGCGATTGGCACATGTAGATAGGCATCTCTGATGTCGATGGACGCCAGGAACTCCCCTTGGGTCATAGAGGCAATGACTGATCGCAGAGACTCCATGCGAAAATGCCGCACCCGGACATGCTTGTTGAGAAGCTTGAGATCCAGGATGGGCCGGAAGGTATCGTCCTTTTTTGGAACTAGGAAGAGATTTGAGTGAAAACCTCTGAACCATTCCTGAGCGGGGACTGGGACAATCACTCCGTTTGCCTGCAAGGACGCCACGGCCTGCGAGAAGGCGGCGGCCTTGGAGCAGGGGGGAGTTGAGAGAAAAAAATCTGTTTAGAGGGCTGGAAGAGAATTCTATCCTGTAGCTGTGAGATATGATGTCTCTCACCCACTGATCGGAGACTTGCTTTAACCAAGCGTCGCCAAAGTGGGAGAGCCTGCCACCGACTAAGGACGTGGCTGGAGCGGGCCGAGAGTCATGAGGAAGCTGCCTTAGTGGCAGAACCTCCTGCGGTCTTCTGCGGACGCGCTTTTGGGCGCCAGTTGGATTTCTGATCCTTGGCTGAGTTAGCGGACGAGGCGGAAGGCTTACAGGATGACCAGTTGGAGGAACGAAAGGAACGAAACCTCGATTGATTCCTACCCTGGGCGGGTTTCCTGATCTTGGTTTGTGGCATGGAAGTACTCTTCCCGCCAGTAGCTTCTTTAATGATTTCATCCAGCTGTTCACCAAACAGCCGTGAACCAGCAAAAGGGAGCCCAGCAAGAAACTTCTTGTAAGAAGCATCTGCCTTCCACTCTCGAAGCCACAAAATCCTATAAAAGAGCGGGAACTGGAGGGCTATAGAGACCTGCAGGGAAGGAGGGACGCCCCAGCAGTGGGGAGTGTCCCTCCCCTGTGTAGAAGGGCCGCCGGGAGGAGCCGAACCTGTCCCTCTGCATGAGTGACATGCGAGGGCAGGAAAATGAAACTAGGCCTCCGGCGAAGCCGGGGCCTAAATTTAAGCTGCGAGGCCGACAAGCAGGCACCATCGGCGCGGTTCTCAGGCAAAAGCTAGAGAACCCGCCGGAAAAGTTAAAACAATCACATACAGCATACTCTCCCCTTACAATAAAGAACCGGGACCCCCAACATAAACGTCTCAGGTACTTAGCTGCTGAGATGCAGGGCCATGTCCCTGGGGATGAGTGCTCCGGTCCAACAGAATCCTCAAGGGGCTGTGGATGGAGACCGGACTCCTGCCAGGCATGGAGACCGTGCTGGTTCCCACTTCAAGCCAGAGCCCAGAAGGGATGGTGAAGGAGCGCGGCATGTAAGGCTTCAGCCTTGTAAATCAACCTTAACAACACCGCCGACACAGTGGGGTGAGAAGGAACATGCCGGGAGTCCAGACATGGACCCGCTTTTCTTCAAACTCTTTCCAAAAGTCAAACAAATCAGATGAGAATGCATGTGTGGATGTATGCCTCCTGACACAAAGCAATAAACTGGCTAGGACTGGCTACCAGGGGGTGTATAAGCTCAGAGGGAGGAGCTACACTTTTAAGTGTATTACTTTGTGTGTCCTCCGGAGGCAGAAGCTAAACACCCATAGTCTGGGTCTCCCAAAGGAACGTTCTTGACGCATGTTAAAAAAACGTAGTGTGAAAGCCGTCTAACATCA
This sequence comes from Anomaloglossus baeobatrachus, assembly GCF_048569485.1. Lineage (NCBI taxonomy): Eukaryota > Metazoa > Chordata > Amphibia > Anura > Aromobatidae > Anomaloglossus > Anomaloglossus baeobatrachus. The sequence goes on along the minus strand of NC_134359.1, from coordinate 74,568,394 downwards.
AGTGGCTCAGCTCACTGATTAGAACTGATGTCAGTGCTGCAGACAATATTAGAGGATTCTCAGTGCTGGACCCAAAGAGAGTGAGTAAAATATAGGGTATTTTTTTTATAATACATGGAAAAACTGCATATGAGGACAGCGGTTTTCTGAAAACGCAGTTTCCCTTTAAATAGGCAAAACTGCCGCTACACCAAGGTAAAGAAACATGGATATCTGTGACCAAATCTATTGCTCCAGCTTCTGATTTACCAAAATATGGACCATGTTAGCGAATGTGGGTGAATTTAATAGGTGTTGTATCATCGAAGACAAATTTATTATGGTTGGTGCAATTACAATGAAAGGTGTTGTCCGGTGTAAAATGACAAGTCTGCAGTCCCGCTATGTGACCGAGACTTGTGAGTTCTCGCATCACACGCACTGTGCGCTGTGAGGATTCTCCGGTGTCAGAGCCAGGACTGGCGGTCATGTGGCCACAAGTATGCAATATGCAGTCTCCCGGCCAGAACCAGACTAGTGGACTCAGCTTCGCTCAATACATGTGTACTGAGTGAGTCCATGCCCACTAGATGGATTCTGGTGGGTGTCTGCATATAGCATACTCGTGGTCACATGACCGCTGTTCCCGTCTCAGACACCGGAGAATCCTCGCAGTGCACAGTGTGTGTGATGTGAGGATTCCCAAGTCTGCGGTCACATAGAGTGACACATAGAGGAACTACAGACCTGTCATTCTAGACCGGACAACACCTATAACTCATGGCCACAGCTCTGGATTCAGAGACTCCAGAAAAATAGTTGGTCTGGTCTTTGCCCGCTTGTTAGCACAGCGACAGTTAAGCTCTGTGGTTAATGTATGAATTATCTATAAACCCACAGATTTTAGTGAAAATAAATCTGACTGTAATTTCACTCTCTAATAAATAATACGGATGATGGGCAAAATACTGAACCATGACAATGATTGAAGGAAAGAGCGGCGGTGATTTACATAGCTGCATCCTGCTGTGTAGGGGAGCATGACCACTCTTCAAATAAGAACAACATTTGCTCTCTGGTAGCAGTTAAAGGGAATCTGTCACCAGGTTTTTGACACCAAATCTGAGAGCTGCATAACGTAGGGGCAGAGACCCTGATTCCAGGGATGTGTCACTTACGGGGCTGCTTGCTGTAGTGTTGATAAAATCACTGTTTTAATTGCAGGAGATCATCAGTGGAGGATTACTAAAAAAACCTGACACGTAGTCCTCCATATTTATGAAATTTCCCAAACCCCACCCCCACCACTGATTGGCAGCTTTCTCTGTTTACACTGTGCATAAGCAGAAAGTAGCCAATCAGTGCTGGGATTTGGGGTTACACAGAGAAATGATAAAGTTGTAGCAGAGAAAATAATAATAATAAATAATAATAATAATATTTATTAATTTATATAGCGCTGTTAATTCCACAGCACTGTACATACAATAGCAACACTGTCCCCATTGGGGCTCACAATCTAAGTTCCCTATCAGTATGTTTTGGAGTGTGGGAGGAAACCCACGCAAGCACGGGGAGAACATACAAACTCCTTGCAGATGTTGTCCTTGGTGGGAATGGAACCCAGGACCCCAGCGCTACAAGGCTGCAGTGCTAACCACTGAGCCACCGTGCCGCCCAATAGTGATTTTGTCAAAACTTCAGGCAGCCCACTAAGTGATACAATACTGGAATCAGGGTCTCCACCCCTACATCATGCAGCTGTTATGAAAACCCAGTGACAAAGTCTTTTTAAATGAGAAATAATTGGCAAAATGTGTATCCAATTTGCAAAAGGCAAAAAAATGAAGAAGAAAAAAAAAAACCAACAAAACAAAAAACAAAACATACCGAAATCATATCGATAGTAGCTCCAGCTTTCATAATGGCCTCCTTGGTTCTCCTCTAGGCCCTTCTCCCCATACTTATCATACTTTTTGCGAAGATCTTCATCTTTTAAAACCTCATAGGCCCGATTGATTTTCAAAAATTTGTCGTGTGCACTTGGATCATTCTGGAAAGATTAGAACTTGATTATTGATGATGAACAAAATTATAAATCAGATCATATCTATAGGATTATCGAAACACATGAGAACTCAGCAGAGCCGAACGCGCGTGGATATAGGGGAGTCGCGTGAGCTAGCAGACCGCATATCAGCACTCGGCCATCAGCTATGGTATGAGTATAGAGACATTCCTCATAAGAAAAAAATGTTACCACTATTTAAACATAGGCCCAATATTTGCAGAAGGGTGTAACGTGGATAAGAGAGCCAGCAAAGTGACCTCACCAGAAGCTCGCATGTAGGAGAAGACAAGCTGGAAAAAAACGAAAAGTGACATTTTCTGTATTTAAGAAGCTTTTTTTCCTGAGGGACAGGGAGGTGCCGGTCATCCTCGCCTCTGTACCGGGATGGGGGGTGGTGGGGTGATCACTATTGTGCCCAGTGTAACCACATCCACAGCAGCCATACAATGATTCCCGCACCGGCGAGCAGCACCGTCCTCTATTCAGATGGTAATACGCGCTGGATTCCAACATTCCTTCCCACATTACAAAAGGCATCAAAATAGGCTTAGTATGGGGTGCATCAGGCAAATATTTGGGAGGGTTGTACGCTCATGAGACGCCATCACCAACTTAAGGGAGTTGTCTCAAATTTTTAAATGGTTAATATTGCAAAGTGGATGTAAAGACACAAAATTTTGCAATTTACAACTTATTAAATATCCTCTCCGTTCTCATGAACAAAGGAATTTTTTGTTGTATAGGAAAAACTTGTTGCCTAGGTTACCGACCACCCTTCACTCACAGCATGGCCAATTACCTACCGTGTTTTTCCAAAAATAAGACACTGTCTCATTTTTTTTTTTTTTGTCCTGAAAAAAGCGTTAGGGCTTATTTTCGGATAGGTCTTATCCTTGGGGAAAGACAGTTGAGGGTAAGTTTAGCCCCCAAAAAGAGCAGCTCCCCCCTTCCCAGGAGAATCATATTCATCATCAGACTCCAGATTTCTGTGTCGCTCCCAGGTCCTACTGTGATCTTCAGCAGGCGCTCCCAGCAGATATGCTGCACGCGGTTCTGCCCTGCTTCAGGCCGACACTCACATACTTCAGACCACACTCACCACATCCGGCGATACTGATTGCTTCCGGGCCGGCAGGAGAAGATGGGACGCACTGCAGCGGAATGCGAGGACCTGCGGTGGAATGCATAGACGACTCAGTGGTGGAATGCATCGATACGTTCCACCGCAGGTCCGCCATGCCTTCCACCGCAGGTCCGCCATGCCTTCCACCGCAGGTCCGCCATGCATTCCACCGCAATGTGTCCAAGGTTCCTCGGCCAGAAACAATCAGTATTGCCGGGTGTGGTGAGTGTGTGCGATCTGATGTGTGTGTGTGCGCGCGCGCGTCCTATCTGATGTTTGTGTGTGCGCTCTGTGTGTGTGTGATCTGATTGTGTTCTATAATGAAGTGTCCTGCAGTATTTTTTTTAATTTTTATCTGCATGGAAACGTCATTATTTAATCACGACTAGCGCTTATTTTTGGGGTAGGGGTTATATTTAAGGCGGGAAACACATCTATGCGAGTAAAATCGGTCCGACTGGGCTGAAAATAACTCGGCTGATTTTAGTTCACGTTAGGTGCAAGTGCGATGCTTTTTGCTCGCGTGTGTGTCGCGTTTGCGATTCTAGTTTCATGCAACATCTTAATTATATAAAAGCAATTTCACATGTCATTTAATTTACCTTTGGGAATGTGATGTCACATTCATCTGTTGAATATATAATAAGCGAAGTTACTGCCACACTCGCAAATGTGAACGCTGGTGCGCGTGTGTGATCCTACTTTTAATCCCCTTCCATAGGAAATCATTGGGACAAATGGTGCGAGAAACTCGCAAAAAAGCAGCATGCTGCGATTTTTTTCTCAGTCCGATTTTGGACTGAGAAAAAAAAAAAAATCGCAGATGAGAGCTGAATCATTCACTAACATGTGTCCGATTCCAATGCGAGTTTTTCTCGCATTGCTCTACTGCGAGAAACTCGCAAGTGAGAAGCAGCCCTATGCCTTAGGCTATGTGCACACGTTGCGTTTTTTTCAGCGCGGAAAAAAACGCACCCTCTGGCAGAGGGGAGAATTGTAAACAATGCGTTTTGGGAAAAACCGCATCAAAAACGCATGCGTTTTCTTCAGGTGCGTTTTTGACCACATGATCCAGTGACAGTGCCACAGTACATCCAGTACACAGTGCCAGCCTTCCTGCAGAGATGTGAGTGTTGTCCACGGGAGAACGCAGCTGCCCATGCCCACGATTTGAGTTCAGGCCACTGTGGAGCTCTATGCTACCTGCAGAGAACACTCTCGTCTCCGCAGCATAAATTGACATGCTGAGGCTCGAGAATCTGTGCCACAGATCGGTTTATGCTGCGTAGAAAAGAATCACAGTGGAAGGATTTTTAGAAATCCTGTGCCCACTGTGCTTCTACTGCACAACGCAGCGTTATGGACGCAGTGAAAACACTCTGCGCCCATAACGCTGCAAACCCTGATTGTGGGCACACAGCCTAAAATGTGTCAATGGATGTCAAACATATATATAACGTCCCACCCCCCCTGCATATTCTAAGCTGGCGCCCTTTAGTGCCTTTCATGTGGCACTAAAGGGTTCCTAGCCTTGTATTTAGCCCAAAAAAAAATAATTAAAATAAATGACGTGGGGTCCCCCCTATTTTTGATAGCCAGTCAGGGTAAAGCAGACAGCTGTAGCCTGCAAACCACAGCTGACAGCTTCATCTTGTCTGGTGATCAATTTGGAGGGCTCCCCAAGCTGTTTTTTTTTTTATTTATAAATAATTTAAAAAAAAAAAAAACGTGGGGTCCCCCCCCCAAATTAGATCACCAGCCAAGGTGAAGCTGACAGCTGGGGTCTGGTATTCTCAGGATGGGAAGAGCCATAGTTATTGGACTCTTCCCAGCCTAAAAATAGCAGGCCACAGCCGCCCCAGAAGTGGCGCATCCATTAGATGCACCAATCCTGGCGCTTCGCCCCAACTCATCCCGCGCCCTGGTGCGGTGGCAAACGGGGTAATATATGGGGTTGATACCAGATATGTAATGTCACCTGGCATCAAGCCCAGCAATTAGTGATGTCACGGCGTCTATTTGATACCAGACATAACTAATTGACAGTAATAGCAAAAAAAAATTGACAACCAAAAAAAAAAAAAATTTATTTGAAAAAAAACACTCCCCAAAAACATATCCTCTTATACCAAGTTATTGAAAAGAAAAAAAATTGGGTCCGCAGTATCCATTTTTGACGTCCCATTTCGCCTCTGGACCTTCTAGAATATGGGGGGCACGCTCAGGGAACGTGTCCCCCATTTTCTAGTAGTGCAGACCCTCCATTTGAGGAGAGTGGGTGCAAAGAATCTGCACCCACCCTCCCCGGGTCACAGCTGCACAGTGCCGAGCAGCAGCCAGCGCAGCTCACAGTGAACACAGGAAGCTGTCAGCTGCTCGGCACATGTGACCGGCGCGCACTGTGAAGGAGGAGGGGGCCGCGGGGGATCAGCGCTGTGACAGGTATGGGGGTTACCGGGGGACACCGGGGGGAATAGGGGGTGACCTGGCAGGGCCTGGGGAGCAGTTTTCTGTCGCATGTGTTATTGCACATGCGACAGAAACAGAGGAGTAGGGTGGCCGGTGCGCTGCTGTGCGCGCGGCCATGTTGGATTTTCGGGAGGGGGGGGGGGAAATCGGGGCGGGCAGTTTTGCGACACCGGGGGCTTTCCTGAACTTTGCCAGGAAGTGAGGTCAACAGGAAACCTCTTGACCTCACTTCAAGGTAAATGCCTGCGTTCTGTATGCCGACAAAGCCCGCGGACCGCAACAAAAAAGCAGCTCACTGCGGTGTAGCTGCGTTCTGACCCGCATCATTGATTTCAATGGGGGAGAGAACGCAGCCACAACGCACAAAAGTAGTGACATGCTGCTTTTCTTTCCACACCGATTTTTGGCATCCAAAACGCTGCGTTTAGAAACGCAGCGTGTGCACTGATTTTTCCACAGTAAAAAACGCAATGTGTGCACACAGCCTTACACCGAAAATGCTGAAAATTCCTGCTTATTTTCGGGGGGAGGACTTATTTTTGAAAAAGAAGGGAATTTTGTTTACTTACCGTAAATTCCTTTTCTTCTAGCTCCAATTGGGAGACCCAGACAGTGGGTGTATAGCTACTGCCTCTGGAGGCCGCACAAAGAACTACACTTAAAAGTGTAAGGCCCCTCCCCTTCTGGCTATACACCCTCCCGTAGGAGTACGGATTCCTCAGTTTTAGTACCAAAGCAAGAAGGAGGAAAGCCAATAACAGTTTCAAAAACAAATTCAATCCGATAACTAGATCGGAGAACTTAAGAAACAACGTGAACAACATGTGCACCCGAAAAAACGAAACCCTAAAAACAGATAGGGCGGGTGCTGGGTCTCCCAATTGGAGCTAGAAGAAAAGGAATTTACGGTAAGTAAACAAAATTCCCTTCTTCTTTTTCGCTCCTAATTGGGAGACCCAGACAGTGGGACGTCCAAAAGCAGTCCCTGGGTGGGTAAAAAGATACCACATGAACGGGCTGTCATACAGCCTCTTCCTACAGGTGGGCCCCCGCCGCCTGAAGGACCCGTCTACCTAGGCTGGCGTCTGCCGAAGCGTAGGTATGCACTTGATAGTGTTTGGTAAACGTGTGCAGACTCGACCAGGTAGCCGCCTGGCACACTTGCTGAGCCGTAGCCTGATGCCTCAACGCCCAGGACGCACCAACGGCTCTGGTAGAATGGGCCTTCAGTCCAGATGGAATCTGAAGCCCAGCAGAACGGTATGTGTGAAGAATTGGTTCCTTGATCCACCGCGCCAGGGTGGATTTGGAAGCTTGCGATCCCTTATGCTGACCAGCGACTAGGACAAAGAGCGCATCCGAACGGCGTAGAGGCGCCGTGCGAGAAATGTAAATCCTGAGTGCTCTCACCAGGTCCAACAGATGTAAACCCTTTTCAAATTGGTGAACCGGATGCGGACACAAAGATGGCAAAGTGATATCCTGATTGAGATGAAAGGAAGAAACCACCTTGGGAGAAAACTCTGGAATTGGACGAAGTACTACCTTGTCTTGGTGAAACACCAGGAAGGGAGATTTGCAAGATAACGCCGCCAGCTCGGACACTCTTCGAAGAGATGTGACCGCTACAAGAAAAACTACCTTTTGTGAAAGCCGAGAAAGGGGAACCTCTTTCAAGGGCTCGAAAGGCGGCTTTTGAAGAGCAAGGAGAACCTTGTTCAGATCCCAGGGTTCCAATGGCCGTCTGTAAGGAGGAACGATATGACAAACTCCTTGGAGAAACGTGCGTACTTTAGAAAGCTGTGCCAAGCGCTTCTGAAAGAATACGGATAACGCGGAGACTTGACCCTTAAGCGAGCTAAGGGACAAACCTTTTTCCAACCCAGACTGCAGGAAGGAAAGAAAAATTGGCAATGCAAATGGCCAGGGAGAAAACCCTTGAGCCAAGCACCACGCTAAGAATATCTTCCACGTCCTGTTATAGATCTTAGCTGAGGATGGTTTTCTAGCCTGTCTCATTGTGGCAACAACTCCCTGAGATAAACCTGAGGCCGCTAGGATCCAGGACTCAATGGCCACACAGTCAGGTTCAGGGCCGCAGAATTCAGATGGAAAAACGGCCCTTGAGACAGCAGATCTGGACGGTCTGGTAGTGCCCACGGTTGGCCTACCGTGAGATGCCACAGATCCGGGTACCACGACCTTCTTGGCCAATTTGGAGCGACGAGTATGGCTCGCTGGCAGTCGGACTTGATTTTCCGGAGAACTCTGGGTAACAATGCTAGAGGTGGGAACACATAGGGGAGTCGGAATTGCGACCAATCCTGAACCAAGGCGTCTGCCGCCAGCGCTCGGTGATCGTGAGACCGTGCCATGAAAACTGGGACCTTGTTGTTGTGCCGTGACGCCATCAGATCGACGTCCGGCGACCCCCAGCGGCAACAGATCTGTTGAAACACGTCCGGGTGAAGGGACCATTCTCCTGCGTCCATGCCCTGGCGACTGAGAAAGTCCGCTTCCCAGTTTTCCACGCCTGGGATGTGAACTGCAGATATGGTGGACGCTCTGCTTTCCACCCACGTCAAAATCCGCTGGACTTCTTGAAAAGCTTGGCGACTGCGTGTTCCCCCTTGGTGGTTGATGTACGCCACCGCCGTGGAATTGTCCGACTGAATCCGAATCTGCTTGCCTTCCAGCCATTGTTGGAAGGCTCGCAGGGCAAGATAGATTGCTCTGATTTCCAGAACATTGATCTGCAAGGTGGACTCTTCCTGAGTCCACGTCCCCTGAGCCCTGTGGTGGAGAAACACCGCTCCCCACCCTGATAGGCTCGCATCTGTCGTGACCACTGCCCAGGACGGGGGAAGGAACGACTTTCCCTGTGACAATGAGTTGGGGAGAAGCCACCAACGTAGAGAGTCCTTGGCAGTCTGAGAGAGGGAGACAGTCCTGTCGAGGGACGTCGATTTCCCATCCCATTGGCGCAGAATGTCCCATTGGAGAGGGCGCAGATGAAACTGCGCGAACGGGACTGCCTCCATTGCTGCTACCATCTTTCCTAGGAAATGCATGAGGCGCCTCAGTGAGTGCGACTGGCTCTGAAGGAGAGATTGCACTCCAGTCCGTAGCGAGCACTGCTTGTCCAGTGGAAGCCTCACTATCGCTGATAGAGTATGAAACTCCATGCCAAGATAAGTCAGAGATTGGGTCGGGGTTAGATGAGACTTTGGAAAGTTGATAATCCACCCGAAAGTCTGGAGAGTGTCTAGCGCCACCTTCAGACTGTGTTGGCATGCTTCTTGAGAGGATGCCTTTATAAGCAGGTCGTCTAGATACGGGATGACCGAGTGACCCTGCGAGTGCAGAACAGCTACTACTGCTGCCATGACTTTGGTGAAGACCCGGGGGGCTGTTGCCAGACCGAAGGGTAACGCTACGAACTGTAGGTGCTCGTCGTGTATGACGAAACGTAGGAAACGCTGATGCTCTGGTGCAATCGGCACGTGGAGATACGCATCTTTGATGTCTATTGATGCTAGAAAATCTCCCTGAGACATTGAGGCTATGACGGAGCGTAGGGATTCCATCCGGAACCTCCTGACTTTTACGTGTCTGTTGAGCAACTTCAGATCCAGGACGGGACGATACGATCCGTCCTTTTTTGGGACCACAAACAGATTGGAGTAAAAACCGTGACCCTGTTCCTGAAGAGGGACGGAGGTCACCACCCCTTCCGCCTTTAGAGCGGCCACCGCCTGCAACAGAGCATCGGCTCGGTCTGGTGGTGGAGAAGTTCGGAAGAAACGAGTTGGCGGACGAGAACTGAACTCTATCCTGTACCCGTGAGATAGAATATCTCTCACCCAACGGTCCTTGACGCTTGCTAGCCAAATGTCGCCAAAGTGGGACAGCCTCCCACCGACCGCGGGTGTGGGCATCGGAGACCGCAAGTCAGGAGGACGTCGTTTTGGCAACGGTTCCTCCGGCTGGTCTTTTTGGGCGTGACTGAGACCTCCAAGAATTTGAACGTCTCTGGTCCTTTTGAGTCTTTTTTGACGAGGCGAATTGGGACCTGCCCTGTCCTCGAAAGGACCGATAACCAGACTGACCCCTCCTCTGTTGGGGCTTGTTTTGTCTGTGTTGCGGTAAGGAAGAGTCCTTACCCTTGGAGTGTTTGATGATTTCATCCAAACGTTCTCCAAACAATCGGTCACGAGAAAAAGGCAAATTGGTTAAGCACTTCTTGGAATGAGAATCTGCTTTCCAATGTCTCAACCACAGAGCCCTACGCAAAACAACTGAGTTGGCTGACGCCACTGCCGTGCGGCTTGTAGCGTCCAGAACAGCATTAATCGCGTACGACGCGAATGCCGCCATTTGCGAGGTCAATGGTGCTACCTGCGGGGCAAATGCACGTGTGACTGAGTCGACTCGCGCAAGCCCGGCCGTGATAGCTTGGAGTGCCCATACGGCCGCAAAAGAAGGCGCTAATGACGCTCCAATCGCTTCATAGATGGATTTCAGCCAGAGCTCCATCTGCCTGTCAGTGGCATCTTTAAGTGCCGCTCCATCTTCAACAGCAACCAAGGATCTAGCTGCAAGCCTGGAAATTGGAGGATCCACTTTTGGACACTGGGTCCAACCCTTGACCACTTCAGAGGGAAAAGGGTAGCGTGTATCTTTAAGTCGTTTAGGAAAACGCCTTTCAGGATAAGCGTGGGGTTTCTGGATTGCGTCTCTGAAGTCAGCGTGGTCCAGAAAAGTGCTTAATGTACGCTTAGGGTATCTGAAATGGATTCTCTCGTGCTGCGAAGCTGACTCCTCTACAGGAGGAGCTGGTGGGGAAATATTCAACATCTTATTGATGTTAAATATAAGATCATTAACTATGGCGTCACCATCTGGTGTATCTAGATTGAGAGCGGTCCCAGGATCAGAATCCTGATCAGTTACGTCCGCCTCATCACCCATAGATTCATCCCGCTGGGATCCAGACCATTGAGATGAATGTGAAGGCCCGTCATAACGAGCCCGCTTAGGCTGCCCGGGGCCATCGTCCGAGTCAGAGTCTTCACCCTGAGGTGTAGATGCCCGTCCCGGAGCTAGGAGCTGAGGGGGACCAGGGGGCAATACATGCACAGTGTCCGTGGTCTGAAGTACAGGCCTAGCTCGCAATGTGTCAAGAATTTGTGACATAGTGAGAGACATTCTGTCAGCAAAAGCTGCAAACTCAGTTCCTGTCACCTGGACAGCATTCACAGGTGGTACACCCTGGGACACGTCCAGCAGAGGTCCCGACTGTGCAAGCACCGCAGGGGCCGAGCACTGCACACAATGGGGGTCCGTGGAGCCTGCCGGTAGAAAAGTCCCACATGCGGTGCAGGAAGCATATAATGTCTGTGCCTTGGCACCCTTGCGTTTTACGGGCGACATGCTGCTGGCTCTCTGCATGTGAGAGAGTCTATAGCCAAAGGGCGACCAGCGCTATGTAATACCAAGTATTTGTAGCAACAAAATACTAAGAATACTACGAGCACAAGAGGGGGTGAGCCCTGAGGGCTGCTTACCGCCCGCTGAACAGCGGGTAAGAGGCTGCAGAATGCCTTGTCTGGGTCTCCCCGGCTCCCCTCTGCAGCTCAGCGTGTCAGCAAGAATGGCTGCCGGCTTATGTGGAGAGGGGCGGTCCGTGGGAGTTCCCCAACAAAAGTGCGGGAACAGTGTCCCCTCTGTGCTGACTGTGAGGGCTGGAGTATGTAAAAACGACTCCAGCCCTCAGCGCTGATGCACTGGCCAGCGTCCCGCCCCTCTCCTGACTGGCAGGTCTGGGGGTGGGAACGAACGAAAGCAGGCCGCAAAAGCCGGGGACTCGAGTTATCAGCGCGGCCGCCGTAAAAGCGCGGGCCGCGCTGAAGTCCCCGGCGCACTACAAGTGCCAGCCGCGCCGCTGTTCCAGCGGCCGGCGCGACCGAGTTTAGACGTGGGCAGCGTCCCGCCCCTCTCCTGACTGGCAGGTCTGGGGGCGGGAACGAACGGAAGCAGGCCGCAAAAGCCGGGGACTGTAGTTATCAGCGCGGCCGCCGTAAAAGCGCAGGCCGCGCTGAAGTCCCCGGCGCACTACAAGTGCCAGCCGTGCCGCAGTCCCAGCGGCCGGCGCGGCCGATTCCCATAAGTGTGCCTGCTTCAGCTAAGCTGAATGAGGCCATGGCACAGGCGCCGCAGCGCTGATGTCCCCCGGCGCACTACAACACCCAGCATGCTGCGGTGTGAGCGCCAAATGCACGGGGACACAGAGTACCTTAAGGAAGCAGGGCCATGTCCCTGATGTACTCCGCTCCATCCAGCATCTTCTCCAGGGGCTGTAGATGGAGCACGGTCTCAGTGCCTGGAGACCGGTAAATCCCACTTCACCCAGAGCCCTGTAAAAAGGGATGGGGAAGGAATCAGCATGTGGGCTCCTGCCGCCGTACCCGCAATGGGTACCTCAACCTTACAAACACCTCCGACATAAGTGGGGTGAGAAGGGAGCATGCTGGGAGTCTGTATAGACCCTCTTTTCTTCCATCCGACATAGTCAGCAGCTGCTGCTGACTAAAAACAATGGAGCTATGTGTGCGTGTCTGACCTCCTTGCGCACAAAGCTAAAACTGAGGAATCCGTACTCCTACGGGAGGGTGTATAGCCAGAAGGGGAGGGGCCTTACACTTTTAAGTGTAGTTCTTTGTGCGGCCTCCAGAGGCAGTAGCTATACACCCACTGTCTGGGTCTCCCAATTAGGAGCGAAAAAGAAAATATGGTATGTAGGAAGCACACGGAGCTTGCGGGCCTCAGAACCTGCGTGTGCCGCTCTGACGTTGGTGGGATCACTTGATCCAACAAGACTCCATATCCAAATGAGTCTCCCATGCTGCAGAGGAAAAGCGCTGAGATAAAGATGGCTCAGTTTGGGTCAGCATCAGCACCACACTGCCGTCCTGAATTGTCAGTCTTCAGGAAGGCAATGCAGGCACCCGGGGGCAGGAAACCGTGCACTCCTGAAGACAAGGAGAGGAGAACAGCCCTTTAACTAAATGGGAGAAGACACATTTTATTTTTAGAATCAAATGTAATAAAAATGTAGTTCTGCTAAAAATCTTGCTGATAACTTGTATCATTGTGTCGTCAGGAGGACTTAACATGCCTAAACTAAATTATCCCTGCTTGCAGATACAGGGAGATCACATAAACCCCTCTCTCAAATTAACCAAGGAAATGTCTACCTCTGTCAGGGCATTGGACTTTGTACTCATCAGAATCTGCCAGCACTACAGGTGCTGGAATTTTATTTCCCCAACTTTTCCCAGCATGCATTTCTCCTGTCACTGACCAATTGCTTCTCTACTCTACTCTGAAAGCCCAATCTGTGTGCAATGCCTATATGCAGATTTATAGCCATAGAAGCTGACATAAAGCCCTGCCCCCACATCTTGCAGTTAATCTCAATTTCTCACCTTTTTGCAATGCCTAACAGAATAGCCCAAATTAAAATTGAACTTCTGATTTGACTTAAAGGGAATTGGTCAGCAGGTTTTTGCTTCTCCTGAGAGAAGCATAATGTAGAGACAGAGACCCTGATTCCAGTGATTTATCACTTACATATTTTGATACAATTAATGTTTTCTCTGCTGCAGATCTAGCAGTTATACAGAGCTCATGAATATGCTGGACTACCTGCAGCTTGCCAAGTAGTCCTGTAATGATAATCTACTGCTGATTAATCAGTGATTTTATCAAAACTACACTAAGCAGCTCAGTAAGTGACACATCGCTGGAATCAGGATCTCTGCCCCTACATTATGCTGAGCTCAGATTAGGCGACAAAAACCTGTTGACAGAATCGTTTTAAAGGGGTTTTCCCAAAACGGCAAATTATCCCCTATACAAACCATGGTGGATAACTAGCTGAATACTAATGTCTGTCCTCTATGACTCCCAGCAATCCCAAAAGCGGGGGTCTCTTCCTTCATTTTCAATAGGACTGTTGGAAAAAGTCCAGAGATGAACTCTACTCTCGCAAGCGGTCTCACAGACAATGAATGGAGAGGAGGGCAAACACTCCATTCAAGACGGGGCTATGTTATTGGTGTTTTGAAGCCCTAGTCTTGTGATTGCTGGAAACGTCTTAGCAGTTGGAGCACCACTGTTGGACAGGGGATAACCCGCAGCTTTAGGGAATCCAATATACAGTAATGTTACACCTTGTCATCATTTTTATAAGGTAACATTTTTTAGTTAGTAGTGATGGACCAGCACTGAAATGCTCGAATGTTACTCAATTCATGCTGGTTAGAAGTTCGGGCGAACTTGACGTGAGTAATGAGCATTATGGAAAGTCAATGATTGGCCTGTTCGGATCTCCGACCACATACAGTCAGCCATAATCAGAGCATTTCCACAGGTTTTTTTTTTTGGGGGGGGTCACACCATGTCCAAAAACATTGTTTTATCCCCAGGAGGTCCACTCAGAGACTGCGACTGGCTCTCCCTGGGGTGCACACATTATGCAGTGGCTCTCCCTGGGGTGCACACATTATGCAGTGGCTCTCCCTGGGGTGCACACATTATGCAGTGGAGCATGTGTGTCCGTAGTCATTGTTTCACAGATGAAATATCCGAGCACCCGCAACACTTAGCCGAGCTCCGCAAGTGCTCGTTTGATCCACTACTGAGCACGCTCGCTCGATCCACTACTGAGCACACTCGCTCGTCACTATTCCTTAACACTGAAGACTGCACTTACCTGATTTTTATCAGGATGTAATTTCAGGGCTAATTTCTTGAAGGCTTGTCTAATTTCTCTAGTACTGGATGCCCGGGATATGCCTAGTAAGCCATAGTAATCCTCATCGGTGCACACCAGCACCGCCAAGGAGAAGATGAGAAGGCCTAGCACCGCTCTCCGCAGGTTACCAGTCCTTCCAGTGAAATCATCCATCGTTCATAGAAATGTTGGAAAACTAAATTGTGTCTAGTAAACCACTAGAGTGTGTCCTGATTCTTAGTAATTCTTCATGGTGTTGTCCTTTCTTTATCCTGAAATAAAAAGAGAAAAAAATGACTACTAAGTTGCATGTAGACTGTGTGCAGAATTATTAGGCAAATGAGTATTTTGATCACATGATGGGTTGTCTAAGTGCAATTCGGGCTCCGTTCTCCGTGGCCCGTGATTGCACTTAGTAATCAACTCACCTGCGCCCGCTCCCGCTGTCCATGGTGCTGATCGCTCCCGCGGTGCAGCATCCGGCCGGCGCTGACCCCCGCAGCAGCTGCTTCCGGGTCGGCTGTGTCGCGCATCATGAATATGCGTGACAATAATGAGCCAGCTCAGAAGCAGCAGAGAGAACGGGCTGCAGAGGACATCGCTGGACGCCGGGTGAGTTAAAATGTTTTTTATTTTAAAAGCACGATTTTTTCTGGCACGTGTTTCACGGACCACACCACTGCGTGGTCCGTGGGACATCAGTGATGCCAGAAAAAAATGGACATGTCTCCGTGCGGCAATCACGCACACGCGGGTACGCCGCACGGAGACACGTGCAGTGAAAAATCACTGACGTGTGAGCAGACCCATTCATTATAATGGGTCTGCGTATGTCAGTGATTCTGGCACGTTTAAAAAAAAGCACAAACGTCCCAGAATCACTGACGTGTGAAAGGGGCCTACTGAGGAGGAGTGTGGTGTAATGACATCAACACCCTATATAAGGTGTGCTTAATTATTAGGCAACTTCCTTTCCTTTGGCAAATACGGGTCAGAAGAGAGATTTGACGGGCTCTAAAAAGTCCAAAATTGTGAGCTGTCTTGCAGAGGGATGCAGCAGTCTTGAAATTGCCAAACTTTTGAAGCGAAATCACCGAACAATCAAGCGTTTCATGGCAAATAGCCAACAGGGTCGGAAGAAGCTTGTTGGGCAAAAAAGGCGCAAAATAACTGCCCATGAATTGAGGAAAATCAAGCGTGAAGCTGCCAATATGCCATTTGCCACCAGTTTGGCCATATTTCAGAGCTGCAACGTTACTGGAGTATCAAAAAGCACAAGGTGTGCCGTACTCAGGGACATGGCCAAGGTAAGGAAGGCTGAAAAACGACCACCTTTGAACAAGAAACATAAGATAAAACGTCAAGACTGGGCCAAGAAATATCTTAAGACTGATTTTTCAAAGGTTTTATGGACTGATGAAATGAGTGACTCTTGATCGGCCAGATGGATGGGCCAGAGGCTGGATCAGTAAAGGGCAGAGAGCTCCACTCCGACTCAGACGCCAGCAAGGTGGAGGTGGGGTACTGGTATGGGCTGGTATCATCAAAGATGAACTTGTGGAACCTTTTCGGGTTGAGGATGGAGTGAAGCTCAACTCCCAGACCTGCTGCTAGTTTCTGGAAGACAACTTCGTCAAGCAGTGGTACAGCAAGAAGTCGGTATGGTTAAAAAAAAACCCCAAAAAACATGATTTTCATGCAGGACAATGCTCCATCACATGCATCCAACTACTCCACAGCGTGGCTGGCCAGTAAGGGTCTAAAAGATGAAAAAATAATGACATGGCCCCCTTGTTCACCTGATCTGAACCCCATAGAGAACCTGTGGTCCCTTATAAAATGCGAGATCTACAGGGACGGAAAACAGTACACCTTTCGGAACAGTGTCTGGGAGGCTGTGGTGGGTGCTGCATGCAATATTGATCGTAAACAGATCAAGCAACTGACAGAATCTATGGATGGTAGGCTGTTGAGTGTCATCATGAAAGGTGGCTATATTGGTCACTAATTGTTTGGGGTTTTGTTTTTGCATGTCAGAAATGTTTAATTCTAAGTTTTGTGCAGTTATATTGGTTTACCTGGTGAAAAGAAACAAGTGAGATGGGAATAGATTTGGTTTTTATTAAGTTGCCTAATAATTCTGCACAGTAATAGTTACCTGCACAAACATATCCTCCTAAGATAGCCACATCTAAAAAAAAACCACTCCAACTTCCAAAAATATTTAGCTTTGATATTTATGAGTCTTTTGGGATGATTGAGAACATAGTTGTTGATCAATCAATCAAAAAACCCTCTAAAATACAAACTTGCCTAATAATTCTGCACAAGGTGTAAACTTTAAATATTGTCACACAATGTTACCTTGTTTGCATTTCTAAAGTGGGTGAAAGTAATAAAATCCATCAAAGAGAACAGACCCCTCAGCAAAGACTAATCTGAGGCTCATCAATACAATACCAGGAGATGCCTCCCAGGACTGAAGGAAGGGTTCATACGGCCAAGATTCTCCCACAGCCTAAAGGCTACTTTACACACTGCGATATCGGTCCCGATATCGCTAGCGTGGGTACCCGCCCCCATCTGTTGCGCCACACGGGCAAATCGCTGCCCGTGCCGCACAACATCGCCCAGACCCGTCACACATACTTACCTGCCCGGCGACGTCGCTGTGACCGGCGAACCGCCTCCTTTCTAAGGGGGCGGTCCGTGCGGCGTCACAGCGACGTCACTGAGCGGCCACCCAATAGCAGCGGAGGGGCGGAGATGAGCGGGACGTAACATCCCGCCCTCCTCCTTCCTTCCTCATAGCGGCCGGGAGGCAGGTAAGGAGAGGTTCGTCGTTCCTGCGGCGTCACACATAGCGATGTGTGCTGCCGCAGAAGCGACGAACTACATCGTTACTGCTGCAGTAACGATAATCGAGAATGGACCCCCATGTCACCGATGAGCGATTTTGCACGTTTTTGCAACGATGCAAAATCGCTCATCGGTGTCACACGCAGCAACATCGCTAATGCGGCCGGATGTGCGTCACAAATTCCGTGACCCCAACGACTCCGCATAAGTGATGTCGCAGCGTGTAAAGCCCCCTTTAGGGTATGTGCGCACTAGGCGTTTTTTTCACGCTGCGTTTTTATGTGCGTTGTCTTAAGAAACGCACCCGCGGCAAAAACGCATGCGTTTTTACCGCGTTTAGGTGCGTTTTTTGCTGCGTTTTTGCTCACTGCGTTTTTAATCAGTGAACAATGCCATTAAAGATTGTTGATGAAAAAAAAAGGTCTGATGTCATTTCCTTCTTCAATATGTTCTTCATTGTATGCAGGAGAGCAGACAGCTGCAGAACTAGTGTATGCAGGAGAGCAGACAGCAGCTGCAGAACTACAAGGTTCAGCATCCTCCATCCAGGACTGTATGCAGGAGTTTTTTGCCCCAAAAAAAAAAAAAAAAAAAAAAATGACATGGGTTTCGCCATATTTTTGTATGCTAGCCAGGTACAGCAGGCAGGTTGCCCCCAACCCCCAGCTGCCTATTTGTACCCGTCTGGCAATCAAAAATATAGGGAAGCCCCTTTTTTTTTTTATTTCATGAATTTCATGAAATAATTAAAAAAAAAAATGACATGGGCTTCGCCCAATTTTTGAGTCCAGCCAGGTACAACTAGGCAGCTGTGGATTGGAATCCACAGTGCAGGGAGCCCATGCTTTCTGGGCACCCCCGCTGCGAATTGCATTCCGCAGCCACCCCAGAAAAGAAGCGCCATCTTCTGACGCTGTATCCAACTCTTCCAGCTGCCCTGGTGACGGGTGGCTCGCTGGGTAATAATGGGGTTAGGGCTAGCTGTATATTGTCAGCTGGCCCTAAGCCCGAAATTCATGATGTCACGCCAATATTAGACATGGCCACCATAAATTTCTAGTAAAGATTTAAAAAAAACAACACACAGAAAACTATTTTTATTAGAAATAAAACACAACACAATTAGTGACTCCATCTTTATTGAAATAAAGAACCCCCCTCCGCAGTAATCCTGGGTCAAGGGTCCCGCGCCGTCCAATCCGGATCCAATATCATCTGATCGGTTTGCTGGAAGACAAAGTGATCAGATGATGTGTCAGGTCCAAGGGCCTGCATCACATCACACAACAGCTGATTGTATAAAAGCCGATTATACAATCAGCTGATGCATCAGTAGAAAAAAAAATACTGAGTCACGTCCGTGCTGATTACCGGCAGCTCCTGGAGCGATCGGATGAGAGTCTGATCCTGTCCCATCGCTGCAGGAGCTGCTGGTAATCAGCTGATTAAGTCTCCTGATGGCAGGATCAGCTGATAAGTTAAGCCGGCCGGGCGCTAAATGGCCGGCGACACCGCGAGAATTACGATCAGCTGATGCGTCAGGTGATCCATCGCCAGGTCCTGCAGGCATCGTACGTGCCCAGGGTGACTGCACACAGCCGGAGCGGCGGTACCGGGAGAGCAGCTGGGAGCGGACATAGCACCGGGAGTCTGCAGACAGGTGAGCATGACATTTTTTTTTCTACTGTTCACTTTTGTTTTCGCCGCTACCTCCACCTTCCGCCCGGCCATGGCGCCGCACGGGAGCTGACATGCACAGAACTGGAGGTGGAAGCGGCGGTGACGGTACCGGGAGGATTCAGGCTTCTGTGTTTACCAACAGAAGGAATCCTCTTCCTGTACACGTCACTTTAGTACCCACCCCTTGCGTTTATAGCTGCGTTTTTAGTCATAGAAACACAGCTATATGCGTTTTTCATTGCGTTTTTGAAGATCTCATTGAACTCAATGGGTGAAAAACGCAGAAATAATTGACATGCTGCGGTGGTCACCACAAAAACGCAGCTACAAAAAAACGCTGTGTGCGGACAGCAAAAATGAAAACTCATAGACATTGCTGGGGAAGCAATGTCACTGCGTTTTCAGCGCAAAAACGCGGTAAAAAACGGCGCTAAAAACTCAGCAAAAATGCCTAGTGTGCACAAGGCCTTAGGCTACATGAGCACGTTGCGTTTTTTTGCTGCAGTTTTGTTGTCAGAACTTTCTGACATTTGACTTCCCAGCAAAGTCTATGAGAAGTCAGATTTGCTATGTGCACATTGCAGTTTGTCAGCGTTTTATTTGTCACAAGCTGGGGACAAAATAAATGCAGCATGTTCATTCTTCCTGCGTTTTTGTCAACATTTGTCACAAAACGCAGCAAAAACGCACCTACAATTACAAGCATTTTTTGTGACATTTCCAGGTGCGCTCTGACAACGTGCAGTTTTGGCTGCAGTTTGTGAGCACAACAAGATGCAGCATGCGCATGTAGCCTTACTGCAACTTTCTCCATAGACTGTCATTCAATGGGGATAATCATCAGATTTCCAGCACAAAATAAGTCGGATGGAGGATTTTGTTTTCTAAAATGGTGGTGGGATACCCAACTCACATGCATTATTTGGGGATGATCATAGGAAAAGAATCCACACCAAAATCCACAGGACACGGGTACACATCTTACAATTATGCCGGGGTCCTTAGTGGGTCATGGATTATAAAGAACTGAACATCAAAAGATGTGTCCACACTGCAGTTTTGTTTCTCCAGTGAAAATCGCACCCTCTGGCAATAAAAACGCATTAAAAAAGCACACATTTTTGCCACGTGTTTGCCCCTGCGTTTTTTTTTCCAAGATTGACAATGGCAAAATGCAGGAAAAAACGCTGAATAGGGGTAAGTTCACACAGTGCGTTTTTCACGTCGTTTTTGCGCGTTTTTCGGGTGCGCTTTTGGGCTCAAAACTGCATGACTTTGCTTCCCCAGCAAAGTCTATGAGTTTTAATTTTTGCTGAGCTCAAAAAAAAAAAAAAAAAAAAAAAAAAAAATGGACATGTCAATTCTTTCCTGCGTTTTCCGCCCATGCAATGCATTGGAAAAACGCAGAAAAACGCAGAGATCAAAAACGCAGCAAAACGCAGCCAAAAATGCACCAAATCGTGGCAAAAACGCATGCGTTTTTTGCTGCGTTTTTTTTCCCGCATGTGCGTTTTTGTGCGTTTTTAGCAGCCAAAAACGCACAAAAAACGCAGTGTCAACAAAACGCAGCGTGTGCACATAGCCTAGAAGTGACACGCTACTTCTTTTTTCTGCAACCAAAACTGCAGGCAAAAAAAAAAAAAAAAAAAAAAGTACCGTGCGCACAGCCTTTCAGATTTCTCAGACTTTTCTGGGAAAGGTCATACATGCAGTTTAGGAGCACAAACTGCACCAAAAAAGCAGCGTGTGCACAAGGCTGTAGGCTGCATTTACATTCCTGTTTGTATGCACAGGAGTCCATTGACTGACTGTCTTGCCTTTATGACTGTGTGTGTAGATAGCTGTCAATCATTATTAGCTCCGCCCACTGGACTCTAATGAGTACAAACACTACAGGATCAAAGAATAAAACAAACTATACTGAATACCCCCCTCCCAAAAAAAACAAACAAAACAAGAACAGAAAAAAAATATAAGTACAGTGGAACCTCGCTTTACGAGGAACTTGGTGTGCGAGTATTTTGCTATATGAGTAAAGCTTGCTGTAAATTTGTAACTCAGTTTACGAGCAAACTTTGCTGTACGAGCAAATACTCACCGCACACACTTCCGGTTCCGTACTTTAACCGCGCTCTGACCCTCTCTTGCAGTCCGCACATGCACGCACACATATTATGCTCACTTTACCTTCCGTTCCCTCGCCGGCCTCCTGGTTCTTGTAGTCCGCCGGTACAGGATGTGTATCTGGTAACTATTGCGATGATGAAGGAACTTCTGCTGTCAGCCGCTTCTCAGAGCAAAGCGTCTCCTGCTTATGACGTCTTCTGCTGACAGCGGAAGCTCCGGCATCGGTCGCGATGGTTACTGGAAACGCATACCTGCGGACTACAAGAACCAGGAGGCCGGCAAGGGAACAGAGGGTAAGGTGAGCATAATATGTGTGTGCGTGTTTGTACGTGTGTGGAATGGCATAATAGGGGACCAGGATGGGACATTGAACAAGTTGTGGAACGAATTGTCTGAGCTTGCATTATTTCCTATGGGAAATCTTGCTTTGCTAGATGAGTAATTTGGTTTAGGGTACTTTCACACTTGCGTTTATTTCCTTCCGTTACAATCCGCCCTTTTTGAAAACAGCGGAATCCGTTAACGGATTCCGCTGTTTCCCATAGACTTGTATGGGTGACGGATTGTACCAAAAGGAGCTGCGTTGCTTCCGCTGGGCGATGCTCCGTTGCTTCCGCCCAGCGGGAGTAATGCAGCATGTAACGTTGTTTTGAGCAGCGGAATCCTCTGGATTTCACTGCGCATGCTCCTTTTTTTTTTTTAAATCAAACTTTATTTTGGCTCGCGGTGGCCGAACGTTCAGCTGAGCGCCCGGCCGTCGGCAAGCGACAGCGCTCAGCTGAACGACCGGCCGCCAGCATGCCTGGCCGCCGGCAAGTCACAGCGCTCAGCTGATCACCCGGCGGCCGGCTGCAGGGAGCGATCAGCTGATCACCCGGCGGCCGGCTGCAGGGAGCGATCAGCTGATCGTTCACAATAGTCTGCCGCTGGTAAAACTGTAAAAAAAAAATAAAAAAAATAAAAAAAAAATAAAAACGAATTGCGTTGTTTTGCAGCATCCGTTGCATCCGTTGTGCCACTATATGCAACACATCCGTTGCATCCGTTACACAACGCAATGCAACGGATACCGTTCAACGCAAGTGTGAAAGTACCCTTACAAGCACAGTCCCAGAACGGATTGTTCTCATAAACCAAGGTTCCACTGTATACAATTTTGCTCAGCTTCTCCATCTTTACGCCTTGCTGTCCACAGATTGGACTTGTCCAATAGGACAGGTTCATGCCTAGTCATATACGCTTAGTTGTACAGAAAGATGAGATGTAAGCAGCTGTTGGAAAATGCAAAACCTAATATGATCCTGCACCCAGCAAAGAAGAGAAAATTGGGAATGACTGTAACAGCGGCATGTATAATATCTATACGTGGGAGCTGCGGGTAGATGTGTAGCATGTTCCGGTTTATTTGTGTACAGAGGACTATGTATTAGCAGAGATTATTCCCATGTTATCCCTAAAGTAAACAGATCAGAATCCTACTGCCACCAAACACTATCTATTTCCTTACTAGTGAATGGGCAGGAAATTGCTATTCACACCTCCACCTTCCATGGCTCAGACAGGAATAATCCTTCTGTTTCATCTCTGGAGATGGAAACAGTTACAGAAGTGGTGCAGCTTGGGGAGCTACTGTTTCCATAACTCCACTTCATCCATGTCCCCAAATGCTATGGTATTAACCTGCAGATATGGGGTTAGTCTAAAGCTGTGTGGCCACCGCACAGAAGGCCTGACTACCCAGAGGAAATTAACTTTAGTCTTCCGGGCAGCCTCTGGCTTTCAGTAATAAAGCAGTGGCCGGCGCAACTTCAGTCACCGCTCAGTATACAGCGAGCAGCATAACCTGGCACTGCAGTGCATCAGTACAGAGCCGGCTGTCAGTCAGTGCCAGAGCACGGTCACAGCCGCTGCTCACTGTATACTGAGCAGCGACCGAACCTGCACTGGCTGCACTTCTATGACTGAAAGTCTGAGGCTGCTAGGAGGAATAAAGTTAATTTCCCCTGGGTAGCCAGGCTTTCACTGTGGCAGGCAGGCCGCTTTAGATTAACCTCATATCTGCAGGTTAATAGCATTTTTTTTTACATGATAGGTTCCCTTTAAAGGGAACCGGTCACGACTTTTTTGGCTACAAGCTGCGACCACCACCACCAGGCTCTTATATAAATCATTCTAACATGCTGTATATAAGAGCCCAGGCCGGGGGTATAACATTAAAAACACTTTATAATGTTTACTAACGGTCGCGCTGTGGGCCTAATGGGCGTCTCCGTTGTCCGGTGCCGGCGCCTCCTCTTTCGGCCATCTTTGTGCTCCTTCTTCTCTAGCCGCGGTGCATGACAGGTCCGACGTCATCCACACTCGCCAACATTCAGGTCCTGAGCAGGGCAGATCAAAGTATTGTAGTGCGCCTGCACAGGACCGGCGAGTGTGTGTGACGTAGATGTGGCATGCACACAGGCTTCAGAAAGAGGACGAAGATGGCCGAAAGAGGAGGCGCCGGCACCAGACAATGGAGACGCCCACAAGGCCTGCAGCCCAACCGTTAGGTAAGTATTATAAAGTGTTTTTTATGTTATACCCCCGGCCTGGGCTCTTATATACAGCATGTTAGAATGCTGTATATAAGAGCCCCGTGGTGGTGGTGGCCGCAGCTTATAGGCCAAAAAAGTGGTGACAGGTTCCCTTTAAAGGGAATCTGTCACCAGGTCTTTGCTCCCCTATAGAGAGCAGCATGATGTAGAGACAGACCCAGATTCCAGCGATGTGTCACTTACTGAGCGGTTTGCTGTCATTTTGATATAATCATTGTTTTCTCTGCTGCAGATCTAGCAGTTATACAGAGTTCAGGAATATGCTGGACTACCTGCAGCACGACAAGTAGTCCTGGAATGATAAAATCACTGTTTAATCAGCAGTAGATTATCAAGACTGCACTAAGCAGCCCAGTAAAGCTGGGTTCACACATAGCGACAGCGATAATGACGTCGCTGTTACGTCACCATTTTCTGTGACGTAACAGCGACCTAGTAAGTCGCTGTTATGATCGCTGCTTAGCTGTCAAACACAGCAGAAGCAGCAGCGACCATAACGTCGCAACATGTGCAGAGAGCCGCGCACACTGAGCGCTGGCTCCCTGCACTCCTAGCTACAGTACACATCGGGTTAATTACCCGATGTGTACTGCAGCTACATGTGCAGAGAGTGTGACGCCCTGGGCAAGCCAGGGGTCACAGGTCATAACACCACCACACCCTACACCTCAGTTAGGAACACCAAGGCTAACCTAAAATCCTTGTTGCCTTCCTCCAGGGGCTGATGTCCACACCAGGGGGTGGGCCAGGCGGTTGGCTCCGCCCACCGAGGAGTACACAGCCCTGGAGGCGGGAGGAACCAGGCAGATAAGAAAAGTTAGTGGAACTAGGAGGAAGTGGTAGAGGAGCTTGAGAGAAGAGTTAAAGTGGAAGACTAAGTGAGAGTAGTGACAGAAAAAGGAACAGTTAAGAAAGCCTGAAGTCGGTCCGGGTGTGTGCCCCGGACTGAGACAGCAAGGTTAGCAGACGGCGGTGACTGTCTGCAGGGGAGACTGCTTGGAGGTTGCTGGAAGGACCGTGGACGGGTGGTGGCCCGGCGGTATCGGAGCGGTATACGAAGAGCAGTCAGCACCATTGGCAGGGGCCTTTCGGATCCCGGCAAGGCTAGGAGTCGCCGTGAATTTGCCAAATCCGTTAGTGAAGGGGACCTCTGGGTCTCCCAACAACCAAGTCCCGATTGAAGGCAACAGTCCAACCGTTGGAGAGAGACACCGCCACCGCCAGGGCACCAGTTTCTCAGGGCCAGCGCCTGCGGGCAAAGTAGGGCTCCTCCGGCCCACATCCAAGCCGGGGAGCGGGTTACCGGTGGGAACCCATCGCAACCATCATCATCTTAGGTGCAGGAAAAGGGACCGTCACCGTTAACTACTGGGGAAAGCAAGTGCAGCCGTCCGTGGGAACCGTCTTTCCAGCCGTGTGTTTTACCAAGAACTGTGTCATCGTCTCAGGCTGAGTGAGTACCACGGTGCCGCAAGGCACAGCGCTGCCCCCGCGTCCCTGCACCCCACCAAGCCCTGCATCACGCACCTCATCACTGGGCCCCGGGACAACAGCCCCCTACCCACGGAGGGGAGAACCAACAACTTTGCTGCTCCCTGTCATCAGTCCCCGGGATCCCCATACAGAGCAGCGGTGGTGTCAACAAATCACCATAACCGTGGGTGGCGTCACGGACAATAAACTATCCCAAATCCCAATCCCCTTTCACTCACGGGCGAGGAGCGCCGCTCGAGTCCCCGGGATCCGGCCCATCGCTCGAGCCACCGAGCAGCAGCAGCAGGCCGCAGCAGCCGCAGCCGGACCCGAGCAGTGGGAGAGCGCGGCGTCCCCTCCTCCGCCCGCGACAAGAGCAGGGAGCCGGCACTGGCAGCATGAGAGCGGCGGAGGCTGGTAACGAAGGTAAATATCGGGTAACCACCTTGGTTACCCGATGTTTACCCTGGTTACAGCTTACCGCAGCTGCCAGATGCCGGCTCCTGCTCCCTGCTCGCTTCATTTCGTCGCTCTCTCGCTGTCACACACAGCGATGTGTGCGTCACAGCGGGAGAGCAACAATAAAAAAACGAACCAGGGCTGTGTGTAACGAGCAGCGATCTCACAGCAGGGGCCAGATCGCTGCTCAGTGTCACACACAGCGAGATCGCTAATGAGGTCACTGCTGCGTCACAAAACCCGTGACTCTGCAGCGATCTCGCTGTGTGTGAAGCAAACCGTGACTCTGCAGCGATCTCGCTGTGTGTGAAGCACCCCTTAGTGACTCTTCGCTGGAATCAAGATCTCTCAGATTAGGTGGCAAAAAATTGGTGACAAATTCCCTTTCCAAAGGTTTAAAAAATAAAGTATGTGTGAAGTTGTGCCAATTCAAACACTGAGCACTCATTATGGTAAATTATGTGCAAAATCTCACAGTAGTATACAACAGACAAAACAAAGAAAAATTATAAAAAATAAAAGTGCAAATAATGAATTGGGGTCATGGCTGTCTGCCGCTCACATGCAGGGGTGTGCTGGCCCCGCAGCTCAAAACCTTTCGGGGATAATTCCTCCTGAAAAGGATTTATTTTTTGGCTACCAGTACAAAGCTGCAACAATGGGGGAAAATGAAGGGAAATATCCCATTCACTTCTATGGATTTGGTGTGGAGTCTGGAATTTGCATCTAGATCAAAACCTAAATGTGAGATTGTAAATTTCCAAGAGTAAATAGAGACACACACACACACACACACACACACACACACATACACACATACACACACACACACACACACATACACACATACACACACACACACACACACACACACACACACATACACGGGGGGGGGGGAGTCTGCACACCCTAATGACAGGGATTTGCACTAATACTTACACATTTGATTCAAAAGTGTCAACAATAAAGAAAAAAAACCCACAAAGCGATATCTTTACTGTTTCCTATTCATTAGATAAGAAAAACAATGAGTACAATCTAAAAAAGCGCAGCGCGTCTGATCCACAGCGGAGCACAGGAGACCGGCAGGGTCCATCACCAAGTGTGTGAGGTCGCTGCACACGGCAGAGTTATTACCGCTGCTGCCTGTCAGTAAGGGCCTCCCTGTGTGCAGGGTACTGCGCGGCTATGGCTGCACACCGTGCACACTGTGCGATATCTCTTACCTCCAGCCCGGAGCCGGCACAGCACGGGAGCCGGAAGCTTGCAGCACACACAGGGGCTGTGACGCCGCACACACTGGCCCCTCCCACCTCCGTGTGTTGGAAGACTCCGCCGCACAGGATTATGGGATGTGGGCGGGGTTTGTGTCCTGGCGCGCAGGGATTGGTCCGGATTTTGGATGGAAGCCCTGTGTCTCAGCGGCGGCGTCGGATTCGTCACTCGTCCGTGTGTCTCCGCGGGATGTGCCTCGTTGTCCCACAGTCCAAGGATTACACCTGAGATTCGGGACGGGGTCGCATACACTTTGTAGTCCTCCTTGTAGAATAAATACATGTAGTCACCTGGATTGTGCGCTGTGCCAGATATATAGTGAGGCTCATATACCATTGTTATGCCCCGTGAGCGCTGCAGCCAATCACTGACCGATACTGGGCCTCTGCGTTCTCATTTATCCTATAGTGTTCATATGGAAGTGAGTGCAAAAACCCAATGTTGGACACTGACTGGCTGCAGCGCTCACTGGGCATAATGTCTCTCCATCCTTTACGAGGCGGTATAGCAGGGGAGTGTGACAGGTTTTATTTTACAAGATGGAGAATGTCATTTTAAAAGCGGTTGATCAGGTAGCTGACAATCCCATCTCTATCCCCATGTTTCCTGCTTGTAAAAAAAACCAGTCCATGCCGATGTGTCATTCATGCACCCATAGACTTGTATGGGTGCATTCTGGCAAAGATACACTGCCAATCACAGCATGCAGCGATTTTCTACTCATGCCGTATGGGCACTGCTCCATAGTAAAACACGGTCTCCCGTCGAAGTACACGCAAAACACGTGTCGGGACCGGTCCCACATGTAAGGTTGACAGACTTCCCCCAGGGGTGGTACACTCACACTACAGGTGCCACTCTACCACCACTGTATTACTATGGATGATGTTAGTTACTATTAGTGATGAGCGAGTACTAAAAAGCTCGGGTGCTCGAGGCTCAGACCGAGCATCCCAAGATACTCGTGTACTCGGCCCAAGCACCGAGCCCAATGTTATCCTATGGGAGACCCGAGTATTTTTCTGAAATGACCCCCGGCAGCATGTAGAAACCCTAAAAATGTCACAAAAGTCTCAGAAGAGTGCTCAAATGACATGGCATCAGCATGGGGAAGATCCCTTGAAGCATTTATCACTCAAAAATCACAGCTGTGAACAATTTTGTCCGCGTTTTACGCCATTTTTACGGACTCACCAGAAAACCTTCCAAAATGACACCAAAATGAATTTTCATGGCAGAAATGTTAAGGGCACATACCCAATAGTGAGATAGAGCTGGTGTATGTTACTTTTGGAGATTACATGAAAGATTTTACGTGAAAACATTGTGTGGCACTCCGATGTCCCTGAGAAGAGACGTACATGAAGGCCTCTTGAGTCTAATGTGCCCATTTTGAGGAAGTGAGTCTTTGTAGTATTTTCCTTTGCCAGGGCAGTCCAAAATTGTGAGGTTCACCAATGCCCCTGCATACAGACGTGCATGATGGCCTGTAAACCTGAAGTGCCCATTGTAAGGAAGTGGGTCAATTGTAGTATAGCCCTTAGGCAGGGCAGCCAAAAATTGGGAGGCTCCACATTGTCCCTGGATAGAGACGTGCATGAGGGCCTGTAAACCTGAAGTGCCCATTGTAAGGAAGTGGGTCTATTGTAGTATAGCTCTTTGGCAGGGCAGCCAAAAATTGGGAGGCTCCACGTTGTCCCTGGATAGAGACGTGCATGAGGGCCTGTAAACCAGAAGTGCCCATTGTAAGGAAGTGGGTCTTTTGTAGTATAGCCCTTTGGCAGGGCAGCCAAAAATTGGGAGGCTCCACATTGTCCCTGGATAGAGACGTGCATGAGGGCCTGTGAACCTGAAGTGCCCATTGTAAGGTAGTGGGTCTATTTTAGTATAGCCCTTTGGCAGGGCAGCCAAAAATTGGGAGGCTCCACATTGTCCCTGGATAGAGATGTGCATGAGGGCCTCAAAACATTGTTCCCATTGCAAAGGAGCGGGTCTCCTGTCGTTGTAGTGTCCATTCTGAAAGAATGGGCGAAAAAATTTACCACTGGGGGTATACCTGAAACAACGGCCTAACTATTGTAACGGTCATCATGGTGGCGCATGAGGAGAAGGAGGACCAGTCCAGCGATTAGCCAAAGTCCAGAAGTGTGTTACCATGGGTGAGTGGAGGTACATGGCAAATTCCCGTTACAAACTTTAAATTCCGCTCTCATTTGCTGGTGATGTGGTGAAGTCTGGCCCAATCCAACCCTTGTTCATCTTGATCAGAGTCAGCCTGTCAGCATTTTCAGTTGACAGGCGGGTGCGTTTATCTGTAATGATTCCACCTGCGGCACTAAAAACACGCTCTCACAAAACGCTAGCGGCAGGGCAGGCCAGGACTTCCAAGGCGTAGAGAGCCAATTCATGCCACGTGTCCACCTTGGATACCCAATAATTGTAAGGCACAGAGGAATGTCAGAGTACAGTTGTTCGATCTGCAAGGTACTCCTTGAGCATCTGGGCAAACTTAGGATTTCTTGTGGCACTACCCCGCACTTCAGGGGCTGTGGTACGTGAGGGGCTGAGAAAACTGTCCCACATCTTAAAGACTGTTCCCCTACCTCTGGCGGATTGGACTTGTGCCCCTCTCGGCTGTACGCCTTGGTTGTCCACTGATTCCTGACCTATGCCGCTAGCGTTTTGTGAGGGGAATGCTTTGCCTACTTCCGTGACTATGGCCTT
Source organism: Anomaloglossus baeobatrachus (assembly GCF_048569485.1). Taxonomy (NCBI): domain Eukaryota; kingdom Metazoa; phylum Chordata; class Amphibia; order Anura; family Aromobatidae; genus Anomaloglossus; species Anomaloglossus baeobatrachus. Next base: position 74,538,764 of record NC_134359.1, on the reverse strand, counting down.
CCAGAACTGCTGCATTTTGGCTGACCTCTCCGCCTCAGGAATAAGAGACATAAAGTTCTCCTTGTAGCATGGGTCTAACAGTGTTACCAACCAGTAATGATTGTCGGCCAAGATGTTCTTAACGCGAGGGTCACGAGACAGGCAGCTTACCATAAAGTCAGCCATGTGCGCCAGACTCTTAACAGCCAGTACTTCAGTATCCTGACCAACACGATGACTGAACATGCTGTCCTCCTCCTCCTCCTCCTCCTCATCTACCCTGTCCTCTGGCCAGCCACGCTGAACCGAGGATATGACTGGTGTGCATGTCATATCCTCAATTTGGCCGGAGAGTTGCTCCATGTCTTCATCCTCCTCCTCGTCATAGTCCTCCACTGCACGTTGTGATGAGACGAGGCTCGGCTGTGTGTTATCACCCACACCCACTACTGTTTCTTGCTCAAACTCATCGCGCTCCGCCTGCAATGCATCATGTTTGTTTTTGAGCAGAGACCGTTTTAGAAGGCAGAGAAGCGGTATGGTGACGCTAATAATGTCGTCATCGCCGCTCACCATCTTGGTGGAGTCCTCAAAGTTTTGGAGGATGGTAGATAGGTCGGACATCCATCTCCACTCCTCAGGTGTTATGTGTGGAGTTTGACCCATTTCCCGACGGCTTAGGTGATGCAGGTACTCAACAACTGCCCTCTTCTGCTCACATCCTGACCAACATGTGCAGAGTTGAATTCCAACGCGTGGGGACATCACACACCAGTCTGTGAGCCGGAAGATGCAAACGGCGCTGAAAGCCGGCAAGGCCGGCTGAAGCAGTAGGTGACTTTCGAAAATGTGCAGACAGGCGGCGAACTTTTACCAGCAGATCAGACAGCTCTGGGTATGACTTTAGAAACCGCTGAACCACGAGGTTGAGCACATTGGCCACGCATGGAACATGTGTCAGCTGGCCTCGCCTCAAAGCCGCCACCAGGTTCCGGCCATGGTCACACACGACCTTTCCTGGCTTTAGGTTCAGAGGTGTGAGCCAGTGATCTGCCTGCTGTTTCAGAGCTGTCCACACCTCTTCTGCATTGTGGGGTTTGTCACCTATGCAGATTAGCTTCAGCACAGCCTGTTGCCGCTTCGCCGAGGCAGTGCTGCAGTGCTTCCAGCTTGGGACTGGTGTGGAGGGTAAAGTGGATGAGGATGCGCAGGAGGAGGATGAGGCTGAGGAGCATGACATTCCGGAGCTGTAGAGTGTGGGTGAAACCCTGACTGAGGTAGGGCCTGCAAACCTTGGTGTGGGAAGGACGTGTTCCGTCCCTCGCTCAGACTGGGTCCCAGCTTCCACAATATTAACCCAGTGTGCCGTCAACAAGATGTAGCGGCCTTGCCCACAAGCACTTGTCCACGTGTCTGTGGTTAGGTGGACTTTGGCTGAAACAGAGTTGTTCAGGGCACGTGTGATGTTTTGTGACACGTGGTTATACAATGCGGGGACGGCACACCGGGAGAAATAGTGGCGGCTGGGGACCGAGTAACGTGGGACAGCTGCCGCCATCAGGTCGTGGAATGCTTCTGTCTCCACCAGCCTAAAAGGCAACATTTCCAGCGCAAGCAGTCGCGAAATGTTAGCATTTAGAACTGTGGCATGTGGGGCGTTGGCAGTGTATTTGCGCCTGCGTTCAAAGGTTTGCTGAATGGATAACTGAACGCTGCGCTGGGACAAGGACGTGCTTGATGATGGTGTTATTTCTGCGTAGGCAACTGCAGGTGCAGGGCCGGAGGAGGCTTGTTCACGGGCATCATGGACAGGGGATTGGCTCGCATGCACAACAAGCGAAGACGTAGCAGTGACATCAGCAAGCACTGCTCCTCGACTCTGTTGTACCTCCCACAAAGTCGGGTGCTTGGCTGACATGTGTCTGATCATGCTGGTGGTGGTCAGGCTGCTAGATTTGGTACCCCTGCTGATGCTGGCACGGCAGGTGTTGCAAATGGCCTTTTTAGAATCATCTGGAGCCAACTTAAAAAACTGCCAGACTCGGGAAGACCTAACATTTGTACAGGCACCTTGTGTCGTGTTGTTGTTCCGGGGAACGGTTGCCTGACGTCTGCCTGGGGCCACCACCCTGCTTCTTACTGCCTGATGGGATGCTACGCCTCCCTCCCCCTGTGCACTGCTGTCCTCGCTCTGCATATCCTCCTGCCAGGTTGGGTCAGTTACTGGCTCATCCGCCACGTCGTCTTCCTCTTCCGCACCCTGCTCCTCCTCCTGACTTCCTGACAATTGTGTCTCATCATCGTCCACCCCTTGTTGAGACACGTTGCCAACTTCGTGAGAACGTGGCTGCTCAAATATTTGGGCATCTGTACATACGATCTCCTCATGACCCACTTCAACAGGAGCTGGCGAGAGGCCAGAATGTGCAAATGGAAACGTGAACAGCTCTTCCGAGTGTCCAAGTGTGGGATCAGTAATGTCCGAGGACGTGTACTCTGCCTGGTGGTAGGAAGGAGGATCAGGTTCTGAAATGTGCGGTGCAGTATCACGGCTACTGACACTTGACCGTGTGGAAGACAGAGTGTTTGTGGTGGTGCCAATCTGACTGAAAGCATTATCCGCTATCCAACTAACAACCTGTTGACACTGATCTTGGTTCAAGAGCGGTGTACTTCTGCGGTCCCCAAGAATTTGGGACAGGACGTGCGAGCGAGTAGATGTGGCCCTTTGTTCTGGCGAAATTAGAGCTTGCCCACGACCTCGGCCTCTGCCTGCACCACCATCACGTCCACTTCCTTGTTTGTTGCCAACGCCCTTGCGCATTTTGCAATGCTGTGCTGACGTGTATTCACTAGACTTGTGCGTTATATCCAAGTTTGTGCAAAACGCATACAAGTGCACCTGTACGCTGCCACCGACAGGCACACACGTGCGGTTTTTAAATGCAATCACGGACGCAATAAGAACCTAACAGGTTTTTAGGAGCGACAATTACTGAGAAGTCTGACACTATCAGACACTGCTGACTGACGTGTATTATTCACTAGACTTGTGCGTTATATACTAGTTTGTGCAAAACGTGCACCTGTACGCTGCCACCGACAGGCACACACGTGCGGTTTTTAAATGCAAGCACGGACGCACTAAGAACCTAACAGGTTTTTAGGAGCGACAATTACTGAGAAGTCTGACACTATCAGGACTGTTTTAGACTGTGTACACCAGCCCCAGATATGATGAAGGCTGGTATACGGTCACCACTAGGAATGGCTATATACCCTGCCTGCCTGTATACTGCTACAATAGTCCTGAGAAGGACTTCTGGTCACACTGTTTGCAGCCCTGCTACGGAAATAACTATAAAGGGCTGCAAACCTTTCCCTGAAGCAGCAACCCTCTCCCTGCACTGACTGTCTGGATGGCTGTGTGCAGAGCACAGCGCACCCGCCGGTATAAAGGCTCGGTCATGCTGTGCAGGCCGGCCAATCACTGCAATTCCACAACTAACAGGGCTGTGGCATTGCAGTGGTCTGCCAGCCAATCCCTGTATGAGGGCTGGCTCTCAAAAGAGCGCCAACATGCTGGGTTGAAGACCACGAGTACAGCACGAGTATCGTGAGATTACTCGGTCCCCGCCGAGTAGCCCGAGTACAGTGATACTCGTGCAAGTACCGAGTAGTGACAAGCATACTCGCTCAACACTAGTTACTATATATATATATATATATATATATATATATATATATATATATATATATTCTTGGTGGTTAGGATGTTTCTATACGGGCCCTGATTTAGACCATACTTTTTGTGGCTCTTGTCAGTGTACCAGTATTTTTGTCCCATTGATCCATGGAATATATAGCTTATTTTGGTTAATGTGAATATATATACTTGCTTTCCTTGGATCTGGGAACAATTGCCCTTTTGCTTGCCTGGGGTAGCCTGTCTCCCTTTGTGGGACTCTTTTTCCTCCTCTTGTCTCCTTTAGATCTGATTTTATATTATATAGTTAATAATAATAATAATTTTATTCATTTATATAGCGCTATTAATTCTGCAGCGCTTTACATACATCAGGAACACTGTCCTCATTGGGGCTCACAATCTAGAGTCCCTATCTGTATGTCTTTGGAGTGTGGGAGGAAACCAGAGTACCCAGAGGAAACCCACGCAAACACAGGGAGAACATACAAACTCCTTGCAGATAGTGTCCTTGGTGGGATTTGAACCCAGGACCCCAGCGCTGGAAGACTGCAGTGCTAACCACTGAGCCACTGTGCCACCTGGCTAGTTCTTAATGGTTTTCTACATGTGATTACAATTTATGTAATTTTGTAATAAAATTTATACACATTTTTTCCACAATTGTGGTACCAGAGTTTTTGTTTCAAACATGTTAATACCCCTTTTCTTCCATAAGTTATTATATTCATGTTATGGGGTTCATGTATACTACTAGTAATATGAGGTCCGCTATACTTGGTTTTTGCTTGCTTTATAGTAAAACACTGGAGCGAGTGTTATCCAATAAAACAAATTGCACTCGTCCGTGTTGAGAGCGAACCCTAATCATATATATGGTGGTGAGAGCGAGTCCTAATCACATACGGTGGTGAGAGCGAGTGCTAATCACATACGGTGGTGAGAGCGAGCCCTAATCACATACAGTCGTGAGAGCGAGTCCTAATCACATACGGTGGTGAGAGCGAGCCCTAATCATATATATGGTGGTGAGAGCGAGCCCTAATCACATACAGTGGTGAGAGCGAGTCCTAATCACATACGGTGGTGAGAGCGAGCCCTAATCATATACAGTCGTGAGAGCGAGTCTTAATCACATACGGTGGTGAGAGCGAGCCCTAATCACATATGGTGATGAGAGCGAGCCCTAATCACATATGGTGATGAGAGCGAGCCCTAATCACATACGGTGGTGAGAGCAAGCCCTAATCACATACGGTGGTGAGAGCGAGCCCTAATCACATACGGTGGTGAGAGCGAGCCCTAATCACATACGGTGGTGAGAGCAAGCCCTAATCACATACGGTGGTGAGAGCGAGCCCTAATCACATACGGTGGTGAGAGCGAGCCCTAATCACATACGGTGGTGAGAGCGAGCCCTAATCACATACGGTGGTGAGAGCGAGTCCTAATCACATACGGTGGTGAGAGCGAGCCCTAATCACATACGGTGGTGAGAGCGAGCCCTAATTACATACAGTGGTGAGAGCGAGTCCTAATCACATACGGTGGTGAGAGCAAGTCCTAATCATATACGGTGGTGAGAGCCAGCCCTAATCATATATACAGTGGTGATAGCGAGCCCTAATCACATACGGTGGTGAGAGCAAGTCCTAATCATATATACAGTGGTGAGAGCGCGTCCTAATCATATACGGTGGTGAGAGCGAGTCCTAATCATATATACAGTGGTGAGAGCGAGCCCTAATCATATATACAGTGGTGAGAGTGAGCCCTAATCATATACGGTGGTGAGAGCGAATCTTAATCACATACGGTGGAGAGAGCAAGCCCTAATCACATACGGTGGTGAGAGCAAGTCCTAATCATATATATGGTGGTGAGAGCGAGCCCTAATCACATACAGTGGTGAGAGCGAGCCCTAATCACATACGGTAGTGAGAGCGAGCCCTAATCACATACGGTGGTGAGAGCGAGTCCTAATCATATACGGTGATGAGAGCGAGTCCTACTCACATATGGTGGTGAGAGCGAGTCCTACTCACATATGGTGGTGAGAGCGAGTCCTACTCACATATGGTGGTGAGAGCGAGTCCTACTCACATATGGTGGTGAGAGCGAGTCCTACTCACATATGGTGGTGAGAGCGAGTCCTACTCACATACGGTGGTGAGAGCGAGTCCTACTCACATACGGTGGTGAGAGCGAGTCCTACTCACATACGGTGGTGAGAGCGAGTCCTACTCACATACGGTGGTGAGAGCGAGCCCTAATCACATACGGTGGTGAGAGCGAGCCCTAATCACATACGGTGGTGAGAGCGAGCCCTAATCACATACGGTGGTGAGAGCGAGCCCTAATCACATACGGTGGTGAGAGCGAGCCCTAATCACATACGGTGGTGAGAGCGAGCCCTAATCACATACGGTGGTGAGAGCGAGCCCTAATCACATACGGTGGTGAGAGCGAGCCCTAATCTCATACGGTGGTGAGAGCGAGCCCTAATCACATACGGTGGTGAGAGCGCGTCCTAATCACATACAGAGGTGAGAGCGCAACCTAATCACATACGGTGGTGAGAGAGAGTCCTAATCACATACGGTGGTGAGAGCGAGTCCTAATCATATATACGGTGGTGAGAGCGAGTCCTAATCACATACGGTGGTGAGAGCGAGTCCTAATCATATATACGGTGGTGAGAGCGAGTCCTAATCATATACGGTGGTGAGAGCGAGTCCTAATCACATACGGTGGTGAGAGCGAGCCCTAATCACATACGGTGGTGAGAGCGAGCCCTAATCACATACGGTGGTGAGAGCGAGCCCTAATCACATACGGTGGTGAGAGCAAGCCCTAATCACATACGGTGGTGAGAGCGAGTCCTAATCATATATACGGTGGTGAGAGCGAGCCCTAATCACATACGGTGGTGAGAGCGAGCCCTAATCTCATACGGTGGTGAGAGCGAGCCCTAATCACATACGGTGGTGAGAGCGAGCCCTAATCACATACGGTGGTGAGAGCGAGCCCTAATCACATACGGTGGTGAGAGCGAGCCCTAATCACATACGGTGGTGAGAGCGAGCCCTAATCACATACGGTGGTGAGAGCGAGCCCTAATCACATACAGTGGTGAGAGCGAGCCCATATCACATACGGTGGTGAGAGCAAGCCCTAATCACATACGGTGGTGAGAGCGAGTCCTAATCATATATACGGTGGTGAGAGCGAGTCCTAATCATATACGGTGGTGAGAGCGAGTCCTAATCACATACGGTGGTGAGAGCGAGTCCTAATCACATACGGTGGTGAGAGCGAGTCCTAATCACATACGGTGGTGAGAGCGAGTCCTAATCACATACGGTGGTGAGAGCGAGTCCTAATCACATATGGTGGTGAGAGCGAGTCCTAATCACATACGGTGGTGAGAGCGAGTCCTAATCATATATACGGTGGTGAGAGCGAGCCCTAATCACATACAGTGGTGAGAGCGAGTCCTAATCATAAACAGTGGTGAGAGCGAGCCCTAATTACATACGGTGGTGAGAGCGAGCCCTAAATCATAAATATGTTGGTAAGAGCGAGCCCTTAGGCTACTTTCACACTGCGTTTTTACTTACGTTCAGTGGTCCCGTCGGGGCATCCGTCCGAACCACCCCTCAAAACGTGTTTTGGACGCATACGCCGACAGGGCCATTGACTATAATGGTGCAGACACCGTTAGAGTGTGCTCAGTCTTGCACCATTTTTTCACATATACGTTTTCTGTTGTCGGACACCTGAATGTAGTGCCAGTATCGTTCTATAAGTGTCAGAACTGCCTCTCCTGAGGATCACATGACACGTCACATGATCCCTGTGGCCAATCAGCAGCCACTTCACACCCCCCTCCTTCGGTCAAATCAGACATCTGGAATGGGAGAGCAGCCGCAGCTCTGACTTCTTTTGGATCTCTGATGAGTCCGAGGAAGGGGGGTGTGATTGGCCAGAGGTATCGTGTGACATGTGTCGTGTGATCCCTAGGAGAGGTAGTTCTGACAACGATGGAACAACGCCACAGATGAGTATAAGGCCACGTGCACACATTGAATATTTGGTGAGTTTTTTGCCTCAGTATTTGTAAGCCAAATCCAGGAGTGGGTGATAAATACAGAAGTGGTGCCCGTGTTTCTATTATAATACAAATAATGCGACAAATATTGAGGTAAAATACTCACCAAATACTCAATGTGTGCACGTGGCCTAAGTGTTTTATTTAGAAGAGGGAAACATATGGCTTGAGAAGGGGTTGTCTGAGTAGTGGATCACCCCTTTAATGTCCTCCCTCAGAAACTAGTAACATTTTACATGAAAAATTCCTTAAAGTGCACCAATCACCAGTATTTTCGTATATAACCAGTGCTATACTGGCACTATCAGGCTGATTATATACATACTGTACCTGTAGTGGTCAGCTCGGATGTATAGGTTTTGAAATCCAAGAAAGTAAAGTTTATAATCATCTTGAGTGACAGCAGCTGAGGAGCAGATAATATCTGGGAGGTATTCATAGTTATCCCCTCCCCCTGTTAAAATTAGCATAAGTATTATACAATTGATTTAATTTTTGATTTGCAGGACCTGTGTGAGGTCATACCCATGTGACCAGAAGGGGTGGGGCTTCAGCCAACAGAAAAATGTTGCTTCCTGGTATCAGCTTTGTTCTAGTTTTTTGGGCACCGCATATTGCATGTATATACAAGTACCGTATTTTTCGTTTTATAAGACGCACCCCAAATTTAGAGGCGGAAAATAGAAAAAATATATTTTATTGTTAAAATGAGAGTTTTTCTTATAATCCTAGTGCATCTTATAAATATCTCACCAGTGAGGAGCGGCGGTGGTGGAGCACTCAGGAAGGTCACAGGAGGCAGGGTCAGCAGTGCTGTGGGTTTGGAGGAGGGGGTGTCGTGGCTCAGTAGGGTCACTGGACGTCGGGTTGGCGATACTGTGGGATCAGGGGTGTCGCATCGCAGGCGCCATTTATCTGCTGGCGGACTGCGGGCTCCATTGAATCACCTGTGGTTGACGAGAGTGACTGCAAGAAATTGGTTGCGGAGGCGGCACGTGCGTAGATAGGCCTCTGCTGCCATTTTCTTCAAGTCCACATCAATCTGCACACGCACCGCCTCCGCGGCCATTTTCTTGAAGTCAATCTCGTGAACCGCAGGCGATTCATTGGAGCCTGCAGCCCACTTTCAGATCAATGGTGCCCACTACATCGCTGACTATCTGTCCTGTGACCATCCTGAGATGCTCCACTGCAGTGACATCCCCTTTTCCAAGCCCTCAGTATCTCCGACCCTGCCTCTTGTGACCCCTCCTCCACCACTGCCGCTCCGGTAAGTCATATCCGGATTATAAGACTCACCCCCATTTCACCCCCCCATTTTGGGAAAAAGTGCTTCTTATAATCCGGAAAATAGGGTATATATGATGCCATGTGTTTATAGTATATTGCACCGTGTATGACATGGTGCACTGTTTATAATGTGCTGTATCTTGTGTCTGTAGTATGCTCGGCCCTGTTTTTAACATGTTCTGTCCCTATGAGATAAGTTCATTAGAATGAATGTGAGGGGCTATAACTACAAGTATGCTGGTCTATACATTGATGTCCATAAATGTATTGCTTCCAGATGTCATTAAAATACAAACTGAAATGCTGTAAGATGTGATTATACTGCAAGAAATTCAAAATATTGAAATAAAGTAATATACATTCTTATAACATATTTTTGTAAATCTTTTTTGAAAGTAAAGATTATCTGCAGCTTTTTAAGAGATTTGTACATTTCGTGCATCAGAATATCCCGAGCGCCTGACAGTTGGTGCCAAGGAACCACCCTTCTCAAACAAAATGCTACTATTTTTCCCTTGTGTCATTGTTCTGTGCCTTGCTGCTGACGTGGCCTGCAGGATATCTCCAGTGCAGTAAATCCGGTACACGGGCAAGTCAGAAAAGTGCCATATATCTGGAGGTGCTGAGTAACATGTTACTCACCAGCTTTTAACTAGAACAAAACTTTTACATCTTTAGTTTACACAGCTTCAAACCAAAATGCTTTCCACAATTATATTTTATAACTGCTTTTTACACGGTGTTTTATTCATAATTAGGTCTGATTAAAGATGTTTTACATAATCTTGACTCCATTCTCTGTTTATGGGACTGATAGAGCCCAGCACATCACTTCTCTGTCCATCCAATGCACATGGATGGTTGGGATTCTGGCCATCAGACACAAAAAAATCACTGTCAATGAGAAATTCCATAGTTTTTGGAAAATCTCCTTCTTAACCATGAATGCCTGCTGTAATCTCAAATTAAAGGTCGCTGAGAGCTGGCGTAGAAATCCAGACCACACAGATATTATCTGGTATGAATTCCTTCTCAGTGAAAGTGCCCATGTGATATGCTTTAATTTTACAAGCCTATTTTTATAGAATGGTAATGGGTTAATCTTTTAGTAAAATTCCTAAGTATGCCATTGGCTATAATAAAGCATATGAAGAAAACTGCCCGCTTCTTGTACAGACTAAGTCCCCCTTCACACGTTCGTGAAAATCACGCACGTGTTTCACGGACGTGTCAAAGGTGCGTTTTCCCCTCTGTGTGCCATGTTTATGGCACTATGTGTGTTCTCCGTGTGTTATCCGTGATAACACACAGAGAACGAGAACTTTCTACTCACCTGTCCCTGGCGTTGCTGTCCGTGGTGTTGATCTTCGGTCTCCAGCCCTGCCGACTCCCCGCTGCTGCTGCTTCCAGCCGCAGTGAAGTGAATATTAAATGAGCATAATGAGCGGTGGTCGGAAGCAAGTGACAGCAGCGGCAGAGACAGGAGGGCAGGAGAAGGTGAGTAAAGATTTGATATTTTTTTCTCTGACACGCGAGTTTTCTCCAGCGTGTGTCACACGGGATTGCATCCACACAACATCTGTGTGGTACGTGTGCGGGCCGTGTGACACCCGTGCTGCTGGAGAAAAACGGACATGCATCCGTGTGGAGCACACGGGCTCATGTCTGCTCCACACGGAGGCACGGGCCAATGGCTGCACACGTGCATGCACATAAACCCATTGATTTTAATGGGTTTACATGTGCCCGTGTCTCCGGTACATGCGGGCACAGACCTAGCACGTACCGGACACACGTGCGTGTGAAGGGGCCCTAAAGGTCTCCGATGCACAGTCTCTAAAAGCCCCTGTGCAGACTGAAACAACCCTAACTGGGTGACTCAGATGACTAATCAGTCCTTTGCTTTGTAAGTGGCTATTGAGGGTTCTACATACCTCCTTAAGAATCCGGGAAAAGGTGCAGAATAAAATAAGGTAAATCAAAAGTAATAATCTACCAGAACAAACGAAGAAATACTAGGCAGACAGGCTGTATTTTCAAGCAGGGTCCATTTCAGAAATTTCACCAGTGGGAAATAGAAACTCAAGGATCCTTTAAATAGTTACACCCACTGGGTGATAGGGCAGACTAAAGTACATAATTGGAAACACTTGTTGGCAGAACGGCATTGCACACTCAAACGAAATGTTCAGGAGCAGGACAGTGACTGAACTTGACTATGGCTCAGTGGAGCGGGAAACGGACCTCAGCACAGGACACTGCCGTATCAAATCGGAGGCATGACAATACACTGATGAGCAAAAAGCTAACAATGTTTTGAACTTCTGAATTTCAGGTTTCATATTTCACCATCCACTACAGCTTTGTGTGTGAGACTACCTTCATTTTATAGACAATCATCTTGGCTATCTCATATATAAATTTGACTTGCAACTATTTAGAAAATAATTAGTTATGCAGATTCTTGTAATTTCACTGCATTGTTACTGTTTGGATCCTGGTGTTTCAAATTTTTTTTTCTTCCTGTATACTACAAATTACAACCTGTTGTCACATTTCCTTTTAGCTCAGTGTCTTATTAGGATGATTCCTGAGCCAAAGGTCACTAGTTTGAATTGAGGAGCAGCCATGAAAACGATTTGCCAAGAAAAGAGAAACAGCATTATCCAGCTCATCGATAGAGGTCTCTTGGCCAAGAAAATTGCCAAACTGCATCATGTGAGGCCATGACAGTTGGAAGAATATAAAAAGAAGTCCGTCCATCCATTCAAAAGTCAAGAGGTGGACGTTCATTCAAAATATTGGAGAGTCAACAAGTCAGCTCATCACAAGGTCTATCAGTTTTTGGTGCAATAAACACAGCAGTTTTGTTGGTTAGTTTGCTTAGAAATAGTGAGATCACAGACGTCCATGCAAGCACCGTGTGAAGAATGTTATACAAGTGTGGAATGGTGGCCCGAAAAGAAGTAATGAAGCCTCGACTTTAATATCGTTGGCTTGAGTTTGCAAAAAAGTATGAAAAGTGGATATTAGAAGATTGAATATGGGTGATTTGAAACAATGAGACAAAAGTCAATAGTCTAGAATCTGATGGGTGCAAATGGGTCTTCAAGAAACAAGGGAAAAAGGGGTTATAGGATCGAGAAATTTAAGGAATGTTCAAGTTTGGTGGCGGATGCCTGATGATATGCTGATGTTTCACAGCCAAAGGTGACCAGGATCGCTGGTGGTCTCAATGCTGATCTGTAATGCCTGATAGGAGCCACAGACTCAGACTGGCTGTAAGGGGAATCTAGTGAAAAGCCGCTCACAAAGCAGGACCCCAAGAACTCTGCAACCCTTTAACCCCTTTACAGGGATTTGGAATTACACAGAGCCTCAGAGATCGCTACCTGTGGTAGACTGTAGTCCGTGGTCGTCAGGCAGGGTCAAAATCCAGGAGATGCAAAACAGGAACAGAATCGGCAGGCAACGGCGTAGTGAGGAGACAAAGTAGGGGTCAAATCCGGAACTGGCAGCAAGGTACAAAAATGATGGGCAGGAGGGTAGTCAAACACAAGCAAGGTCAGCGCACAGGAATCACAATACAAACAGCACGAGCCAGGAGAACAGAACTATCACTGGCAGTGGTCATGTAACAGGAGGGGAATAAGAAGGGTGTGGTGTCTTCCCATAGGCTGCAGGTGAATGTGGGCCACTTCAGCCGGGAGACACACGCCACCTACAGTCAGCCAGTGGTACTGCAGGTTCCAGGGAAACCCAGCCTAGTGGATAAGCGGAGCCTGTGCTCCGCAGAGCCACGGGCACCGACTCCTCTCCCATCACCAGCACTATCCATGGTGGGAACATGGCGTCGTCTGGCGATCAGAGCAGAAGTCGCAGGAGCGGACTCCAGTGAGGACGTGACACTGTGCTCCGCAGAACCACGGGCACCGACTCCTCTCCCATCACCAGCACTATCCATGGTGGGAACATGGCGTCGTCTGGCGATCGGAGCAGAAGTCGCAGGAGCGGACTCCGATGGGGACGTGACATGATCTATATGTGATTATTCTACATGATGAGTTACTTCGTACACTTGAGTACTATGGTTATAAAAAAGATGACATTGTTCCAGCAGGATAACAACTTGAAGCACACGTCAAGATTGGCGGAGAAATGGTTCAATGACAATGAAGTAGAGGTGCTGGATTGGCCCCAACAGTCCCCAGACCTAAACCCAATCGAATACTTGTGGTTTTAGTTGAACAACAAGCTGTATACATACCCAAGGGAGTTGACGAGTATGCATCAACATTGGGAACGTGTAGAAGAGACCTCGGATCAGATTTCGGTCGAGACATGCTTAAATCTGATTGAGAGCCCAGAAGGATTCAGGCAGAGTTGAAAGCAAAAGGTGGATTTATAAACTACTAACAAAATAATAAAAATTAACATTTAGATTTTTAGGAGCAAAACAGTAACAATGCAGTGATAGGAGAGGAATCGGCAAAACTAATCATATGCTAAATAGTTGCAAGACAGATTTATGTACAAGATAGCCCAGAAGATTGTCCATATGGATGGTGAGGTATTGCGTTTGAAAGTCAAAAGTTCAAAACATTGTTACCCTATATAAGTATATATAGTACAGACCAAAAGTTTGGACACACCTTCTCATTCAAAGAGTTTTCTTTATTTTTATGACTCTGAAAATTATAGATTCACATTGAAGGCATCAAAACTATGAATTAACACATGTGAAATGAAATACTTAACAAAAACGTGAAACAACTGAAAATATGTCTTATATTCTAGGTTCTTCAAAGTAGCCACCTTTTGCTTTGATTACTGCTTTCCACACTCTTGGCATTCTCTTGATGAGCTTCAAGAGGTAGTCACCGGAAATGGTTTTCACTTCACAGGTGTGCCCTGTCAAGTTTAATAAGTGGGATTTCTTGCCTTATAACCATCAGTTGTGCTGTGCAGAAGTCTGGGGGATACACAGCTGATAGTCCTACTGAATAGACTGTTAGAATTTGTATTATCCCAAGAATAAAGCAGCTAAGTAAAGAAAAATGAGTGGCCATCATTATTTTAAGAAATTAAGGTCAGTCAGTCAGAAAAATTGGGAAAACTTTGAAAGTGTCCCCAAGTGTAGTGGCAAAAAAACATCAAACGCTACAAAGATACTGGCTCACATGAGAATGTAACTGTTACGTCACCACCGGAGTCCGCTCCAGCTACTTCTGCTCCGATCGCCAGGCGACGCCGTGTTCCTGCCGTGGATGGTGCTGGTGATGGGAGAGGAGTCGATGCCAGCGGCACCGGTGGGCGCAGGCTCCAATCATCCACTGGGCTGGGTTATCTTGGGATCTGCAGTACCACTGGCTGACTGTGGGTGGCGTGTGTCTTCCAGCTGAAGTTGCCAGCGTTCAGCTGCAGCCAATGGGAAGACACCACACCCTTCTTAGTTCCCCTCCTGTCTGCTGACCTCTGCCAGAGATAGTTCTGATTTCCTGGCTCCTGGTCCACCCTATTGTTTTGTGATTCCTGTGTGCTGACTTCTGCGTGTTTTCTGACTACCCTTCTGCCTGCTGTTTTTGTACCTCGCTGCCCGATCCGGAATTGACCTCTGCTACGTTTTCTGATTACATCCTTGCCTGCCGATTCTGTCCCTGTTCTGCTATTCCTGGTTTCACCCTGCCTGACAATTACTCTCATCAGACTGCAGGCTTCCATGGGTAGTGACCTCCAGGGCCCTGTGTAATTCCAAATCCCTGTATAGGGGTTAAAGGGTTTCAGGGTTCTGGGGGTCCTGCTTGGTGAGTGGCTTCCCTCTAGTCTGTCCATTACATCCCACCTGAGTCTGTTGATCCAGGCAGGTGTTGCAGTAACGCCCCCAGCAGCGGTCTAACCACTCAGATCTGGACGTCGCTACTTGTGGCTCGATGGTCTCCGGACCCGGGGGCTAAGGGTCAAACCCGAGAGAAGAAGGTTTTCTTTTTACAGGGGAGGTATATAGTTTGTGACGCCACCTGTGGTGTGCGGTGATAGGGAACACCGCCGCTGCCGTTGGGAGTCCCCGGAGTGATGGAGTGGGGCAGCTAGATGACGTTACCCTCCACGGGTAGGGAAAGGCCCCGGGACTCTGGATGGTGGGGTGCAGTGCAGGGGGAGTGCAGGCTCGCTGGTTGCAGGGGTTAATCAGGTACTCACTCAGCAAGAAAGCAGACGCTGACAACGTGGTAAACCAAGTCTCTGTGTGCCACTGCCCTCTTAGGGAGCTCGTCCGGGTCCGGTCCCCTGCAGCACTGCCTGGTGGTCTGTGGCCTGCCTCCTGGCACAGTAGTTTTAGAGTGTCCAAAGTGGCCCGTCAGCTTGGAGCTTTCTGGGCCCTGCTCCCTGCTAAGAGTATCAGAGGAGCTTGCTCTCAGGAGCTCACGCTTGGGATTTCAGTGGTCTGCTTTGCTTGGAAAGCCCTATCCCTCTCGTTGCACTAGTGCCCCTGATCTCTGAGCTTCGTGGGAAAAGTCCATATAGGCCTTGTCCTTCGCAGGTTAATTGCCGGGTTGCTTTAAGCTTCTCCCTGACCTAGGGTCCATGTAACCCGATGTGCCTTCGGTCCCAGCCCGGCTATTGAACTGCGGCTGCTGGCTATCCTCCAAGACTAGCCAAGCACCCAGTCACAATCTCCAGCGACCCGGTCTCCGACTCCTCCAGGTCCAGGCCACCGTCTGCGACCTAGTCTGCTTCTCCCCTGGGAGCTCCAACTCCCAGCTTCCTCGAGCTCCTCACAGCTCGAGGGCTACTACTGAACTGACTTGTCACCTCCCACCTTCCTGCCTAACCCCTAGGTGGGCGGCCCTATTCCAGCTTAAGCAGCCCACTGGTGTGCCTGACAAGGTGTGGTGCAAGGTGTAACTAGGATTTGTGGATGCTGATGGAGGCAGTATGGGGACCCAGAACCATGGGGGGGTTGAGTCCTGCACGGGGAGAGAAAGATTGTGCAGAACCCTGTGACGACCTGACTAGTCCAGGGCGTCACATTGACTGCCCCAGGAAAGGAAGACCAAGAGTCACCTCTGCTGTGGAGGATAAGTTTATCCGAGACTCCAGCTTCAGAAACCGCAGGTTAACAGCAGCTCAGATTAGAGACCAGGTCAATGCCACACAGAGTTGTAGCAGCAGACACATCTCTAGAACAACTGTTAAGAGGAGACTTTGTGCAGCAGGCCTTCATGGTTAAATAGCTGCTAGGAAATGACTGCTAAAGACAGGAAACAAGCAGAAGAGACTTGTTTGGGCTAAAAAACACAAGGAATGGACATTAGACCAGTGGAAATCTGTGCTTTGGTCTGATGAGTCCAAATTTGAGATCTTTGGATCCAACCATCGTGTCTTTGTGCGACGCAGAAAAGTTGAACGGATGGACTCTACATGCCTGGTTTCCACCGTTAAGCATGGAGGAGGGGGTGTGATGGTGTGGTGTTGCTTTGCTTCAAAATTGAAGGCATACTGAACCAGCATGGCTACCACAGCATCTTGCAGCGGCATGCTATTCCATCCGGTTTGCATTTAGTTGGACCATTATTTTATTTTTCAACAGGACAATGACCCCAAACACACCTCCAGGCTGTGTAAGGGCTATTTGACTAAGAAGGAGAGTGATGGGGTGCTACGCCAGATGACCTGGCCTTCACAGTCACCAGACTTGAACCAAATCGAGATGGTTTGGGGTGAGCTGGACCACAGAGTGAAGGCAAAAGGGCCAACAAGTGCTAAGCATCTCTGGGAACTCCTTCAAGGCTGTTGGAAAACCATTTACAGTGACTACCTCTTGAAGCTCATCAAGAGAATGCTAAGAGTGTGCAAAGCAGTAATGAAAGCAAAAGGTGGCTACTTTGAAGAACCTAGAATATAAGACATATTTTCAGTTGTTTCACACTTTTTTAAGTATTTCATTACACATGTGTTAATTCATAGTTTTGAGGCCTTCAATGTGAATCTACAATTTTCAGAGTCATGAAAATAGTGAAAACTCTTTGAATGAGGTGTGTCCAAACTTTTAGTCTGCACTGTATATTCATATCACAACCTGTCTTAAAAATAAAATATTAAAATCTTGCCATTTTCTTAATTTCTGTTATATGTTTGTCTTGGCTCTGGGGCCGGGTTCTGCTCCTTTCCCTTATGGCTGGGACCCTTTTCTTTTGCCCTCATCAGGTTTCCCATGTTGCACAGTGAACTAACATGACATCATCACCCAAGACCTTGTAAGGTCAACTTAAACACTCATGTGTGTCTGATTGAGATGAACGGACTCTCCGATGTTTGGGTTCGCCGGATTCAGCATGGGTTAATTAAAGATGTAGATAGAAGAGGGAGGAGGGGTGGAGTTCTGCCTCTAGCTCCTCCCTCTGCCTCTAGCTCCTCCTTCCTCTAGCCATCGTAGAATCTTATCAGCACCAACTGCCATCTCAAGAATGGGAAAGTCTTCACTGAATACTTCACCTAACAATTGATTGGATAATGACTATTATTATTATTATTTATTTTTATAGCGCCATTTATTGCATGGCGCTTTACAGTGAAAGAGGGTATACATACAACAATCATTAACAGTACATAACAGACTGGTATAGGAGGAGAGAGGACCCTGCCCGCGAGGGCTCACAGTCTACAGGGAATGGGTGAGAGTACAATAGGTGAGGACAGAGCTGGTTGCACAGTGGTCTACTGGACTGAGGGCTATTGTAGGTTGTAGGCTTGTTGGAAGAGATGGGTCTTGAGGTTCCTCTTGAAGCTTTCCACGGTAGGAGAGTCTGATATGCTGTGGTAGAGCGTTCCAGAGTATGGGGAGGCACGGGAGAAATCTTGTACGCGATTGTGGGAAGAGGAGATAAGAGAGGAGTAGAGAAGGAGATCTTGTGAGGATCTGAGGTTGCATGTGGGTAGGTACCGGGAGACTAGGTCACAGATGTAAGGATGACTGATCAATTCTGGCAGAGAAAGAAGCAGATTTGTCTAATAAGATATAATATAAAGTTGTTTATTTTAATGTGTACTATTGATTTATGAAAGAAAAATTAAAACGACAGTTACACTTTAACTGTTCACAATATCAATCATTTTGACCAGGGTTGCCCAAATTTTACATGCCAATGTATATGGGGTGGCTTGTTCCAGTACTGTTACTGAAGACTTTTTTATACTCTGCATTGTTTTCTACATGCTCCGATCAGAGTGATCAATAAAATCAGCTTCACTTCTACAACAGCATATACAGTATACTGTGAATATAAAAAACAACCGATCAACCTGGAATTTGTAGATTTCCAGTATTTCAGCACAGTTTTGCCTTATGTTTGGACCCAGAAAAGTACTTTGGGTTCAAATCTGATTGTAATTACTCCTGTTAAACAGTATTCCACAAAGGGTAATAAAAGAAGCTAATAAACTAGTAAAAAAAAAAGCACAAATCGCCTTAGAGGCAGGCAGAGTTAGATAGGCAGACTAGACCTGAAAGGCGACATTTATATGGAAAAAGCCACAGGTAAGAATTTTCTTGAATGAGGTTGTCTCTGCTCAGGAAAGAAAGTTGCAATCTAGCGCCAGTTGAACAAAGTTAAAAAATAAATAAAAAAACTATTTTATTTCCATATTTCCATGTCAATAAAAAAAAAAAAAAATGTATAAGAGAAGAGACAGATATGATATAAACTTGCGTGTTTCAAGTCGTTGATCATAGGAACTCTTCAGACTAAATTCCCAACAATTTATATTGTCAAAAAAACAAGAACATCACATACTGAGACCCCTCCCTTTGTAACATGAACCCAAAGAATACAGGTGAACAATAAGATGGATGGAATAAGTGCATTAATTCAGTACCACAATTTAAACCATTACTAAAACCTGTAAGAGATTGTAAAAACCAATGGCACTGATTCCTCAAAGCGACTGCGCCGGAATTGTGCCGCACCTTGCTTTGAAAATTTGTAAAACGTCTGCGCAATTCAGAGTTGCGACTTTTGGGTTGAGCTCTGAGCAGATTTAAACATTCATAATTTTGTTTATATAAATGCTTTTTGTTAGTTTGGTAGTTGGATGGTCAGGTCATATGATTTGAACATAGGTTAGGTAGAATTATATTTTCCACTCCTTACAGTATAGAATATTACATACTTATCTATCTTTTATATATTTGTAGCACCCAGGGAAACAGGGGTCCAGGTCGGGTCTCATACCTGTTTTACTCGTCACCGGGCTGGTGCAGAGAGTCTGGGATGGTGCCTGGCCGGTTTCGTGCTCCGAGGTATACACCAATAAAAGGGGGATAGGAGATGGAGGGACGGGCAAAGTGTGCAACTTTGTCGCAGCTCCGGCAGATCGGATGCCATTACCATCATAACGATCAGGAACCAGTGGCAGCGGGTTCTCTCCTCGCCACCGCCAGAGGAGGTCATTAGCACTGGAGGCCAGTCCAATAGTCACGGGTTGCTGAGTCCCCTGCTTGGATTGCATCACTTTGATCAGAGCAGCCATACCTCTCTGGTCAGTTCCAGGACCTATACACTGGCCGGTTAAAATGCTGGTTTTTGGCCAAGGGGTAGACAAAAAAAAACAACCGGTACAGTCTCTTTTTAAAGTCAGTCAGGGTTTAAAGCAGTGGGGCTCTCCTACGTGCTCTTTTTAGGCTCGACCCACGGTTTTGCGCTCTTTGTGGGTACCGCCCACAATGCCATGCCCCTTCTTTTCCCACGCAGAATAACTAATGGCAACTATCCTTTTTAAGCAATATGTTAAACACAGTCCTGTAAGGTGCACAGTACCCAGTACCCAGTACAGTTTTAGCCTGGGCATGTTATCCTGTTCGTGACGCCAAAATGTAGCACCCAGGAGGCAGGGGGTCCAGGTCGGGTCTCGTACCTGTTTTACTCGTCACCGGGCTGGTGCGGAGGGTCTGGGATGTCGCGGTGGGCTGCCCAGTTTCGTGCCCCAAGGTGTACACCAATAGGAGGGGGATATGAGATGGATAGATTATTGTCATGACGCCACCTGTGGTACGCAGCCAGGGAATAGCCGTCGCTGCTGTCGCTGTCCTCCGGGGTGGATAGAATAGCAGCCAAGATGGTGTCGCTCCCCACAGGTGGAGCGGGCCCCTTGGAGGATGATGAGGGGAGTAGAGGTAGTGGCGATACCCACTTATGCCGATGCGCGGGGCGCCCGTAATAAGAGTCCGAGTCGGCTGCTGCAGTTCCAGGTGTCTTTACTCACAGTTCTTTAAGAAGGCCGGTCACTGCCGCAGTAGCACTGGTCACCTCTGTGATGGGCCCCGTCGACCTTGGATAAGTTGGAAGAGAACATAGGTGTTCGGAAAATGTTCCTTTAAGAGTTGCCCCTCCAGTAGTAAAGCGGGCTTTACACGCTGCGACATCGCTAATGCGGAGTCGTTGGGGTCACGGAATTCGTGACGCACATCCGGCCGCATTAGCGATGCCGTTGCGTGTGACACCGATAAGCGATTTTGCATCGTTGCAAAAACGTGCAAAATCGCTAATCGGCGACATGGGGGTCCATTCTCAAATCTCGTTACTGCAGCAGTAACGAGGTTGTTCCTCGTTCCTGCGGCAGCACACATCGCTGCGTGTGACGCCGCAGGAACGAGGAAGCTCCCCTTACCTGCCTCCCGGCCGCTATGAGGAAGGAAGGAGGTTGGCGGGATGTTACGTCCCGCTCAGCTCCGCCCCTCCGCTGCTATTGGGCGGCGGTTCAGTGACGTCGCTGTGACGCCGCACGCACCCCCCCCTTAGAAAGGAGGCGGTTCGCCCGTCACAGCGACGTCGCCGGACAGGTATGTATGTGTGACGGCTGTTGTGCGACACGGGCAGCGATTTGCCCGTGTCGCGCAACAGATGGGGGCGGGTACCCACACTAGCGATATCTGGACCGATATCGCAGTGTGTAATGTAGCCTTAAGACCACTCCTTCCGAGGAAATAAACAGTGTATTCAAAACATGGCATCAAATATGGTGACTATAGATGATTATCTTTATATTTATTCATTTATGATAGCAATCCAGAAATATATGCAGCAGACCTTCATCAGTATACTGGAAAAAAAAAAAAAATAAAAAAAAAAATATATATATATATATATATATATATATATATATATATATACAGTTAGGTCCAGAAATATTTGGACAGTGACACAATTTTCGCGAGTTGGGCTCTGCATGCCACCACATTGGATTTGAAATGAAACCTCTACAACAGAATTCAAGTGCAGATTGTAACGTTTAATTTGAAGGTTTGAACAAAAATATCTGATAGAAATTGTAGGAATTGTACACATTTCTTTACAAACACTCCACATTTTAGGAGGTCAAAAGTAATTGGACAAATAAACCCAACCCAAACAAAATATTTTTATTTTCAATATTTTGTTGCGAATCCTTTGGAGGCAATCACTGCCTTAAGTCTGGAACCCATGGACATCACCAAACGCTGGGTTTCCTCCTTCTTAATGCTTTGCCAGGCCTTTACAGCCGCAGCCTTCAGGTCTTGCTTGTTTGTGGGTCTTTCCGTCTTAAGTCTGGATTTGAGCAAGTGAAATGCATGCTCAATTGGGTTAAGATCTGGTAATTGACTTGGCCATTGCAGAATGTTCCACTTTTTTGCACTCATGAACTCCTGGGTAGCTTTGGCTGTATGCTTGGGGTCATTGTCCATCTGTACTATGAAGCGCCGTCCGATCAACTTTGCGGCATTTGGCTGAATCTGGGCTGAAATTATATCCCGGTACACTTCAGAATTCATCCGGCTACTCTTGTCTGCTGTTATGTCATCAATAAACACAAGTGACCCAGTGCCAATGAAAGCCATGCATGCCCATGCCATCACGTTGCCTCCACCATGTTTTACAGAGGATGTGGTGTGCCTTGGATCATGTGCCGTTCCCTTTCTTCTCCAAACTTTTTTCTTCCCATCATTCTGGTACAGGTTGATCTTTGTCTCATCTGTCCATAGAATACTTTTCCAGAACTGAGCTGGCTTCATGAGGTGTTTTTCAGCAAATTTAACTCTGGCCTGTCTATTTTTGGAATTGATGAATGGTTTGCATCTAGATGTGAACCCTTTGTATTTACTTTCATGGAGTCTTCTCTTTACTGTTGACTTAGAGACAGATACACCTACTTCACTGAGAGTGTTCTGGACTTCAGTTGATGTTGTGAACGGGTTCTTCTTCACCAAAGAAAGTATGCGGCGATCATCCACCACTGTTGTCATCCGTGGACGCCCAGGCCTTTTTGAGTTCCCAAGCTCACCAGTCAATTCTGTCACGCTCCCCGGCTCTCCTGCTAGGCTCCCCGGCTCCCCTGCCATGCTCCCCGGCCCCTCTGCCTTGCTTACCCGCTCCCGTGCCAGGCTTCCCGGTCCCCCGCTCCATAGCCTTCCTGTCCCATCGCCTGCGGTCCCCAGGCAGCCCGGTCCCCGCTCCCGGCGCCCGTCGGCATCTCTGCCTCAGCCTGGCTCTCCTGCTTCCTCCTCACCGCTCCCTCCTCTGGCTTCTGGCACCCGGGCCTCGCGCATGCGCATTAGGGCGCGCGCGCGCTCATTGACCCTCTCTTAAAGGGCCAGCACCGAGAAACAGGAAATTACATAGACAGGTACAGGGTATATTAAGAATCACTTTCCTGGTGGGCGGGGCCTGTTCTACGTGTTTAGCAAGCTAGTGTTCAGGTCCCCTATTGCTTTGCCTTGTGCTTTGCCTGCATTAACCCTGTCCTGTCTCGTAGAGCCTGTCCTGTCACGCCAGCCGCTCCGAACCACGCTCATTCCCGTACCCTGACGGTGACCTCGGCGGATGTTCCACCATCTCTGCAGCTCCGCCAGTCTCCAGTTCCTGGCTCCGTTTGGTGACCCGTTCCATCGCTCAGCAAGTTCCGGATCCCGCCTGACCTTACCATCTGGCCTCGGACTCTGAGGCTCGTCACCCGGACCACCGTCCAGGACTCCGTCCACCTTTCCTGCTCACCTACGGACTATCCGGCTACCAATAGTGCTTCGGCTGCCGTGCACCCAGACCCTCTGGCGGGGTGACCTGCCTGGCTGCCTCATCAAGAGAAACCGGTGTACGGTCCAGAGGTTCCACCACCCGGACGTTACAGCTAGAACAGGCCATGGATCCCACCGAAGCACTAGCGGCCCTGCAGCAGGAACTCACACGACAGCGCGAGACCCAGACCCGCATGCTGAACTTCATGTCTTCTGTGGATGCCCGTCTGAACGCGCTACAAGCAGCGGCCACGCCCTTGCCATCTCACGTTCCCACTGCACAATCCACGTCCGCAGCTCCCGTGGCAGCCTCCTCGGATGCTTCCAAGCTTCGTTTGGCCTCACCACCCCGGTACGCTGGAGATCCCAAGACCTGCAGGGGGGTTTATAAACCAATGCTCTCTCCACTTCCAGCTGCTGCCGCACCTTTTTGCCTCCGACCAAGCCAAGGTTGCGTTCATGATGTCCCATCTAGAGGGAGAGGCACTGGCCTGGATGAACCCCTTGTGGGAGAAGGGGGATCCGGTGACCACTGATATCCAGGACTTCCTGCAGGCTTTCCGTACCACCTTTGACGAGCCCGGACGCACCGCCGCCTCTGCTTCATCCCTCCCCCGGCTACGTCAAGGGACTCTGACGGTGGGCCAATATGCTATTCGTTTCCGCACCTTGGCCTCGGAACTCGGGTGGAACAATGAGGCCCTAACCGCCGCCTTCTGGAAAGGACTCTCGGCTCGCATTAAAGATGAGCTGGCTGGTCGTGACGTGCCTTCTACCCTGGATGCCCTGATTGCTCTGGCGACTCGCGTGGATCTTCGCTTTCAGGAACGATCCAAAGAGGTGTCCCGCGAGAGGCGTCCAATACGGCACTCCTCCCCACCACAGAAGTCCACCGCTCCTCAGTCGGCATCCTCTGGTGCAGCTACCTACGAGCCCATGCAGATTGACCGCCTGAGGCAGTCGGAGCAACGCCGAGCAGAACGACTAGCAAAGGGCCTCTGCTTCTACTGCGGTGATGGTTCCCACCTGCTACGCTCTTGTCCCGAGAAGCCGGGAAACTCCAAAGCCTAGGCTTGGTAGGAGAGGCCACCCTAGGTGCTGGGACTCTCTCAGAATCCGTTACCTGGACTATTCAAGTCACTACAGAAGAGACCCGGTTTACGGCAGAGGCGTATCTTGATTCCGGAGCAGCAGGCAACTTCATCCAGCAGGCCACGGTGGATAAGTACCAGGTGCCGGTCCTCCCACTAGAGAAACCGCTGGTGATCGCCTCTGTGGATGGGAGACCCCTCTCTGACACCGTCTCACTGATCACCAAGCCTGTGGAAGTACGGATCGGTGCTCTGCACACGGAGAAGATCACCTTCTACGTCCTCCCGCGTATGTCTCATCAGATCCTGCTGGGACTCCCATGGTTACGGACACACGAACAGTCGGTCAGCTGGAGTACAGGTGAAATCACCCGATGGGGCTCCTCGTGCCACGAGAGATGTCTGAAAACCATCCAGCCCGTTCGACGCCCTCCGGTTCCAGAGTCTCTACCAGGACTGCCTTCTGCCTACTGGTCCTTCTCGGACGTTTTCGATAAAAAGGAGTCATAGGTGCTACCGCCTCATCGTCCCTACGACTGCGCCATCGATTTACTGCCAGGAACCACGCCTCCTAGAGGAAGAATATACCCCTTGTCCCCTGCGGAAACACGAGCTATGTCTGCCTATATTACCGAGAGTCTGGCAAAGGGGTTCATTCGGAGGTCCTCATCCCCTGCCGGAGCAGGGTTTTTCTTCGTCAAGAAAAAGGAAGGTGATCTGCGCCCTTGCATCGACTACCGGGGTTTAAACCAGATCACCGTAAAAAACAAATACCTTCTGCCGCTTATCCCCGAACTATTCGATCGACTCCGAGGAGCCCGTGTATTCACCAAGTTGGACCTCTGTGGGGCTTATAACCTGGTTCGCTTTCGCTCTGGAGACGAATGGAAAACCGCATTCAACACTCGAGATGGGCACTACGAGTATTGTGTCATGCCCTTTGGTCTGTGTAATGCTCCGGCAGTCTTCCAAGAACTGGTGAACGACGTGTTCAGGGACCTCCTCTATGTCTGTGTCGTGGTATATCTTGATGACATCCTGGTCTTCTCTCCGGATCTACAGACCCACAGAGAAAACGTGCAGCTAGTTCTCCAGAGGCTTAGAGAAAACCGTCTGTACGCCAAGTACGAGAAATGCATCTTTGAAAAGTCGTCTCTTCCCTTCCTGGGATATGTAATCTCGGACACTGGCCTGCAGATGGACCCAGAGAAAGTGTCTGCCATCATCAACTGGCCTCCTCCTTCCGGACTGAAGGCTATCCAACGCTTTCTTGGCTTCGCGAACTATTATCGGCAATTCATCCCGCATTTCTCTGCCTTGACTGCGCCTCTCTCTGCCTTGACTAAGAAAGGAGCTAATCCTAAGGACTGGTCCCCAGCGGCCGATGCCGCGTTCTGCTCCTTGAAACAGGCGTTTGCTTCTTCTCCGGTTCTCCATCGCCTTGAATTGAACCGACAGTTCACCTTGGAGGTGGATGCCTCTTCCTCAGGGGCCGGGGCAGTGCTGATGCAGAACTCCCCCTCCGGCAAGATGGTCACTTGTGGGTTCTTCTCCAAGAGCTTCTCGGCACCCGAACGCAACTACACCATCGGGGATCGGGAGCTACTGGCCGTGAAGCTTGCCTTGGAGGAATGGCGCTACCTCTTGGAGGGAGCAGTATACCCTGTAATCATATACACGGACCACAAGAATCTGGAGTACCTGCGGTCAGCCCAAAGACTGAACCCACGACAAGCCCGCTGGTCCTTGTTTTTTGCTCGCTTTGATTTCCAACTCCATTTTCGGCCTGCGGACAAGAACGTGCGGGCAGACGCTTTATCCAGGTCCTTCGTGCCCGTGGAGTTGGAGGAGGAGACGTTCCAGCCCATCATCAACCCCAGCAAAATCATTCCGGTGAATCCTGTCGCTTTAACTCAGATACCCCCTGGGAAAACCTATGTTTCAGATACGGACAGACAGAGAGTCCTGCACTGGGGCCATGCCTCGAAGATCGCCGGCCATGCTGGTCAGAAGAAGACTTGGAGTACGATTGTCCGTCACTACTGGTGGCCGTCCCTCCGTAAAGATGTCACATCCTTCGTCTCAGCCTGTCCGTCCTGTGCCCGGAACAAGACACCCAAGCACCTACCATATGGACGTCTCCTGCCTCTACCCATTCCTTCTGTTCCGTGGCAACATATCGCAATGGACTTCATTACGGACTTACCCTTATCCTCCGGACACACAGTCATATGGGTTGTCGTGGACCGTTTCTCAAAAATGGCTCACTTCATTCCCATGGCCGGGCTGCCTTCTGCCCAGGAGCTAGCTGACTCCTTCATCCAACATATATTCCGATTGCATGGCTTTCCCGCACACATCGTCTCCGACAGAGGAACTCAGTTTACCTCGCGCTTCTGGAGGGCCCTCTGCAAACATCTGGGAGTATCTCTGGACTTTTCTTCGGCCTACCATCCTCAGTCGAATGGGCAAGTGGAGCGGGTCAATCAAATCCTGACCTCCTTCCTGCGCCACTACGTTAATGCCCATCATGATGACTGGTCCACGCTTCTTCCTTGGGCTGAGTTCTCCCACAACCATCACATCAGCGAGTCCACCTCCAGTTCTCCATTCCGAGTCGTTTACGGACTTCAGCCTTCTGTTCCATTGCCAGTATCCTCGGCTTCCGATGTCCCCGCAGCAGATGCTCTGGTTCAGGACTTCTCAGCCATATGGAGCTCTGTCAAGACCTCCCTTGAACGTGCTTCTTTGCGGATGAAGAGACATGCGGACAAAAGGCGCCTGGATCCCCCGTGTTTTTCCCCTGGTGATCTGGTCTGGCTTGCATCCAAGTATGTCAGATTGAAGTTGTCATCGTACAAGTTGGGTCCTCGTTATATCGGGCCGTTTAAAGTCATCAGCAAGATCAATGCAGTCTCCTACAAGCTGCAGCTCCCGGCCACGATGCGGATACCCAACTCTTTCCATGTCTCCTTGCTCAAGCCTGTTGTCCTTGGTCCCTTCTCCGCTGATGCCGGTACTGCTCCTCCTCCCATCGCTGACGATGACATCTATGCGGTAAGGGATATCGTGGCCATGAAGACCGTACGAGGTCGGCAGTATTTCCTGGTGGACTGGGCGGGGTATGGTCCCGAGGATAGGTCCTGGGAGCCCCGGGAGAATGTGGGCACTCCTCTGATTCGTGCCTTCCTGTCCCGCTTGCGGGGAGGGGGGCGTGGGGGAGGGGGTACTGTCACGCTCCCCGGCTCTCCTGCTAGGCTCCCCGGCTCCCCTGCCATGCTCCCCGGCCCCTCTGCCTTGCTTACCCGCTCCCGTGCCAGGCTTTCCGGTCCCCCGCTCCATAGCTTTCCTGTCACATCGCCTGCGGTCACCAGGCAGCCCGGTCCCCGCTCCCGGCGCCCGTCGGCATCTCTGCCTCAGCCCGGCTCTCCTGCTTCCTCCTCACCGCTCCCTCCTCTGGCTTCTGGCACCCGGGCCTCGCGCATGCGCATTAGGGCACGCGCGCGGTCATTGACCCTCTCTTAAAGGGCCAGCACCGAGAAACAGGAAATGACATAGACAGGTACAGGGTATATTAAGAATCACTTTCCTGGTGGGCGGGGCCTGTTCTACGTGTTTAGCAAGCTAGTGTTCAGGTCCCCTATTGCTTTGCCTTGTGCTTTGCCTGCATTAACCCTGTCCTGTCTCGTAGAGCCTGTCCTGTCACGCCAGCTGCTCCGAACCACGCTCATTCCCGGACCCTGACGGTGACCTCGGCGGATGTTCCACCATCTCTGCAGCTCCGCCAGTCTCTAGTTCCTGGCTCCGTTTGGTGACCCGTTCCATCGCTCAGCAAGTTCCGGATCCCGCCTGACCTTACCATCTGGCCTCGGACTCTGAGCCTCGTCACCCGGACCACCGTCCAGGACTCCGTCCACCTTTCCTGCTCACCTACGGACTATCCGGCTACCAATAGTGCTTCGGCTGCCGTGCACCCAGACCCTCTGGCGGGGTGACCTGCCTGGCTGCCTCCTCAAGAGAAACCGGTGTACGGTCCAGAGGTTCCACCACCCGGACGTTACAAATTCCTTTTTTCTCAGAATGTACCCGACTGTTGATTTTGCTACTCCAAGCATGTCTGCTATCTCTCTGATGGATTTTTTCTTTTTTTTCAGCCTCAGGATGTTCTGCTTCACCTCAATTGAGAGTTCCTTAGACCGCATGTTGTCTGGTCACAGCAACAGCTTCCAAATGCAAAACCACACACCTGTAATCAACCCCAGACCTTTTAACTACTTCATTTATTACAGGTTAACGAGGGAGATGCCTTCAGAGTTAATTGCAGCCCTTAGAGTCCCTTGTCCAATTACTTTTGGTCCCTTGAAAAATAGGAGGCTATGCATTACAGAGCTATGATTCCTAAACCCTTTCTCCGATTTGGATGTGAAAACTCTCATATTGCAGCTGGGAGTGTGCACTTTCAGCCCATATTATATATATAATTGTATTTCTGAACATGTTTTTGTAAACAGCTAAAATAACAAAACTTGTGTCACTGTCCAAATATTTCTGGACCTAACTATATGTTGGTGATATCAACTAGTGAGAAAAAAGAAAAGTCCTAAAACATAGGTTTAGTTAGGACAAAATTAGACCTTTGCACTGCCTCTTTGAATAATATTACAGCTTTTTACAGACGCTGGGTACGATGACGACACTCATCAGAGCCACCGGCTCAATGCTGCACTCAGCAAGCCCTGGCAGCTGTGAAGAGAGTTGTCGTCCCCATGCGAATAACTGTACTTTCCTGCTATTCACAGTCTCTGGAGTTGGAGTCATGGATCGGGGATTACATCGGAGCTTCATGGGAACTAATTTTGTGGGGGCATCTGTACTCAAGTAAACTATTTTTTCCTTCGTGTGCATTTTTTTTTTAAACTTTACATAACTAGGTTAGTAATGGGGGTGTCTGACGCCTCTCCATCACTAACCCCTGTGCTGGATGCCAGCTGACATTACATACCTGACATCAACCCCATTAACCTATAACCCTGTTTGCCACCGCACCAGGGCAATCAGGAATTTCCAGGGAGAAGTACCAGAATTGGTGCATCTAAATGTCACACACAGTGTAGAATATGTCCGTGTATAATGCGTGACACGCGAACAGACCAACGAGCGTCTGAAGCACTACCAAAAACACCACAAAAAAAGGGGCAAAACCCCGGGGGACACAATACAACGGAGGTCCCTGCTGCTAGGGAGAGGGGTGAGAGGGAACCTCCTACACTCACCTCAAGCTGATTCCTGAGCTCCCTAACATCCTTATACAGGTTCTTTCAACCTGTCGGTGAGCAGGATACCTGGGTTCCTCAGTTGGCTCTAAACTGACCCTGTCTAGTGAGTAGGCCGACGAGTGCAATGCAATAGATTCACCACTTAACTAATAAAAATGGAGGGAAAGGAAAGAAAGACAGGGGGAATAAACAAAAGGATTCAAAACACCAAACTTTACCATAACAGACGGACTCAATAGTATCAGGTGGATGGGCACAGGAGAAAACCTCAGCAGATCCTTCCACCAGGCTGGCCAGAATAGAAAGGATTCTAACAGCAGCAGGGTCTGCTGTCAAGGCTCCAGTATTTATCCTAAATGGGAGTGGGCCCAAAGCAACAATAGCTGACCTACACAGCACAGAGCTGCTGGCATCAAAAACTGAAATTAACTTATGAGACGCCAAAGCAAAGGAAACTTTGTTTAAATGAGGAGTCAAGATAGAGATGGGAGGCTCCAGTCTAAGGCCGGCGTCACACGCTATGATATATCGGGTGTTATGTCGTTGGGGTCACGGATTCCAGGACGCACATCCGGCATCGTTAGAGATATCGTAGCATGTGACGACTGTGAACGAGCAAAAATACTCACCTCATCGTTGCTCGTTGACACGTCTTTCATTTTCATAAAGTCATTCCTCCTTCTGCGCTCCGGTTGTTCGTCGTGTGACACCCCGGGAACGACAAACACAGCTTACCTGCGTCCCGCCGACAATGCGGAAGGAAGTAGGTGGGCGGGATGTTACATCCCGCTCATCTCCGCTCCTCCACTTCTATTGGACGGCCACTGTGTGACGTCGCTGTGACGCTGAACGTCCCTCCCCCTTCAGGAAGAGGATGTTCGCCGCCCACAGCAACGTCGTCCGGGAGGTAAATACGTGTGACAGGTGGTTAATGACTTTGTGTGCCACAGGCAACTAATTGCCCGTGACGCATAAACGATGGGGGCGGGTACGATCGCTCGTGCGATCGCACGATAGATCGTACCGTGTGACGCCGGCCTAAGGCTGTCACTGGTCTCAAAACAGCAGGGAGACTACCATGACACTAATGGATGTGCCTCTTCTGGGGCAGTTGAGAGCTGCTATTTTCAGGATGGGAAGGGCCAAATAACCATGGACCTTAGCAGCCTAATAAAACCAGCCCCAAATTGTCTCCTTTACCTTGACTGGTTATTAAAAATAGGGGGAATCTCACACTTTTTTTTTCATAATTATCGACCAGACAAACAAAACAGAGCTGTCCACCAACCTTGCAGAAAATGTGGTCCAAATCCTGGAACACACTACCCAGGACAATTAATTCCAAGTTTTAAGCGTGCCCTAAAAATGCATTTTTTTAGACTGACCTATCACCTCACTTATCTAGCATTTACAAAATTTTCTTACAAATCTGGTCCCTTGTATCATCTGTTTACACCCTCCACCCTTTACACACCATGCACTTAATAGGCCTCTGTACCTTTACCTGTACACATATTGGCTGGTGATGAGTTCATGCAGTGTTATGTGAATTTCCTATTTATTATATTGATGGCCAGACCTTACAAGCACTTTGCACCATTTACCTATGTGCCTCCCCTATTTCCTCATAGAGTGTTGCTTGCGAACAGGAGCCTCACTCCTCTTGGTATGTGTTGAATTGTGTTATTCTGTAATATCTGATATTGGCTGTACATGTCACCTCTGAATTGTAAAGTGCTGGGGAATATATTGGTGCTATATAAATACAGATTATTATTACTATGCAGTACGTGAGATACAGTGTATACACAACACCTGACTGTCTTTGAATGGAACACTAGATGGCGATCTTTTTGCATTATTTATCAGTTTGCTGCTTTTGTGTTTCCTAATAGTTGCTTGCGGCCTTAAAAGTTTTTTGAGCAATGTTGACATAGCAAACTAATAAGGCTAGGGCAATACGGCAACAGCGGATCTCTGACAACCTGTCTGCGACTTGCTGTCACCTGACTATGTTAGTGCTCTGATTGTGCTGTGCACTGCAGTTTGAAATGAAGACCATAGCAATTTTGTCAGATATGACTTATGGCCAATGGTGGAAAATCCAAAACATTTTGTAATGTGTGACTCTCTGTACTACAGTTGTAGTACGTCGCAGGTCACAATGCGACATCATAGAAAATCAATACATCCAATGTTGCAGTATGATTCCACACATATTACCATGTAGACATAGGAAAACATAGCAGCAGAAGTCCTATTTGTCTTCCTGTCCCCCCAACATATATGTATATATATTCAGCAGGGTCAGAGAAGAGTATATCGCATAACTCTTACGTCAGCACCGGAGCCCGCTCCATCGACTTCTACTCCGATCGCCAGGCGACGCCGTGTTCCAGCCGTGGATAGTGCTGGTGATGGGAGAGGAGTCGATGCCAGCGGCGCCGGTGGGCGCAGGCTCCGCTCATCCACTGGTCTGGGTTTCCTGGGGATCTGCAGTGCCACTGGCTGACTGTAGGTGGCGGGTGTCTCCCAGCTGAAGTACCATCATTCAGCTACAGCTATGGGAAGACACCACACCCTTTTTAATGCCCCTCCTGTCTGCTGACCTCTGCCAGAGATAGTTCTGAAAATTCTGGCTCCTGTGATTTTGTGTGCTGATTACCACTTGTTTCCTGACCCCCTGCCTGCCTGCTGTTTTTGTACCTCGCTGCCCGATCCAGTTTTGACCTCTGCTTGTTTCTGATTATGTCCTTGCCTGCCGATTCTGCCCTGTTCCGCAATTCCTGGTTTGACCCTGCCTGACGACTACTCTCTCAGACTGCAGCCTACCACAGGTAGTGATCTCCAGAGCCCTGTGTAATTCCAAATCCCTGTATAGGGGTTAAAGGGTTTCAGGGTTCTGGGGGTCCTGCTGGGTGAGTGGCTTCCCTCTGCCTGTCCATTACAGCCTGTCTGAGTCTGTGGATCCAGGCAGGCGTTACAATAACATTGCAGCCCTTATAAACAAATTTTACCCCTATTGAAGCCTCTTATTGTTCCCACACACTAAAGGGCCATTTACACGCTGCGACATCGCTAATGCTATATCGTTGGGGTCACGGTGTTTGTGATGCACATCCGGCGCCGTTAGCGACATCGCAGCGTGTGACAGGCTGGAGCGACCTTAAACGATCGCAAAAGAGACAAAAATCATTGATATATGAGAGGTCGTACATTTACCAAATATTGTTGTCTCGTACGTAGCGAGGTTTTTCGTCGTTCCTGCGGCATCACACATCGCTATGTGTGACACCGCAGGAACGACGATCATCTCCTTACCTCCATCCACTGGCAATGAGGAAGGAAGGAGGTGGGCGGGATGTTACGTCCCGCTCATCTCCGCCCCTCCTCTGCTATTGGACGGCCGTTTTGTGACGTCGCTGTGACGCCAAACGCAACTCCCCCTTGAAGGAGGGATTGTTCGGCAGGCACAGTGACGTCGCAGAACAGGTATGTGCGTGTGACGCTGCCGTAGCGAACATTATCGCTACGGCAGCGATCACCACATATCGCACCAACGATGGGGGCGGGTGCTAACGCTCACGACATCGCTAGCAATCGCTAGCGATGTTGCAGCGTGTAAAGCACCCTTAAGGCTCCCCTTTCATGGCCTTCATAAAGTATAATTCCAACAAAAGTGCTCCTAAACACATTAAGATATTCCGAAAGTGAATTCCTTCACAGTACTGTCACACCAGGGATGAGAGGATCCTCAGTGAGCAATGCAACACAATGGAAACAATTCAACAGGTGGCCCTGGCTCTAGGAAGATTGGAGAAGCATGGTCACCTCCTAACACTCACCTGATGCTGATCCCTGCACTCCTTAACGTCCCTAGACAAGTCCTTTCCCCCATGCAAAGTTACATGTCTAGACCCTCCTTGGCCCTGAACACACCCTGACTAGTGTGAATGCCAGCGAGATGCTAGTCTCACCACTAAAATAAAACAACATGAAAAAGGTAAGACAAACAGGGGAAAGATACAACAAATAGTTCTCCACAGATACTCAAGCAGGAAACTTCTCAGCTGCAACAGAAACAATACCTCAGCTGCTCCATAGATAGACTCCTTCTAAGTAGTCAGTTATATAATGAGCTATGTGTAGGGGTCTGTGGGGACATGATACTGTGTTGGGTGTTACTAGGTCCTCATATAATGTGGTTGGGGAATTGTGGGATCATAATAATTTGAGGTGGAGGTCACTTGGCGCCTCATAATGTTTGTGGGGGAACTAAGGGGATATCAAACTGTGTTGGTGGCATTATGGCAACATTCCACTATGTTAAGGGCACTGTGGGGACATCATACACTCTATGGGCACTGTGGAACTATCCTATTGTGCATGTGGGGGGAGCTATGGGGCAATTCACTTTTGTGTTATCATGCTCTAAGTAGAAGAGACAATTTTATTGACATCATACTCTATGGAGACCATGGTGAATATATATGCAAAGGGAAAACGGGTATATACCAAGCTTAAAAACCACTGATGCAGAACTTATGTAAAAATTTCTTTTTTATTTCAGCATTGCAACGCGTTTCGGAGACAAGGACCGTCTCCTTTTTCAGGGTAGAAAGAAATCAATATACCCGTTTTCCCTTTGCATATATATTCACCACGATTTCACGGGGCCGCTGCTTGAACCACGCGGACACTCACATGCGTTTTTAAGGAGTTGTGACTGGCACAACCCCATCAGGTGAGTGTACCTACTTCTTTCTTATTATCCCACGTTATACCGGGTAAGACCCTATTGCGCCTTTTGTTTCCCCACCTCTAGCATCTATGGAGACCATGAAAGATGTATTGTAGTAGCTAAGAAAACAAAGGGACTTTAGTAGGAGTAAAATAATTCTGTAAATGTCTCAATATATGGTCCTCTCCCTGTTTTTAAAAGTTTGGCGCTATGCCCTTCTGTGACTGCATCTATGTGCTGTGACTCTGCCTACTCCAAATTTTATTTCGTAGGAGGGAGGAATGCTTAATTAGAACTTTTGCTAAGGGGCCCTATGATTTCTCTCTGTACTTCTGTTCCATGCGGCATGTTATTAGGTTCAGTTTACCTGGTCCATAACTCTGCTCTGTGCTACTGTGGTGCTACTATGATAACACTATAAATTGGGTCCATGATGTTGGCTGAGACATGTGTCGGCGTGTTCATCCCTACATGTGCATCTATAAGTGTACTATAATGAATTAGACCAGAATTTGACCGGAAGTGACCTGAAGGTAACTGGATACATATATGACGCCCCTGGACTATCGGGTCGTCACAGTGTATTGCGCAATCTGCCCTCCCGTGCAATATATGCCTCCTCCTTGGTTGTGGGTTCCCAACTACATGGTGTTGCCTACATCAGCTGATTAAAGTCCTAAGGTACACTCTGCACCACACCTATCAGACACATCAGTGGACGACATGAGTAGAATAGGGTCGCCCAGTTGGGGGGTTGGTTAAGGGGAGGTCAGGATTGTCGGAAGTGAGTCAATTAAGTGTTGGAAGTGAAGGAGAGAGGAGGTCAGGAGCTGGGCTCCTTGGAGACACCTAGGTAGCAGTTGGTGGTCTGGACCTAGTAGGAGCTGGACGCAGGGGACCGTGACAAGGGGCACGGAACTGTTTAGGAGGACAGCTGGCGGCCTTGTACCATCACCGGGCTGGGACCAGTGCACGACGGGGTACTTGGACCCTAGGTCAGGGAGTAGCTTCAGGCAACCTGACAATTTACCCGACGAGAATGGAGCCTTCAAGATCCACTCTCCACCCGCTCCAAAATCGGGGTACTAGTGCAACAAGGGGGATAGGACTTTCCACAAAAATGGTCCATAAAATCCCAAGCGTGAACCCTGAGAGCAAGCTCCCACAGTCAGCCATACTGGGGAGCGGGACCCGACTAGTTCCATACTACCGGGACCAACATAGAAGTGAACTTAGTGCCAGGAGGAAGGTCACAGATCTCCAGGCAGCACCATTGGAGACGGGACCCGAACTAGCTCCCCTCGGTGGCAGCGGTATCCAGAACTTTGGTTTATCCGGTTGTTGGTGTCAGTTTACTGGACTGAGTGAGTACGCAAGTGACCCCCTTCACTCCCCACGGCACTCCCCAAACACCATCACTGAGTCCCGGGGCATTCCTCCTACCCGTAGAGGGTTTTAACACCTGGCTGCCCTACTCTATCGCCCCCGGGTACTCCCAACAGCAGCGGTGGTACTCCACATTACCACATATCACGGGTGGTGTAATGAACTCTAAACACAATCTCCTGTAAATACCCCCTTCATTTGAGTGGCCGCACGACCCCCGGTTCTGGAGACCCTCGAGCCATCGCAGATCCGGATCCGAGCAGCCCGGCTGCTGGCACGGAGGCAGCACACATACTCACTGTAAATAATGTTTCTGTTTCTTTTCACTTTCACCCCTATAATACTTCACTTTCTACTTACCCCCCTGATCCCTAAACCCAGTAATGAACTGGTCACCTGTCCCTCCATCCTCCCCATCCACCTCACCTTCTCCTCAGATCTGTTCCTCCACATAGCACCTTGTGTCACCAGACACACACGACCACCTCATGGCCTCTCCTGCTCCCATCTACAAACACTCTCGCTGCTTTTCCTCAAACCATGAGATATCTCTCCAAATCCTGGCCCTCCTCACCACATCACCACAGTCACTTCTAACCCCCATCCACGATCTATGACAAATTTTTGTAATCCTTCTACCCTTATACCCATTCTCCCAGCCCACACTCCCCCAGTCCCTCTATCAAGAGCTCTATGCAACAAGCTTTACTACATTCATGATCTTTTCATCACTGAGAAACTCTCCTTCCTCAGCATCACAGAAACCTGTCTCTCCCCCTCTGACACAGCCTCTCCTGCTGCACTTTCTTATGGTGGTTTCCATCTCTCTCACACACCCCGCCCCAGTAGCAAGCATGGTGGAGGAGTTGGTTTTCTCCTGTCAGAAAAATGCTTTTTCACCCCAATCCCACTGCCATTCTTTTGAAGTGCATTCCAATTGCATCTATTCTCCATGCAATGGAGAAAAAAGGGGGGTATCCAGCAGACGTAGCTTGAGATAAAATCCAAGTTTATTTGAAAAACTTTAAAAATTCCATATCCAACCAAGAGTTAAAAAATGCAAGAATTCATCATGATCATGCAGCAAATGCGTTTCGGACAGAAATCCTTAATCATTACTCTTGGTTGATATGGAATTTTTAAAGTTTGTCTAATAGACTTGGATTTTATCTGAAGCTACGTCTGCTCGATACCCCCCCATTTTTTCTCCATTGCTACACATGAACACTCACTGGATTTCGCGCAACGTACCTTTAAGGGCGAAGTGAGCTGACCTACACATTTTTATGTTTTATATATTTTTTCTATTCCCCTCCAACCTCGAACTGGCTGTCATTTATCGCCCCCCAGAGCCAGCCACCACCTTTCTCGACCACTTAACCACCTGGCTACTTCCTTTCCTTTGCACTGACATCCCCACCATCATAATAGGTGATTTCAATATCCCCGTTGTACCTCTCACTCATCTGTCTCTAAACGTTTCACACTCATTCCCTCCTTTGGCCTCACTCAATGGTCTTCTGCAGCTACTCACAAAGATGGCCACACATTGGACTTCATCTTCACTTGCCTATGTTCCCTATCTAACCTCTCAAACTCACCTCTCCCTCTGTCTGACCACAACTTACTTACATTCTCTCTTAAATCTCAAACACCTTGATTTACAGTCACTTTCTCAGTCTCTTCTCCCTCTTCCAGACATAGCTTCTTTACACAATGCAGAAGCTGCTGCCACTTTATATAACAACACAATTTCTGCAGCTCTCAAATAGGCCACCCCACTCACGCATACCAAAACCCGTACAATCAACAGGCAACCTTGGCACATGAACCAGACTAAAGAAGTGAGACGGGCTTCCAGGATTGCTGAGTGGAAATGGAAGAGGTCTCATTCCACCTAGCACTTCATCACATACAACAGTCCCTCACCACTTTCAAGTCTGCACTCACTGCTGCAAAACAAACCTACTTCTCATCCATCATATCCTCTCTATCTCACAATCCTAAACTGCTATTCAGCACTTTCAAGTCTCTCCTCTGTCCCCCGGTTCTACCTCCCTCTCCTCTCATCTCAGCTGAAGACTTTGCCTCTTTCTTCAAGCAGATGATTGATAACATCAGAACAAGCTTTGGCCCACAATCCCCACAGCCCCTCCTCATAACTACTTACCCCTCTTCCTCCAAATCCAGTTTCTCCACCATGACAGAAGATCATCTTTCCTCTCTACTTTCAAGATCACATCTCATCACCTGTCCACTGACCTGCTCCCATCCCACCTCATCTCCAACCTAACCACAGTCTATATCCCAACCCTAACCCATCTCTTCAACCTATCACTAACAACTGGTATATTCCCCTCATGCTTTAAAAATACCTCTATCACACCCATTCTCAAAAAGTCCTCCCTTGACCCTTCCTCTGTGTCGAACTATCCGCCCCATATCCCTTCTCCCCTGTACTTCAAAACTACTGGAACAGCATGTCTATCTTGAACTGGCCTCCCACCTCTCTTCCTGCTTCCTCTTTGACCGGCTACAATCTGGTTTTCAACTGCATCATTCTGCTGAAACTTCCCTAACTAAAGTCATTAATGACCTACTAACCGCCAAAGCCAAGCGACACTACTTTGTCCTCCTCCTCCTGGATCTGTCCTTCTACATAGTGGACCATTCCCTTCTACTACAGATTCTCTCATCTCTAGGCATCACAGACTTTGCCTTATCTTGGATCTCCTTATACCTAACCGACCGAACTTTCAGCGTCTCCCACTGTCACACTGTGACGCCCCTGGACTAGTCAGGTCGTCACAGGGTACTGCATGCTCTTTATCTCTTAGTGCAGGGCTCAACCCCTCTTGGTTCTGGGTTTCCAACTTGCAGCACTGCCTCCATTAGCATCCAAAATCCCAATCACACCTTGCACCACACCCTGTCAGGCACACCAGTGGGCTGCTAAACTGGAATAGGCCTGCCCACCTAGGGGTCAGGCAGGGAGGTGGGAGGTGACAAGTCAGTGTACCGCCCCCGTGGAAGCAGCCGAGCTGCTCGGATCCGGGTTCACTGTGGCTCGAGGGTCTCTGGACCCGGGGGTCGTGTGGCCACTCGAATGAAAAAGGGGGGGCTATTTACAGGGGAGTTATAGTTTGTAACTCCACTTGTGGTGTGTGTATTAATTAGGAGTACCACCGCTGCTGTTGGGAGTACCCGGGGGTGATGGAACGTCGCAGCAAGGTGTTGGAACCCCCCACGGGTAGGGGATGCCCCGGTACTCGGTGAAGGAGGGAGCTGTGCCATGGGTATGAAGGGGTCACTCTCGTACTTACTCAGTTCATAAGCAGACACCGACAACCAGGTAAACCAAGTCTCTGGGTACCGCTGCTGCTGAGGGGAGCTCGTCCGGGTCCCCTCCCCAAGTGGTGCTGCCTGGTGGTCCGTGACCTGCCTCCTGGCACTTAGTTTAGACTTCAACTTGATGGCCCGGTAGCTTGGAACTAGCCGGGCCCTGCTCCCTACTATGGCTAAGTAAGGGAGCTTGCTCTCAGGGCTCACGCTTGGGATTTTCTGGACCGTTTTGGTTGGAAAGTCCTATCCCCCTCGTTGCGCTAATGCCCTGATTCTGGAGCGGGTGGGAACAGATCTGTGACGCCATGGGCAAGCCAGGGGTCACAGGTCATCACACCACCACACCCTACACCCCAGTTAGGAACATCTAAGCTAACCCAAAAATCCTTGTTGCCTTCCTCCAGGGGCTGGTGTCCACACCAGGGGGTGGGCCAGGCGGTTGGCTCCGCCCACCGAGGAGTTCACAGCCCTGGAGGCGGGAAGAACCAGGCAGATAGAGTTTAGAGTTGAAGTCTAGCTGAGGGCTAGAGAAGAGTCCAGCTAGGGACGGAAAGGAGTAAACAAGCAGTCGAGTAAACAGTGAAGTGGAGAAAAGGAGTAAAAGTGAGAGTAGAAAAGCCTGACGTTGGTCCGGCTGTGTGCCCGGACAGTGCCAGCAAGGTCAGCAGACGGCGGTGACTGTCTGGAGGGGTGACTGCTCGGAGGTTGCTGGAAGGACCGCGGACGGGTGGTGACCCGGCGGTCTGGAGCAGTATACGAAGAACAGTCAGCACCAGGGCAGGGGCCTCTCGGACCCCGGCAAGGCTAGGAGTCGCCATAATTTTCCAAATCCGTCAGTGAAGGGGACGTCTGTCTCCTAACAACCAAGTCCCGATTGAAGGCAACAGTCCAACCGTGGTAGAGAGACACCGCCACCGCCAGGGCACCAGTTTCTCAGGGCCAGCGCCTGCGGGCAAAGTAGGGCTCCTCTGGCCCATATCCAAGCCGGGGAGCGGGTTACCAGTGGGAACCCATCGCAACCATCATCAACATAGGTGCAGGACAGAGGGACCGTCACCGTCACCTACTGGGGAAAGCAAGTGCAGCCGTCCGTGTGAACCGTCTTTCCAGCCGTGTGTTTTACCGAGAACTGTGTCATCGTCTCAGGCTGAGTGAGTACCACAGTGCCGCAAGGCACAGCGCTGCCCCCGCGTCCCTGCACCCCACCAAGCCCTGCATCTTCCACCTCATCACTGGGCCCCGGGATCACCAACCCCTACCCACGGAGGGGCAACACAACAACTAGCTGCTCCATATCATCATTCCCGGGATCCTCATACAGAGCAGCGGTGGTGGCAACAAATCACCACAACCGTGGGTGGCGTCACGGACAATAAACTATCCCTTATCCCAATCCCCTTTTACTCACGGGCGAGGAGCGTCGCTAGAGTCCTCGGGATCCGGCCCATCGCTTGAGCCACCGAGCAGCAGCAGGCCGCAGCAGCCGCGGCAGCCGGACCCGAGCAGCAGTGGGAGAGCGCGGCGTCCCCTCCTCCGCCTGCGACAGATCGTGAAGGCTCCGTTCTCCTCAGGTGAATTGTCGGGTTGCCTGAAGCTACTCCCCGACCTAGGGACCATGTATCCCATCGTGCCTTCAGTCCCGGACTGATGATAGGGCCAGGTGGCCGGCCATCCTCGACGGGTCCGAGCACCTTGCCACGATCCCCTGCGACCGGGGGTATGACTCCTCTAGGCCCAGACCACCGTCTGCAACCTAGGCAGTTACTTCGGGAGTCCCCACTCCCGACTTCCTCTGAGCTCCTCTCAGCTCGATGGCTACTCTCCAACCTCCTTCTCCACTCACTGACTCTCCTCAACTCAACTGACTACACTTCCTCACCTCCCCTCCCTGACCCCCCAGGTGGGCGACTCTATTCCTCTCAAGCCGTCCACTGATGTATCAGGTGGGTGTGATGCAGGGTGTCTTTAGGATTTTCATTTGCAGGTAGAGGCAACACCACTTAAGTAGGGACCCAGAGCCAAGAGGGAGGCAGAATACTGCACGGAAGGGCAGCTTGTGCAGTACCCTGTGAGGACCTGATAGTCCAGGGGCGTCGCATCAGTTCACTGGTAGCCCTCGAGCAGTGAGAAGCTTGAGAGAAGCTGTGAGTTGGAGCTCCCAGGGAAGAAGTAGATTGGGTTGCAGATGGTGGTCTGGACCCAGAGGAGTCGGAGACCCGGTCGCGGGATATTGGGACTGGGTGCCTGGCTTAGTTTAGGGGGACGGTCAGCAGCAGTACAATAGCCAGTCTGGGACCGAAAGCACGTCGGGGTACTGGACCCTAGGTCAGGGAGAGGCTTCAAGCAACCCGGCAATTAACCTGCGGAGGATAGGGCCTTTATGGACTGTCCCCACGAAGCTCAGAGATTGGGGGCACTAGCGCAACGAGGGGGATAGGGCTTTCCAACCAAAGTAGCCACTGAAATCCTAAGTGTGAGCTG
Organism: Anomaloglossus baeobatrachus; assembly: GCF_048569485.1. Classification (NCBI taxonomy): domain Eukaryota; kingdom Metazoa; phylum Chordata; class Amphibia; order Anura; family Aromobatidae; genus Anomaloglossus; species Anomaloglossus baeobatrachus. The sequence goes on along the minus strand of NC_134359.1, from coordinate 74,497,317 downwards.
CTGAGAGCACAGCTCCTTCACACCAAAAAGTGGGGAGCGGGGCCCGGACAGCTTCAAGCTTACGGGTCACTTGGACTACTAAAATCTGTGCACAGAGGCAGGCTCTGGACCATCAGGCAGTGCTGCAGGGGACGGAATCCGGACGAGCTCCCCCAAGAGGGCATCGGCACCCAGAGACTTGGTTTACTACGTTGTCAGCGTCTGCTTTCCTTCTGAGTGAGTACCTGATCACCCCTTACCTCAGTGAGCCTGCACTCCCCTGCAATCCATCCCACCATCCAGAGTCCCGGGACCTTCCCCTACCCTTGGAGGGTAACGTCATCTGGCTGCCCCACTCCATCACCCCGGGTACTCCCAACGGCAGCGGCAGTACTCCCTATTACCGCACACCACGGGTGGCGTCACAAACTATCTAATCCCCCTGTAAATAACCCCCCATCACGTTTTACAGTGACCCTGAGCCACTGAGCCTCGAGCCACGAGCAGCGGCACCTGGATCCGAGCGGTTCGACCGCTGTTGGGGCGGTACACCACCACTTCCTCAACTCGCCCCCTATCTGTTGGCATTCCCTAAGGTTCAGTTATTGGACCCCTACTGTTCTCTACACCTTTGGCCTGGAATAGCTCATAGAGGCTCACGGCTTTCGGTATCATCTTTATACTGATGATACGCATATTTACCTCTCTGGACCTGACATCACCTCCTCCTTACAAACCAGAATTCCACAATGTCTGTCTGCTATTTCATCATTTTTCTCTGCTCAATGTCTAAAACTTAACCTCCTCACTCATCCCTCGTGAACAGACCTATCCATCAAAGTCAATGGCTGCTCACTCTCCCCAGTCTCACGTGCTCGCTGCCTGGGGCTGACTCTCGATTCTGCTCTCTCCTTCAAGTCACACATCCAACCACTCTTCACCTCTTGCTGCCTCCAACTCAAAAATATTTCCTGTATTCGTACATTCCTTTCCCATAGAGCTGCAAAAACACTAGTGCATGCCTTTATTATCTCCCGCCTGGACTACTGCAACCTCCTGCTCTGTGTCCTCCCTTCTAACAGTCTTGCACACATACAATCTATTCTAAATTATGCTGCCCGACTAATCCACCTGTCCCCCCGCTACTCCCTGACCTCCCCTCTCTGCCAATCCCTTCACTGGCTTCACATTGCCCAATGACTCCAGTTCAAAACCTCACAAGATCTCCCTCTCTACTCCCCTCGCATTTCCTCTTCCCACAATTGCATCCTAAATTTCTCCTGTGCATCCCCCATGCTCTGGAACTCTCTGCCACAACACATCAGACTCTCACCTACCTTGAAAAGCTTCAAAAGGAACCTGAAGATCCACCTCTTTAGACACACCTACAATCTGTAGTAACCCACAGACCCCCATAGCGCCACACAATCATCTCCACCCTCACTTACTGTATCCTCACCCATCCCTTGAAGTCTGTGAGCCCTCGCGGGCAGAGTCCTCTCTCCTCCTATACCAGTCTGTGCCTTGTATTGTTGGATTATTGTACTTGTCCCTATTATGTATACCCCTTTTCACATGATTATATGGATCTGCATACTGTGCTTTTACAGAATGAAATTTTGATCTACATGGAAAATTTGACTCCTGAGAACAGGTGGCAGGTGGAAACTATGAAAGTTGAAAGTGAAAGGTCAACCATGATGGAATAACCTCTGCTGAGTCATTTGAAGAATCCATTTTCTGGTGAGACCTTTCCATATCCTATACACGAATGGTCATATTGAGAAATGATATCTGGTGGTTCTAAATGATATATTTGTCTCAATATTTGTCCCTCATAAAATCCCAGTTTTCCATTTTTGGGGGGCAGTTCCCCTCGTAGGTTACTGTGTGGATATTTAGATATTGTTACTGGTTGGAAAGTGTCCTCAGTAATGTTTCTGGGATTGGTTTCTTTTGTGCCTCACATGAGTGCTGGGCCTGTTTGATATTTTTGACCCAGCAGGCATGTGTTTTGTGTTTTAGTGTTCACGTTTTTATGTGACTACTGTCACTTTTAAGCCATCATTTTAGTAAAAGTTAAGTTTTATGAGTCTTTATTCTAATTTAGGAGCTGTTTGGAACATCTCCTGAACCCATTTCCGCTTGTCCTCAGATTAAATCTATGGGTTTCTGATTCATCTAAAAATTGTATGGCATCCAGCTTATTACTACTCTTTTCACATGTAAAGCGCCATGAAATAAATGGCGCTATAATAATAAATAATAATAATAATCATAATTATATATATATTTTTTTATCTCAGTTATTCTAACCACCAATTTGCTTGTTTGATTCTGCCTTTGACTCCTCATGGTACTGACCCCATATGACGACCCTTCTTGCTGCTAAGTTTGCTCCACTGGCCAGCAACGTACTGAGCCTGTTCATGGAAGCCCTATTAAAAGTTGTCAGATTACTATGAACAGTGCACTTGAGATAATTGGCTAGTACACAAGAAAATTATCTTTCCTTTTTTAGGTATCTACGTTTGAGGAAAAAAACCACTTTGAGGCCCTGTGCGCACGCTGCGGATTTACCGCGGATTTTGTCGCAGATTTAACGTGGGTTTGCTGCAGGAAATGTGTCTAACATTGCTGCAGTCATTCCCCAGCAAATCCTATGGGTTTTAAAAAATGCTGTGCACACATTGCATTTTTTTATACCCGCGGATTTACCCCCGGATTTTGCGCTGTGGAATTAATGAGCATGTCACTTCTTTTCCGCAGGTACCTGCGGTTTTTGCCATAGATAATGGTAAAAATCTGCAGGGACCAACTTGCGAAAAATCCGCGGTAAATCCGCGGCAAATCCGCACAAAATCCACAGCAAACCACGGTAAAACCGCATGCAGATTTCGATGCTGTTTTGGTGCGGTATTTTACCGCGGGTGCGGGATTCTTTAAGAGGGTCCGTTTTTTCTTAAGAAAAAGGCACTTTCTAGTGCGCACATAGCCTAAGGCATGGAAGTAACTCTTCTCATGATAAGGATAATGTCTAAAAAAAAAAAGAAATAAATTTATTTTGTTATACAATCTTATATAACAGAATTGCAGTTTGTACGGTAAGGCTACTTTCACACATCCGGCTTGAGCTGTGTGGCTCAATCCGGCTGTGCAAGCTATGCAACGGATGCGGCGAAAACACCGCATCCTTTGCATAAGTTTTTCCCATGTGGCCCGTCCGGTTTTTGCCGCTTGCAGCATGCTACTGAGCATGCGCAGTGGCAAAAACCGCATGCGGCGGCCGGATGTGGTTTTTGCCGCATCGCGCCGCATCCGGCCGCCATAGGCATGCATTGAAAAATGCGCCGCATCGGCCGAATGCGGCGCGATGCGTTTTTTTTTGCCGCACGAAAAAACGTGCCAGGCAACGTTCCATCCGGCCGCCGCATCGGCTAAATCTGCCGCATGCGGCAAAAACCGGACCGAACGCAAGGCCATGCGGCACAATTTGGCACTAATTAAAGTCTATGCAGAAAAAACGCAACCGGCAGCAAAAAAAAACGGTTGCGATTTTCCTGCAAAGTTCCGGATTGTGCCGCATTGCAGAAACCGGAGGTGTGAAAGCAGCCTAAGAACGCCAGCCCTAGACAAAAAGGCAGTCATGAACATAACTGACTGTGGTCCTGGTGAAACACTAGATGGCGATCTTTTTGCATTATTTCTTAGTTTGCTGCTTTCTCACTTCAGAAATGTTATTTGTTGCTCTAATGTATTGTTGATGCAGAATAACCATTGTTTATATTCAGTGTTTTTACAGTTTACATTATGTATAATCCAGAAACCCACAGGATCAGGTTTTTATACACAGAAGATTATTGATGTCATTAACTTAGCATTGTAAGTCTGTGTCAATAAATATGTTTAACAAAATTGCTATAATTGAAAAACCCGCAATGTTTTCCTATTTCAGGATAACACGTTTCTGTTTCACCTTTTTCCAAGGTTCATAACTTTTAAAATGTTTCTGTTGACATACAGTCATGGCCAAAAGTGTTGGCACCCTTGAAATGGTTAAAAAAAAAAAGCATTTCTCCCAGAAAATTATTGCAATTACACATTTTGTCATACACATGTTTATTTCCGTTGTGTGTATTGGAAAAACACTCCCAAAAAATGAGAAAAAGGCAAATTGGACATAATTTCACACAAAATCCTAAAAATGGACCGGCCAAAATTGTTGGCACCCTCAATCGCTTCCTATAACCATCAACAAGCTTCTAAAGCCCGCTTTACACGCTGCAATGTAACTTACAATGTGTCGGCGGGGTCACGTCGTAAGTGACGCACATCCGGCATTGTAAGGTACATTGCAGTGTGTGACAGGTACGTGCGATTGCGATTGAACGGTAAAACGTTCATCGCAAACACATCGTACCTTTCTCTAGAATTGCACGTCAGATTGTTCATCGTACCCGGGGTACCACACATAGCAGTGTGTGACACCCCGGGAACTATGAACAGATCTTACCTACGTCCTGCGGCTCCCGGCCGGCTATGCGGAAGGAAGGAGGTAGGCCGGATGTTTACGTCCCGCTCAGCTCCGCCCCTCCGCATCTATTGGCCGGCTGCCGCGTGACGTCGATGTGACGCCGAACGTCCCTCCCACTCCAGGAAGTGGACGTTCACCGCCCACATCGAGGTCGTATGGAAGGTAAGTACGTGTGACGGGGGTTAATCGTATGTGCGGCACATTCAACAAATTGAACGTGCCGCACATACGATGGGGGCTTTACACCTCTCATCTGGAACTCTCTTCTTCTATTAACCTCTCCAGGACTCTCATATTTGAAGGCGCCTTTTACCAACACCAATTTTAAGATCTCTCCACTCTGTTCAATTGGATTTAGACCCGGACTCATTGCTGCCACTTCAGAACTCTCCAGTGCTTTGTTTCCATCCATTTCTGGGGGCTTCTTGAAGTATGTTTTTGGTCACTATCCTGCTGGAAGACCCATGACCTAGGACGCGTGCCAGCTTTCTGACACTGGGCACTAAATTTTGACCCAAATTCCTTTGGTAATCTTTAGATTTCATGTCTTGCACACATACAGGACACCCAGTTCAAGAGGCAGCAAAACAACCCCAAAACATCTTTGAGCCTCCACCATATTTGACTGTAGGTATTGTGTTCTTTTCTTTGTAGGCCTCTATCCATTTTTTATAAATAAAATGATGTGCTTTACCAAAAAGCTCTATCTTGGTCTCATTTGTCCACAAGGGTTTTGGCTTACTCGCATGCATTTTATCAAACTGCAGTCCAGATTTTTTGTCTCTGTGTTAGCAGTGGGGTCCTCCTGGGTATCCTGTCATAGCGTTTCATAGTGTTTTGTTCCATTCAAATATCAACGGATAGTTCGTGCTGACACTGATGCACCCTGAGCCTACAGAACAGCTTGAATTTATTTTTTTCAGTTGATGCTTATCCACCATCCTGGCTATCCAGAGTTGCAACATTTCATCACTTTTTCTCTGGTGTCTACATCCAGGGAGATTACCTACATTGCCATGGGTTGTCAACTGCTTGCTTATATTGTGCACCATGGACAAAGGAACATCAAGACCTCTGGAGAAGGACTTGTAACCTTGAAATTGTTGATAGTTTTCAAAAATGTTGGTTCTCAAGTCCTGTTTCTGTTCTCTATATTTAACTAAAATAAGTTCTTCAATGCAGTGTAGCCAAAGGCTGGGCTTCATATGGGGACTTTTGCAGCAGTCTGGGAGCCTTCATCAGGCCCTGGGCTGCAATAACAATCCATCAAGCCGCATCAGCTATTATGTTGAATGAATCACATATTTTAGACCAGTTGCCAGGCTTCGATACTTGTCAACTTGGGGGTAAAATGCAACAAACCTCATTTTCATTATATTGAGATGTAGAACACAGTGCTACAAATACTGGTTGCAGGAAACTAGTTTTTTTAAGCTTTCTTATTAATCGTCTTTAGACATCTCTATTTACTTATACTATTAACATATACATGTGGGTGAAAGAAACGCTGCTGAAAGTGGTCAAAGCAGTTGTACAAACATAGAATCACAGGGTCATAAGCTAAAAGCACATGTTTTCATGTTATTTTAACTATGTTTTTAGTTTTAACTTAGAACACTTTTTGTGAAATATTCCAATAACTATTGCAATGGAAAGCAACATGGTGCCATATATAAAAATGGTTATTCCAGCTCCTAAGTCTTTTTCTTTTCTTGTATTCTCCATTATGGTAGATAAAAGAAAAAAAATTGTCAAAAACACAAGAAAAATATCAGCAATAGTCCCACTATGTGTACCCTCAATGAATACAAATGAGCCTGTTCTGAAGTTAATACAGGTGCTACAGTTTAGGGCTCATTCAGACGTCTGTGACAATTGGTCCGCCGTCGGACCGCAGTGCATGGACTGGCCGACAATCTCCCGACCTGAGCGTATCAGCCTTATAGAAATATATGGAGCTGTCAGGCTCTGGTCGGGAGAACTGCAGTCAGTCCATGATTTAGCGATCCAAGATCAGACTGATTGGCACAGAGTTCTAAATGAGTCCTAAGGGCTGGTGTGCACGTTGCGTAATTGCATGCATTTACGCTGTGTATAGCACTGCAGCGTAAATGCATGCGTCCTGCGCCCCCTGCACAATCTATGAAGATTGTACTTGGTACGTGCGCACAATGCTTTTATGAGCGCAGCGATGTCGCTCGTGAAATCACCCGCCCTCGTCGTTTGTGCGTCACAGGCAAATCGCTGCCCGTGGCGCACAATATCGCTAACACCCGTCACACGTACTTACCTTCCTAGCGACGTCGCTGTGTGTGCCGAACAACCTCTTCGTTAAGGGGGAGGTTCATGCACTGTCACAGCGACGTCACACAGCGGCCGACCAATAGAAGAGGAGGGGCGGTGACCAGACACATTAACGACACGTCCACCTTGTTGCCGGAGGACGCAGGTAAGCTGTTGTTCATTGTTCCCGGGGTGTCACACGTAGTGATGTGTGCTGCCTCAGGAACGACGAACAACCTGAGTCCACAACGACCAACGAGATTTTGAAAATGAACGACGTGTCATCGATCAACGATTAGGTGAGTATGTTTATTCGTTAACACTCGCTCCTAGCTGTTACACGCAATGACGTCGCTAACGATGCCAGAGGTGCGTCACGAATTCCGTGACCCCGACGACATATCGTTAGATATATCGTTGCGTGTAAAGCCCCCTTAAGAGTCTGAGAAAATCACAGTTTTACATGGATGGCATCAGTATGCAGTCTGTGTGCTGTCCACAAGGGATGGTCTTTTTATAGATGAAAAACACTGATGATAGAAAAACCCACACTGACTAAATACTGATGAAAATCAGATCCAAAACATTAATAAAAAATAGTAAGTTTTCCTTTTAAGAAAAATTAGTCAGAGAGAGGAGGAAATCAGCAGATGGTTTTTTTTTTTTGTTGTTTTTGGGTTTTTTTTAAAATCGGGAGGGAAAATGTGATCCTGTACCTGGTACAGTTAGAGGCTAAGCCACCAGGTGTCGCCAAAGCACTAAGACAGGAGCTGTTGGGAAGAAACACTAGGTGGCGCAAAACTAGTGAACAGTAGTCAAACAGGCCAAGGTCGATGCACACAGAGGTATCGTCAGGACAATAGGGAACACCGAGACAGAGTCAGAGAGCTAGCCAAAGTTGGTACACAGAGGGAGTCAGTAGACATGGGCAGATGGAGGAAGTTGAGAGAGACAGAGGAGGGGAGCGGTAGTGGGACAAGGTAAGGGAAGACACAAGTAGACCAGAGCGAAGTACTTACTGAAACCGGAAATATCACCGGCGGTGCTGCAGCGAGATTGGCTCCGTAATAAAGTGGAGGGGGAGTGGAAATCAAGGCCCGGAAGAACCCCTCCCACTAGGTCAAGGAGAGACTGAAAACCCGGGGGGATCAAAAGGGTAAGCCAGCTCTGCATGAAGCCAGACTACAGAGCAAAAGCATGAAACTGGCTCTGCAGGATGGCGGGCCTGCAGAGCAATGAGACAGCAGCAGCAGCACAGTGCTTGGAAACCTGACTACAGCAATGAGTCTAAGGCTATGTGCCCACGCTGCGGAAAATTCACGGAATTTGCCGCAATTTTTTCACGGAAATTCCGCGGATTTTTCAAAAATCCACAGTACAGCAAGTCCATGCTGTGCTTTTTTCCGCAGCGGAAATAATGCGAATTTCCCTGCGGAAAAATCTGCAGCATGTGAATTATTCCTGCGGATTTCTCCGTAGCGTCCCATACGTACCTGCCTTGATAGAAGACACCGGAGTAACTTCCTCCGGTGCAGAGGAGCGCAGTGAAGCCAGGAGCAGGAAGCAGGAGGTGGGCGGGGCCTGCACGAGCTCTGGTCATGTGACAGCCAGAGCTAGTTCAGGCCCACCCACCTTCTCCGGCAATGAGCAGATGCTGACAGACAGGGTCAGAGAGGGAAATGCTACGTGATGGAGGTAAGTATGAACTACCGATCACTGCAGCACTTGTTCTGCATTGAGGATGCAGTGCCCAAGCCATGGTACTGTATCCTCAATGCAGAATGCCCGCAGCATATCTGCAGGACATTCCGCAGCATAACCGCAGAATGTAAACAGACAAAGTTGTGCTGCGGTTTTCTGCGAGCTCCTGCGGAATGTCCTGCGGATATAACTGAAGGACACTCTCCCCGTGGGCACAGAGCCTAACTGTAACTCATTGCCCAGGCAACTCTCATAGGGCAGAGATGCCTTAAATACCTTCAGAGGCACTTCCAGGTTAAGAGGATACTGGTCCTGTAAAAAAGGCAGCATGGCCACAGGTGTGCCCTACGAGCAGAGGCCTGCAGCCTGTCAGGAGTACAGATGTTCCATGAGGCTGCAGCATGGGACAGGGATGGGATCGCCACAGCAGGACGCCTTGACAGGTGAGGGAAACGTCGTCCTCGCTGGGGGAGGGGAGCAGGAGAATGCGAGGACGCCAGTATGGGCGTTACAGGATCTTTCACATTTCTGGTAGCTCTGGAAAAGCACTGTGGCTCCCCCCAAATATGAAATCCCCATGTTTGGCATTGTTACAGTGAAGAAAGATAGCCTTAATGTATGGTATGTGTGTCTCCGGAAGCATAAGCTGCACACAATGTACTGGCACTACAGTGTACTGGGCACTAAAATGGCTTATTTGCCATTTTTAATTCTGCAACATTCTGCAACATTCATTACATTTGAATCCATGGGTGTTTTTTTAGAGACACAATCGACACTACACCCATAGATGAATTCCCAGATGTTTGTACTTTCCAAAATGTTGTGAATTGAGAGGAATTTTGCTGTTCTGGCACTTAGGGGCTCAGCAAATGGAGTCTGCAGGTAAATCTAGGAAAATCTGTGCTCCAAAAGTCTTGCATTATGGCAAACAGTACTGTACAGTCCTATGTACAGTATTGCCACATTCAGGAGAAATTGTGTAACACAGTATAGGGCTTTTTTAACCTATTCTTCTTGTGAAAAATATAAATTTGGGGTTAAAACAACATTTTAGTGATAATTTAATTATTGTTTCTTCACCACCCAATAATATAAAATTTTGTGACACACCTGTGGTGTCAATTTGCTCACCTCACTCCTAAATGAATTCATTCAGGGGTGTATTTTATAAAATGGGGTCACTTATGGGGGTCCTGCTTTTCTGGCGTGTCAGGAGTTCTGTTAATGTGACATGGCACCCACAAACCTTTCCAACTAAATCTGAACTCAAATATGGTGCTCCTTCGCTTCTGAGCTTTGCACTGTACCTCAAAAGTAGTTTTTGACCTTATATGGGGTATTGTCAAACTCCGCAAAAATTATGTAACAATTTGCCCATTTTCTCATATTACCCTTTTAAAAAATTAAAACTTTGGGGCCAAAGCAACATTTTAGTGGAAAAAAATGGTAATATTTTATTTTCACACCCCAATTTTATATATATCTGTGAATCACCTGAGGGTTAAAATTGCTCACTATACCCCATGATGAATTCCTTGAGAGGTGTAGTTTCCAGAATGGGGTCACTTGTGTGGGGATTCTGCTGTTTTGACATGACAGCAGATCTTCAAATGTGACATGGCTTCCACCATCAATTACAGCCAAAATGGTGCTCCTTCCCTTCCAAGCACTGTTGTGCGCCGAAACAGGAGTTTTTCATTACACATTGCATATCGGTGTACTCAGGAGAAATTTCACAACAAATTATATGGTGCATTTTCTTTTGTCACCCTTCTGAAAATACAAAATGTGGGGCTAAAACAACATTTTTGTGTGAAATATTGGATTTTTTTATTTTCACGGCTCAATGTTATAAAATTCTGTGAAGCACTTGGGGGTTCAAGGTGCTCACCACAAATCTAGATAAGTTCCTTGAGGGGTCTAGTTTCCAAAATAGGGTCAATATGGGGGTTTTCCAATGTTTAGGTACATCAGAGGCTCTGCAAGCACGACATGGCGTCTGCTAATGATTTCAGTCAATTTTGCATTGCAAAAGTCAAATGGCGCTTCTTCCTTTGCTAGCCCTGCTGTGCGTCTAAACAGTAGATTTCCACCACATATATAGGCTATCCCTGTACTCAGGAGAATTTGTACTACAAATTTTATTGTTCATTTTCTCCTCTTAAGCCTGCTTTACACCTTACGATCCAGCATACGATTTCGTATGCGATCATAACCGCCCTCATCGTATGTGCAGCACATTCAATTTGTTGAACGTGCCGCACATATGAGTAACCCCCCGTCACACGTACTTACCCGTCCATACGACCTCGATGTGGGCGGCCAACGTCCACTTCCTGGAGTGGGAGGGATGTTCGGCGTCACAGCGACATCACGCGGCATCCTGCTTATAGAAGCGGAGGGGCGGAGATGAGCGGGATGTAAACATCCCGCCCACCTTCTTCCTTCCGCATTACCGTCAGGGAGCCGCAGGACGCAGGTAAGATCTGTTCATCATTCCCGGGGTGTCACACACTGCGATGTGTGCTACCTCGGGTACGATGAACAACCGCACGTTCAATTCATGAGGAATGAACAAAGTGCGTACGATGAACGTTTTACCGTTCAATCGCAATCGCACGTACCTGTCACACACTGCAATGTACCTTACGATGCCGGATGTGCGTCACTTATGACGTGACCCCGCCGACACATTGTAAGATACATTGCAGCGTGTAAAGCGGGCTTTACTCTTGTGAAAATGTAAAATTTGGGTCTAAAGTAACATTTTTGTGGAAAAAAGTAAAATTTTAATTTTTTTCTTCCCTATCACTTCAGTTCCTGTGAAGCACCTTGAAGGGCTAATACAATTCTTGGATGTGATTTTGAGCAGTGTGAGGGGTGCAGTTGTAAGAATGGCGTCTCTTTTCGGTATTATCTGTCACATAGGCCTCTCAAAGTCACTTCAACTATGATGTGATCCCTAAAAAAAAAAGTTTTGTAAATTTTGCTGGAAAATTGAGAAATTACTAATCAAATTCTAACTTCCTAACAAAAAAAAAATGTTGCAAAAATACTGCTGATGTAAAGTAGACAAGTAAAAGTTATTTATTAGCTATTTTGTGTGACAAAACTCTGTTTTAAGAGCATAAAAATTCAAAGTTTGAAAATTGTGAAATTCAAAATTTTTCCAAATTTCCAATATTTTCACAAATAAATGCAAAAAAAATGGTGTCCTAAATTTACCACTAACATGAAGTACAATATATCACAAAAAAAAAATCAATTTTAGAATCAGTTAGATTCGATGAAGTGTTCCAGAGTTATTACCTCATAATGTGAGAAATGAAAAAGTTGAGCTGGACAGGAAGGTGAAAACAAGTTTGGGGGTGGCAGGGTTAAGGAAAAAAAAAATGTTCTGCAAAGTTGGACAACCCTATCTATACAGCCTTCAGCCAAACACAACAGCAATTTCAAATTTATCTACTGCTCTTTTGTTGAAAAGGCATATTTTGGGATTTTCTTATACATTTGATATATCAGTTCGCCAGTTTTCATGGTATATTTTTGTACTAAGGCGCCTTTCACATCAGCGGTATTTTGCTGGAAAGCCAGATCCGGTACAAATGTGTTTCAATTCCATTTATTTACAATGGAATCGCGGCAAGATGCGGTCACATGTGGCCGCGTGCGTCGCATGTGACCGAATGTGACCACATCTTGCCGCGATTCCATAGGAAATGAATGGAGCTGAAACGCTTTTGTTCCAGATCTGGCTTTCCGGCAAAATACCGATGATGTGAGCGCGGCTTACTTGAATGGGGCATATGTATTGGATTTGTGATGATCAAACCAATATACGGATTCTCTCAATATGGAGGAAATGTTTAATAGCTTAGAGGTGCGCCTGTGCGATCGTCACATTACAGCAATGCTTCCCAGTGTTTTTCTTTCATTTCTCAAAATCACTTATCAAAAAGTAATTATTTTTTTTTATTCCTGATGAAAAGCCACTTACGGTATTATAAAATCAGTCTGGCTGAATTAATTTCCATAATTGATTTTATTAATTTTTTTTATATCTTGGGAATATCTCAGGAGATTTTTAAATACATTTTAGAGCATGTGGCAATCTTTAAGTCAATATAAAATTAATGTCCCTGTCCTGGGTTCATGAGAAGAGGAAGAAAACACTTTTACCTAACTTTGGGAACCTCTGTTCTACAGTGACGGAAAATCACATAACTGACTTTAATCAGTGTTAAGTGCATTTACTGTCTGATCTACACTCAGACGGAACAAGCCTGTAAAAATCATTTAAAGGGAATCTGTCAGTAGGTTTTTGCTACCTCATCTGAAAGCAGGATGATGTAGGTAAAGTGATCCTGAATCCAATGATGTATGACTTAGATTACTGGGTTTAGCCATTATGACACAATCAGAATTTTTAGTTTTACCCATGTAGCTGAGAGAACTGTCCAGCCCACAGCAGGCTCGGAATAGTGTGGGGGGCAATACATATGTCTTTCTATGATTTAGAGTGCTACAACGGCCCATATATCTGATCCCCATGCAGATGGTGGCCCAGGTTTAAATTTTTCATCGAGGCCCATCCAGCATTGGACTGGCTACCAGAGGAATCTCCAGAAATGCCAGGTCTGGATTCAGGTACCTGCATTGCACTCCAGAGCTCTCACCTGAGCTCCAGCGTGCAGCCGAGACTGTACCGCGAGCGCCGAGTGATTGATTCCCCGGCGCTTGTGGTTCAGTTCATGTCGGCTGCAGACAGGCCGGGCTGATCTACTTTGCTCCCACCTGAACTCCGGAGTTCAGCCCGGCCTCTCTGCAGCTGTCATGAACTGAACCGCAAGGACTGGGGAATCAATCACTCGGCGCTCGCGGTGCGGTCTAGGCCACACTCTGGAGCTCAGGTGAGAGCTCTGGAGTACAATGAAGGTACCTGAATCCAGGCCTGGCATTACTGGAGATTCCTCCGGTAGCCAGTCCGACGCTGGGCCCATCGGACTATAGTTATCCCACTGTGCATTACCCCACCCCAACCACTGACAGGCAAGTTCCTGTGTATGTCGCGGGCGGAGGAGGGGACGCCGCGCTCTCCCTCTGCTCGGGTCCGGCTGCCGCGGCTGCTGCGGCCTGCCGCTGCTCGGTGGCTCGAGCGATGGGCCGGATCCCGGGGACTCGAGCGGCGCTCCTCGCCCATGAGTGAAAAGGGGAATTAGTGTTTTGGGACAGTTTATTGTCCGTGACGCCACCCACGGTTGTGGTGATTTGTTAACACCACCGCTGCTCTGTATGGGGAGCCCGGGAGTGATGGTATGGAGCAGCCAGTTGTTGATGTGCCCTCCGTGGGTAGGGGTTGTGGTGCTCCCGGGGCCCAGTGATGGAATTGGAATGGTGGACAGGCGGGTATGGGGCTGTGGTGGTGCAGCGGCGCAGGGGCAGCGCTGTGCCGCACGGCACAGAGGTACTCACTCAGCCAGTAAACATGACACAGTTCTCGGTAAACAAACGGATGGTTGGACGGGTCCCTCGGACGGTTACGGTGCTGCGGTTCCCTGCAGTTAGCGGTGACGGTCTCTTCCCTGCACCTATGAAAGTCTCTTTGGTAGCGATGGGTCCCCACCGGTTACCCACTCCTCGGCTTCAATCTGGGCCGAAGGAGCCCTACTTTGCCCGCAGGCGCTGGCCCTGGGAAACTGGTGCCCTGGTGGTGGCGGTGTCTCCCCTTCATGGTCGGACTGTTGCCTTCAATCGGGACTTGGTTGTTAGGAGACAGAGGTCCCCTTCACTGACGGATTTGGCAAATTATGGCGACTCCTAACCTTGCCGGGATCCGAAAGGCCCCTGCCCTGGTGCTGACTGTTCTTCGTATACTGCTCCAGTACCGCCGGGTCACCACCCGTCCGCGGTCCTTCCAGCAACCTCCAAGCAGACTATCACCGCCGTCTGCTGACCTTGCTGTCTCAGTCTGGGGCACACACCCGGACCAACTTCAGGCTTGCTTAACTGTCACTTTCCACTGTCTCTACGCTCACTGTTTACCCCTTCTCCTTCCTCCTCCTAAACTCATCTCCTGGTTCTTCCCGCCTCCAGGGCTGTGAACTCCTCGGTGGGCGGAGCCAACCGCCTGGCCCACCCCCTGGTGTGGACATCAGCCCCTGGAGGAAGGCAACAAGGATTTTGGGTTAGCCTTGGTGTACCTGCAGGGAATGTGGGGTGCATGTGATGTTGTGACCTGTGACCCCTGGCTTGCCCAGGGCGTCACATGTACACTGTGCATTGAGAACAAACTTACAATCAGTGGTGGGAGCGGAGTTACACAGATTAGTTGGTTGGGCATAAACCTATGATCTAGTCCTATAGTGATAACCTCCTGCTGATTAAACATTCATTGTATTGAAACTACAGCACACAGCCCAAAACGTGACACCTAAATAAAACCTAAATCTACTGGGCTTATTTTTGTTGTTTTTGTTTTACATCCTGATATGAGACGCCCCCGGTTCTCCACCAGAAATGATAAATATTAGTTTTCGTCTGGAGTTGGTGTAAATGCTACTTTCTGACCATATGTGAAAGTGATATTTTGTTTTGAACACGGGGAGAAGGGAATGTTTGCTTATTCTGTAAGAGAATTACCACATTGATTCCAGCACACTCCGCTGAAATTATAATCCTGGTTTTATTGCTCAACAATCTGCAGTAAATGTTAAAGCTTACATAAGTACAGGCTGTGAAATAACAATTCCCTTGTTGTAATGTCTGAAGCATCAATCACCAAATAACCCCTTTTTTGTCAAAAACCTTTTCTGTCTTTTTCTAACAAATACATCCTTGATTACATAAAAATTCTGGAAAATTGTTGTCAGAAAAGCACCTGTTTGGCCGAATGCCACGTTCTCCTCGCTGAGACAGCGCTCTGAAGAAGTAGACTTTAATTGCACTTTAAAATTGTATGTTACATATGAGGAGATTTTGGTCAAACGTTTTTGTGAAATGAAACAAATGATTGACATTTTTAAGATACACTACTGCTGAGCCGTACAATTTTTGGGAGATTTGTGCCATCATAAGGCTTTGTTCACACAGGGCGTTTTTGCAGCGTTTTGTTTCCTAACTAAAACCTGATCTTGTGGAGGATGTCTCCTGGGAGTCATCTGCGGTTTTGGTGCAGTTTTTGTGGCGTTTTTTGCATGGCGTTTTTTCAGCCGTTTTTTGCATTTTTGTAATGTCCGGACCAAGTCTAGACCTGCGGGGGTTCTAAAGTACCCGAATGCTGGCCCAGGCTGGGATTGACCTGGATCCAGCCCTCGGGTAATTTGAAAAAAAAAAAAAAACAGTAAAAATAAACAAAATGGTAAAGCAAGAGCGTTATACTTTGCCAGTCTCCGGCGTCGCTGTACCTGCTCGGTAGATGCTAGAGTGTACAGGCTTTTTCTAGGTATGATGTCATTTCAACATGCCCCTATTACATGGGGGAGTGCATGATTATAGTGGAAGGGAGAAAACATCGCCAAACTCATTAACCAAGCCGATCACGCCCACTAACCCAGCTGGTCATGCCCACTAACATGAAAGGAGCTTGTACATTCTAGGCTCAACCGTACCTGCTGCTACGACTCCTCTTACTTCTGCGGCCGCTCATTAGCCTCATGTATATTCATTGCTTTCCCCACCCACTGGTGTCTGTGATTTGTTGCAGTCAGACGCGCCCACAGCCTGTGAGACAGCGTCTGACTGCAACCAATCGCAAGCCCGGTCTGCGGGTCTATCGTACAGGAAAAAATAAATAAATGAATAAATAAATTGATGTAGGGTCCCCCCAATATTATGATACCAGCACAGCCAAGGCATATGTCTACAGGCTGCAGCACCCAGCCGTGTGCTTATCTTGTCTGTGTATCAAAATAAGAGGAACCCCATGCTGTTTTTTTTATTATTTAAATAAATAATTAAAAAAAACAGAGTGTGGTCCCCCAATTTTAATACCCAGCCAATATAAAGCCTGACAGCTAGGGGCTGCTATTCTCAAGCAGGGGTGACCCAGTCTAAAAATAACAGCCTGCAGCCGCCCAAGATTGTCATATACATTAGATACAACAATCCCTGCACTTTACCTACACTGTGTGCTGAATTATTAGGCAAATGAGTATTATGATCACATGATAATTTTTATACATGTTGTCCTACTCCAAGCTGTATAGGCTTGAGAGCCAACTACCATTTAAGTAAATCAGGTGACGTAATGTAATGAAGAGGGGTGTGGTGTAATGATATCAATACCCTATATAAGGTGTGCTTAATTATTAGGCAACTTCCTTTCCTTTGGCAAAATGGGTCAGAAGAGAGATTTGACGGGCTCTGAAAAGTCCAAAATTGTGAGATGTCTTGCAGAGGGATGCAGCAGTCTTGAAATTGCCAAACTTTTGAAGTGTGGTCACCGAACAATCAGGCGTTTCATGGCAAATAGCCAACAGAGTCGCAAGAAGCTTGTTGGGCAAAAAAGGTGCAAAATAACTGCCCATGAATTGAGGAAAATCAAGTGTGAAGCTGCCAAGATGCCATTTGCCACCAGTTTGGCCATATTTCAGAGCTGCAACGTTACTGGAGTATCAAAAAGCACAAGGTGTGCCATACACAGGGACATGGCCAAGGTAAGGAAGGCTGAAAAACGACCACCTTTGAACAAGAAACATAAGATAAACCATCAAGACTGGGCCAAGAAATATCTTAAGACTGATTTTTCAAAGGTTTTTTGGACTGATGAAATGAGAGTGACTCTTGATGGGCCAGATGGATGGACCAGAGGTTAGATCAGTAAAGGGCAGAGAGCTCCACTCCAACTCAAATGCCAGCAAGGTGGAGGTGGGGTACTGGTATGGGCTGGTATCATCAAAGATGAACTTGTGGGACCTTTTCGGGTTGAGGATGGAGTGAAGCTCAACTCCCAGACCTACTGCCAGTTTCTGGAAGACAACTTCTTCAAACAGTGGTACAGGAAGAAGTCAGTATCGTTCAAGAAAAACATGATTTTCATGCAGAACAATGCTCCATAACATGCATCCAACTACTCCACAGCATTGTTGGCCAGCATAGGTCTAAAAGATGAAAAAATAATGACATGGCCCCCTTGTTTATCTGATCTGAACCCCATAGAGAACCTGTGGTCCCTCATAAAATGTGAGATCTACAGGGATGGAAAACAGTACACCTCTCGGAACAGTGTCTGGGAGGCTGTGGTGGCTGCTGCACACAATGTTGATCGTAAACAATTACGATCAATGTTGATCGTAATCAAGCAGCTGACAGAATCTATGGATGGTAGGCTGCTGAGTGTCATCATAAAGAAAGGTGGCTATATTGGTCACTATTTTTTGGATTTTGTTTTTGCACGTCAGAAATGTTTATTTCTAAATTTTGTGCAGTTATATTGGTTTACCTGGTGAAAATAAACAAGTAAGATGGGAATATATTTGGTTTTTATTAAGTTGAGAGAGAGAGAGAGAGACAGAGGAAAAAAAAAAACCCGAACCCGGATCGTGCAGCCGGATTCCCGGGTCCACGTTGAACCCGGATCGGACCCTGAAACCGCGCGGATCTGGACTTTTACAGTTCGGGTCTGCTCAACACTAGTCCTGTGTAAACATAGTTTTAGAGTAGCCGTCGTTGATCTCTCATACCATAAACCCCTTCACGACCTAGGACGTACTGGTATGTTTTTGGCCATGTTTGCCCTGCGGTGATCCCTGCACATGTCTGCTGATCTGATTAGCAGACATGTGAGGCTAACGGGCGTGGGTGGATCTCCCATCCTCCTGCACCTTTTAACCCCTTAGATCATGCTGTCAAACTCTGACAGCGCGATACAATGCGCTCTGGCGGGTATTGCGCCATTCCCCGCCACCGTCAGTGGCCCTGTGACGCGATCACGGGGTGCCAATGGGTTTCCATGAGAGATGATGACCCCCCTGTCTTTGCCATGACTCACTTCCTGTCAATGCCGGCAGAGCATCGTCTCTCACAGGAGAACAGCATTTCTCCTGATCAGAGCGATGCTGCAGCATCGCTCTGATCAACAGAAGCGATAGGATAGTTTAGCCATAAAGTCCCCTAGGGGAACTAGTAAAATCAGTTAAAAAAAGTAAAAAAAAAAAAGAGTTTTAAAAAAATATTGAAAAATTAAAAAAATCTAAAAAGTTCCAATTACCCCCTTTTGCACCATTGAAAATTAAACAATAATAATAATAACAATAATAATAATAATAATAATAATAATAAAAATACACGTTTGGTATTGCTGCTTTCAGAAATGCCCGATCTATCAAAATATAAAATCAATTAATCTAATCGGTACACGGAGTAACGAAAAAGAGTCAAAATGCCAAAATGACTGTTTTTTGGTTGCTGCAACATTCAATTAAAATGCAATAACAGGTGATCAAAACATCACATCTACGCAAAGATTGTATAATTAAAAACAGCAGCTCAAGATACAAAACTTAAGCCGTCACTGAGCACCAGATCGCGAAAAATGAGAATGCTACGGGTCCCGGAAAATGGCAACAAAACCTTTTTTTTGTTTACAAACTTTTGAGTTTTTTCTCACCACTTGGATAAAAATAAAACTATTCATGTTAAGTGTCTATGAACTCGTACTGACCTGGGAAATCATAATGTCAATTCGGTTTTTCAAAATAGTGAACATGGTAAATAAAAAAAACATATAACAATCGTGCAATTGCACTTTTTTTTTTTTGCAATTTAACCGCACTTAGAATTTTTTCCCGTTTTCCAGTACAATATGGGCCAGAGTGAATGGTGTCTTTCAAAAGTACAACTTGTCCCGCAATAAACAAGCCCTGATATGGCTATACTGGCGGAAAAATAAAAAAGTTATGGCTCTTGGAAAGAGGGGTGGATAAAATGAAAATGAAAAACAGAAAATTGCCAAGGGGTTATTCACTCACAGTTTTGCAAATGTGCAGTGGAATAGATACAAGGGATGGGGTACAGTGTCCTTATTTTAGGGGTTCAACGTTGGCGTCCCATACAAATAGGGTTAAGCGGGCTTTACATCGCTAACGAGATATCGTTGGGGTCACGGAATTCGTAACGCACATCCGGTCTCATTAGCGACGTTGTTGCATGTGAAATGCAGGAACGACCGTTAACGATTAAAATTTCTTACCTAATCGTTGATCGTTGACACGCCGTTCCTATCCCGATTATCGTTTCTGTTGCAGAATGCAGGTTGTTCGTCGTTCCTGTGGCAGCACACATCGCTATGTGTGACACCGCATGACCGAGGAACATCACCGTACCTGCGGCCGCCCACAATGAGGAAAGAAGGAGGTGGGCGGGATGTTTGGCCCGCTCATCTCCGCCCCTCCGCTTCTATTGGGCGGCCGCTTAGTGACGCCGCTGTGACGCCGCATGACCCGCCCCTTTATAAAGGAGGTGGTTTGCCGGCCACAGCGATGTCGCTATGCAGGTAAGTATGTGTGACGGGTGTAAGCGATGTTGTGCGACATGGGGAGTGATTTGCCCGTGATGCACAACCGACGGGGGCGGGTGCTGTCACCAGCGATATCGGTACCGATGTCGCTGTGTGTAAAGCCCACTTTAGAACGTAGAGCCACAATCTGTGCTTTATGCTCTGATAGTATCTTACTATACAAATTGCTTAACTACTTTTATGAGATTTATAGATTGTATATAGTTTAATGCTTTAAAATTGAACTATTAGCTCAGGTTTTTGAACCAAGTTAAATTGAGTCCTCCACATTGAAATTGCAACACCAAGAAGGAAAAGTTGTGGCGTTATCAAATCACATGATGGATAGACTTGTTAATGATTTGCAAATGATGAAAAAGTGGAAACTATTTGTTAAAATGCTTCAAATTAAGTGTTCTCTTTAGAGAGGAAGAGGACTTGAACGCTAGGGCTCAACGTTGTTAAAGTGACCCTCGGTGTACCCCTTGTTTGTCTTCTGTAGCCACTGTCAGTTGTGTGTTTGGCCACACACCGGACCTTCCCCAAGTCCACGTCATGACACTATCAATGAGGTTTGTCTGAGGAACGTTCTGCCACATTGAATGCATTTGAGCAAATCATCAAGATCCACTGCTGGCAGCTGTCCCGAGAAGGTCTCTACACTGCCCTTTTCTCCAGATCAGTGGATGTCACAGCAGTCAGACCTCCAGCCATTGGGAACAGGGATAACTTCCAAACTTGGCACAAACTATTTAAATTCAAGAAAAATTCATAATATTAATAATTCTAATTTATTTTATAAAATAGTTTTTTTCTATCACGTTGCACAGATCTTATGACTTTATGACCTTGGCAAAATAGTCAGATATATGGACCTTTCTTTGTACACTATAATTTAATCAGTTCCACTGATGAGTTTGTCTAGTGATTACAAACCATAACTCAACTACATCAGTATAAGTCACATATTTATTTTTATCTCCCATAAATACTATCCCATGGATTAAAGTGTCCATTTTAATTTTGACTTCCTCCCTCCAGATGCTATTTCACATGGACACATGAGTATTTCGATTTGGTACCACATTGATTGTTCCTATTAAATGTAAATCCCAGCTGCTGGGGAGGAGATATAAGGAGGAGTTAGACATCATTGCACCATGATAACTTATTAACAATGATTACTACATAGTTATAGAAAAATTAGTTTTCTAGCATTAGATAAGAATTTCTCGCAAAAATAAAAAAATGCAAGAAACAATATATTTATTAAATATTATATAAAGCAATATAAACATTAACATACTGCGCTGGTCAAAAAAATAATAAATTCCGAGAGAAAATTCAAGGTTCCGATATAAAGTGATTAAATATTTTTTTTTTTATGTAATAGTCGTTGGGAAAATAAAACGATTATATGAAGCGTTCTCATGTAAATCTAATTTATAATCACAACTAATCTGTAAAGTAGAAAAGACAGGAAGATTAAAACTTTAAGAATTAAATACTGTGACCTACTATTCTACGAATTATGGATTTTTTAAAGATATGTGATGATTTTTCTTGCAATAGTCCTCTACCATAACAACATTAGAGGATCTCTTAAATTTAATGTATATCTAAATTACAGTGTCGTATTGTTAAATACAATAAGTTTTCAGTAACTCAACAAAATCAAGAATAATGAAATTTAGGATTAATACTTCTTCCTCTCCCCAGGGAGGGTTTCTGGGGCTATTCTACTGTCCTACAGCTACAGTACTTATGTATTATCCCTTTGAGTTGTGTGTCCCTGACATTGCTTAGTTTTAGAACCTTAAGCCCCCCATACAAACTAATGTCAACCGCACCTGCCAATTTTGACAGGTCTAGCCAACAGTTTACTGTGTATGGCCTCTTTCACACGTTCGTGAAAAACCACGCACGTTTTTCACGGACGTGTCAGAGGTGCGTTTTGCCCTCCGTGAGCCGTGTTTATGGGCTACGTGTGTTCTCCGTGTGTTCTCCATGATAACACACGGAGAACGGGAACTTTCTGCTCACCTGTCCCTGGCGTCATTGTCCGTAGTGCTGATCTTCGGTCTCCGGTCCTGCCAGCTCCCCGCTGCTGCAGTTTCCGGCCGCAGTAAAGTGAATATTCAATTAGCATAATGAGCGGCGGTCGACAACAAGTGACAGCAGCGGCAGAGACTGCAGGGCTGGAGAAGGTGAGTAAAGTTTTTTTTTTTTTCTCACAGACACGTCTTCTCTCCGGTGCATGTCACACGGAACACATCCTTGTGGTCCGATTTGCATTACGTGTTACACGTTTGCGTTCCGTGTGACACCCGTGATGCCGGAGAGAAAACGGACATGTCGGCGTGAGAAACACACGGACACACGTAAGTACGGAACAGACACACATTCCGTGCGCAAATACTTACGTGTGTCCAAAACCATAGCAATACCTAGGCCTATGTGTGCACGTGTTTCCGGTACGTGAGAAAACTGCCAAACACGAACCAGAGGCACGTACGTGTGAAAGAGTCCTATCACGGTGACCAACCAACTGATGGTGGACAGCGATGTCAATCACACATGTTCGATTTCGAACTGCCGATCACATTGTTCTCCAACATATAAGCCGCCGGCCAACGTGTCAGTCGTCAGCTTTCTCATACCAAACACAGGAGTGAAGTCGGCTGAGTGAGCACTCCTGTGTTTGGGAAAGTTGGCCTGAGATAACTGTTGGCCGAATCATCCTTAAAAGCACTCTTCTGTTCAACTGACTGCCATCTAATATATATGGCTGGATTTGGATCAAAGGGGTAATCTAAAGGGGGCTTTACACGCAACGTCATCGCTAACGAGATGTCGTTGGGGTCACGGAATTCGTGATGCACATCCGGCCTCGTTAGCGACGGCGTTGCGTGTGACACGTACGAGCGACCACTAACGATCAAAAATACTCACCTAATTGTTGATCGTTGACACGTCGTTCAAATCCCAAATATCGTTGATGGTGCTGGGCGCAGGTTGTTTGTCGTTCCTGAGGCAGCACACATCGCTACGTGTGACACCCCAAGAATGACGACCAACACCGTACCTGCGTCCTCCAGCAACGAGGTGGGCGTGACTTTCATGCGGCTGCTCTACGCCCCTCCGCTTCTATTGGACGCCTGCCGTGTGACGTCGCTGTGACGGTACACGAGCCTCCCCCTTTAAAAAAGAGGTTGTTTGCCACCCACAGCAACATCGCTAGGAAGGTAAGTAGGTGTTACGCGTCCTAGCGATATTGTGCGCCACTGGCAGCGATTTGCCCATGACACACAAACAATGGGGGCGGGTACTTTCATGAGCGACATCGCTAATGATGTCGCTGCGTGTAAAGCAGCCTTTAGGCTATTAGGCTTTAAAATGTATGGAATATTCTTAGGGGTACTTTGCACACTACGATATCGCAAGCCAATGCTTGCGATGCCGAGTGCGATTGTACCCACCCCCGTCGCAGTAGCAATATCTTGTGATTGCTGCCGTAGCGAACATTATCACTACGACAGCTTCACATGCACTCATCTGCCCTGCGACGTCACTCTGGCCGGCAAACCGCCTCCTTCCTAATGGGGCGGATTGTGCGGCGTCACAGCGACGTCACATGACAGGCAGCCAATAGGAGCGGAGGGGCGGAGATGAACGGGACGTAAACATCCCGCCCACCTCTATTCTTCCGCATTGCAGCCGGGACGCAGGTAAGGTGATGTTCCTCACTCCTACGGCTTCACACACAGCGATGTGTGCTGCCTGCTGGAACGAGGAACAACATCGTACCGTCGCTGCTGCTAAATTATGGAAATGTCGGACCCAACACCAATCATACGATAACGACGCTTTTGCGCTCGTTAATCGTATGTAAAAGGATTTTCACACTATGATATCGACAGCGACGCCGGATGTGCGTCACTTCGATTTGACCCCACCGACATCGCACCTGCGATGTCGTAGTGTGCAAAGTACCCCTTAGGCTTGTCCAACAATTTTAGAATGGTAGGAGTCCAACTGTTCGCGTACCTACCAATCAACTCATTGTAGGATCTGTCGCACTGCGGGGAGTTAGGTATTTCCTTGATGGTTTCTTTTGTCAATTGTAGATCAATTAAATTAAAAAAAATTTACAAGGAGCATATGGTTCCCAACATTAAAAAAAACTCTTGTGAACTCTTTGTGGGTAATGAGTGCTGTTTAGTGTATATAGTTTTTGAAGGACAGTGCTTGTAAAGATCTGAGGTCATGGGTTGTATTATTCATCTAGGCAGGTTAACATTACAACAATTTTAATTTATATCCATACATGGTATTACAGCAACTCCAGGTAGATGACTACAATGTGATGTACCCAGTGCATAAGATCCTAAACCATTCGGCAACAATAGTCCTTAAATTACTCCCGACGACGAATATCACAACCTTAGTGCATATATCCAGCTCCAGTCGGCAACAATAGTCCTTGGAATAGTTCCTCAAATCCAGATTGTAGACATCACGATCGTAGCACATGTATCCAGTTCTAATCTCTATAGTCCTTCCTTGGGCATCAGGACCTAGCCTCAGCAACAGCTCCTCTCTACTCCAATTGCCAGCACCAACTCCCTAACTAATCATGTAGCTCACTCTTCCTCCTCTCCCTGGATCAGCCCCCTGGTTTAGGATAGGTGATCACATCCCATTTGTTACATGAACTCAAAGTATGCAGCAAGTTTTAGAAGTCCTGTCTGAAAAGATGCATATTGGGGAAGCCCTCTGCAGACATCAATCAATGGAGATTCTGTGCAATTTGATCACTGATCAAGAGACTTTGAAGTTTCTATTCTTGATTGTCTGCAGTTACCATCAAGCGAGTGATTATGTATTATCATCAGCGTCGGACTGGCTACCGGAGGAATCTCCAGTAATGCCAGGCCTGGATTCAGGTACCTGCACTGCACTCCGGAGCTCTCAGCTGAGCACTGGCGTGCAGCCTAACAAATAGGAATAACGTTTGGAACACCATTCTAAGTCCGAACTGGGTGCAAAAACCTAAAAAAAACCTAAAAAACTAAAAAAAACCTAAAAAAAACATCACTATGGGGAGATAAGGTATGCACACCAGTGACTATGTAAGGGGAATACACGTAATAGCAGAAACTGCTGTGTGAATACTGACTTGAAAAATCCAATAGCTATATGCATGAGTGAAAATGTGAAAAATGGAACCTGCATTACTGCCATGAACATATGAATCAAGAGAAATTTAGCTACTGAATTGATCAATGCAATAGAGCCCCAACACTACGCCAAAGTATTTCTCTACGTTGGGGTCCCTAGCTTGTGTGTGTCCTCTCATGCAGTTAAAAAACTTACCGTGTATGGGAAGCTGAGACCCAGGCTATTTATGCGTATGATATGGATTGGCAATAGGTGTGGTTGGGGAGGGTTCACAAACGAAAAAACCCAGACTAGCCTAGACTGTACCGCGAGCGCCAAGTGATTGATTCCCTGGCGCTTTCGGTTCAGTTAATAACAGCTGCAGACAGGCCAGGCTGAACTCCGGAGTTCAGGTGAGATCACCGGAGATCAGCTCGGAATGTCTGCAACTGACATGAACTGAACTGCAAGCGCTGGGGAATCAATCACTCGGCGCTTGCGGTACAGTCTCGGCTGCATTCTGGAGCTCAGGTGAGAGCTCCGGAGTGCAATGCAGGTACCTGAATCCAGGCCTGGCATTACCTGAGATTCCTCCGGTAGCCAGTCCGATGCTGATTATCATGCAGAGTGTTTTTATAAACTTACAAGTTTTTATAATACATTTTACGCATTTTGTATCCTAATTTTATATATTCATGTTAATCCATATGGGGTCGATAAAAACAATGTGAGATCTCAAATGGAGTGTATTTGATAAGTATAAATAGTATAAGAAATGTATATTTTCAAAAGAAATATTCTTAAAACGGTGTTCCCATAAACAAAGTAAATTTTAATTCATAGATCTTGGAATAATAATAATTTTCACAATTGGAAGTGTTAAAAAAAAATGTCCCTAGGCTGAGAACAGGCAACCACTGGAGTTGGTGACTGAGCTCTCTATCAATGGAAATCTTCAAGCAGAAACTGGATAAACTTATAGCTGAGGTGATTTAGGAAAGTCTGCACTCGCAGGGGGCTGGACCCGATGGCCCTTGATTCTATGATTTTATGATTCTATGAGATAATCTTATATATGTGTCCCTGCTATGTACTGTGTAATGGCCGTGTCTGACCGTACAGGGACATGGTCTGATCATACCACATCTCCTGGGCCGGGGAGAAAGTAAAAATGTATACAGACATTACAGCACTGGATCTCAGCTTTCTGTGAGGTAAAACATTTATTTTCCTTTTTTTATTCTGGGACCAAAATCTACATCCAGACCACAGACACACAAATCTGTTTGTTATCTGCTTATTTGAAAAAAAACCTAAAAAGAGGATCTTTGGTATATGTTGTGATGGGGTCTTTCTCCCAAATCACACAATCAACAGAGCGAGAGATGAGTGAGCAATCCAAAGCATATTTATTCCAAGCAAATTAAATGGTTTATAACATAATAGATTACACAGAGGGTATAAAAATAGTCCAGAAACATAATATAGTCCAGTAAGCGATAAATGTCCAGGTCTCTCTGAGGAGCTGCACCTTCAGCCCAAAGGATCAATCTTCGTCCTTCTCTCTTCAAGTTCTCAAACAGACTGATCCCCCCAGGTAAGCAAAGAGGTTAGGTGGATTCTACGCCCCCTCCCCCCTCACCTAGAGACAAACACTACAGGGGGTAATTACATACAGACAATACAATGCACACACAAGCAATACAAACAATGAACAGTGAACCATGCCTAAATACAAACCTACACAACATGATATGCAGCCCCCCATATTCCATCATCACATATGTATTTTAATGTTTTATGCCCAGATGTTGTAAAATATCAAATTTTATATATATATATATATGTAGAAAAAAAAATAAAATATATACATAATATATATATATATATATATATATATATATATATATATTAACAAGGAGGGATTGATTTCACTAAGCAAAATATTAGACAGCAAGATTTTTCTTAATGTTTAAAGAGGTTCAGCAGCAGCTGAGTTTCGCATTATAAGAAGTGATCTTACACATATTATTCATTACTATTAATATTAGGAGCCGCTTCTGTAATCTGTACACATGAGCTCAGCTTGTGGTCTTGTGGTTTTATATGAAACTCCTCTGTGACAGTTACCGTAATATTTCCTATTATTATAATTTACAGAATGGGGACATCTCATTTCTTATATATGATCAATGTAATCATATGAGTGATTCATCCGACACAAAGAAAGCGGAGCATAGACTACAGGATGTAGGAGGATACTGTACATTATTCATCCACTCCATTACACTGAACATAATACTGACAAAATATTCAGCCTGGTAACAATACT
Source organism: Anomaloglossus baeobatrachus (assembly GCF_048569485.1). Classification (NCBI taxonomy): domain Eukaryota; kingdom Metazoa; phylum Chordata; class Amphibia; order Anura; family Aromobatidae; genus Anomaloglossus; species Anomaloglossus baeobatrachus. The sequence goes on along the minus strand of NC_134359.1, from coordinate 74,469,831 downwards.
TAGCAGACAGTTGTGGCGGATTTAATCCACATAGAGCCTGTTATGGAATGAGTCGGAAGCACGGATTAACAGTGAAATATTCTCCATTACAATAAAGGGAACACTATTTATGTGACTTGTAGATTTTTGTATAAAGCCGTATACAGGAAAAAATGAAAGTTTATAGGAACGAATGTGATCTAAATTATTTTCTATTGATGGGGCCGGCGTTAAAAAAAAATCTGGATTCCACACTGCTGGCTAGGCTCATGTAAAACGTAGGGATCAACAGATTTCCTTTGCATCTATTTGTATTATATGATACAAATAGAAAACTAATTATTAGGCCCGTTTCACACGTCAGTGAAAAACAGTGATGTTTTTCACTGGCGTGTAAAACGCGCACATGTCCCTGCGTGTGCCGTGATTCACGGCACACGTGGGTTGTCTAAGTGCAATTCGGGCTCCGTTATCCGTGATTGCACTTAGAAACCAACTCACCTGTGCGCGCTCCCGCTGTCCATGGTGCTGATCGCTCCCGCAGTGCAGCATCCGGCCGGCGGTGACCCCCGCAGCAGCTGCTTCTGGGTCGGCTGTGTCGCGCATAATGAATATGTGCGACAATAATGAGCCGGCTCAGAAGCAGCAGGCTGCACGGGCTGCAGAGGACATCACTGGAGCCGGGTGAGTTAAAATGTTTTTTATTTTAAAAGCACGTTTTTTTTTGGCACGTGTTTCACGGATCACACCACTGAGTGGTCCGTGGAACATCAGTGATGCCAGAAAAAAATGGACATGTCTCCATGCGGCAATCACGCACACGCGGGTACGCCGCACGGAGACACGTGCAGTGAAAAATCACTGACGTGTGAGCAGACCCATTCATTATAATGGGTCTGCGTATGTCAGTGATTCTGGTACGTTTAAAAAAAAGCACAAACGTACCAGAATCACTGACGTGTGAAAGGGGCCTAAGTCTGTGCATATGTTTTCATATAATAGTCAGTGGCATACCACGTGGCCGCTATAAGGCCCATGAGTCGGGGAGGGTCAGCACCGACACCGGGCAATTCCCCGCCCGACGTCACACTTTCAACTGTACAGGAAGACTGTATTTTCCTTTAAGGGGAATCTATCAGCAAGTTTTTGCTATGTAAGCTGAAGCCAGCTTGCTGCAAAGGTTAACACAGAAAGTTCAGGCATGCCTGTTTTGTCACTGTCCGATCTTTTGTTTATTTGATATGTTTGTTTAATCAGCAGTACCCTTATCATTACAGGACTATAAACTCACATGCAGGCCAGTCCGACCCACCCCCTGCTGTGATTGACACCTCACTGTCAATGTACAATCTCTATTGAGAGCCTAGTGTGGGTGTGACAGCCCTCTAGGCTCTGCTAAATGACTAAAGCTAAAAAGTCAGATTGTGTCAGAACAGCTGCACTCAGTAATCTAAGTGATACATCGTTGGATTCAGAGTCTCTTTTCCTACATCATGCTTCTTTCATATGAAGCAGCAAAAACCTGCAGACAGATTCCTTTTAACGTCTATGTCAAATAATTGAAACCTACTCAAAATCTATACATTTACCCTCCTCTCATTTTAGCAGAGCTTCTTCAAACGGACATGAAAATGATAAAAGTGGCAAAACCTTTTTGAAACTTCAAAGCTTTTACTACTCCAGCTTTTAAATGTAAAACCATTGATCATTGAGCCCCTTGTCCTATGTATCATTGTCTGTAAGAACATTTCCATATGGTTTGATCCCTATATTGAGAACCAGTACACCCTAAGCTTTATCAAAGGCATCTACACCAGAAAACCAGTACCCTCCTTAGTTCAGATTAGGGGCAAGGACCAGAAGACTTTCTACAGATGCTTGTCTAGCTTGACTATATGTCTTCATTGATAACCAGTATCAACTTTTATACACCATTTGCTAATGCTGTACTATCCCTTGGTTCTTCTTTTGCCCCTAGAAATCGTTGTTCTTTTTTTTATTGGGGTAATTGACCTTGATTCAATTTTTTGGTGTATAATGGGATTGCAGCGCAGGTGAAAGTTGCGCTGTCCCTAATTTTTTGCAAGGGGAGGCCACTTACTTTCACGTTTATCATTCTGAGGGACTGGAAAAGGTTTGTTTCTGTATGGCACCTTGTTGGAGATAGTTACAGCCTTGGGCAGTCTCAAAAATCCAACATACCAATAGTATTTAGCTTTTTAGGATGATGTCTTCAGTTAAGAACCCCCTGTAATGTATTAGAAAGCGGCCAATGGATGCGAAAGATCAATTTAATATCTTTAATCTCACTTATTTTCTTTTTTTTTTATGCCAATCATTGACTAATTTAGTTAATTTGACATTATGCAGGTAAAATCACTGCCTATAATTTAATATGTAGTCGGTGACCTGCAAAAAATAAACCCAGTGTCATCCTGAAGGATATTGTAATGCATAATTGCACCAAACTGTTAATTAACTCCGATTTACTAAACTGTTCACTTTATGTGCCGAAGCTGACTGGTGCTCATTTGGGAATGAGAAATATTGTGGCATTCTAGCAATTAATGTTTAAAAGTAGACAATTATGCACCACTGCTATGCTCTAATGATCAGTCTCTATTGGGAAAGACGCTTTCATTAGTAATGCTGTCCAAACGTGTTTAGTAAATGCCGAACAATAAAGTATTACTTCACCATGAAATCATAAAAAATTGCACGGAAATGAGCTCGGATAACAAGTTCAGCATCCTCATGGAGTCGGGAAATAAATACTTTGAGAATATATGTGAAGCTCAAGAGTATTTTCAGAGAAGACAGCACAGACCTTATCTGAGATCTTGTAACGTCTGCACGGGACCACAGTTTCAGGATGGCTGTCGTGGGCAGACGAGAGGCTAGCCACCCACTCAGCAGGATACCGAGAACCCTAAGGCTTTGTGCGCACTAGACCGTTTTACTGGTGCGGATTTTTCTTGAGAAATTTCCTTGAGAAGAATTTCTCGAGAAACTTTCTTGAGAAAATGAACATGTCCATTATTTCCGCAGGTACCCTGCGGATTTCGGCAGTACAGCCTGCAAAAATCCGCAGGGAACCACCCGCGGGAAAATCGCGGCTATTCCGCGGCTAATCCGCGGCAAATCCGCGGCAAATCCGCATGCGGATTTGGTGCGGATTTTTCCCAGAGGTCCGGAAATCTTTCACTCCCAGAAGTTTCTCAAGAAATTTTCTTGAGAAACTTCACATTTCTAGTGCGCACATAGCCTTAAACCCTTTAACCCCTGTACAGGGATCTGGAATTACTGCAGGGTCCAATAGGTCACTGCCTGTGGTAGGCAAAATCCCAAGAAGAGTAGTCGTCAGGCAGGGTCAAAACCAGGAGGTACAAAAAGAGGAAAATCGGCAGGCAAGAGGGTGGTCAGGAAGTCAGGCTAAGGTCAAACCAGATATGACAGCGAGGTACAAAAATGGCAGGCAAGAGAGTCGTCAGGGAACAGGCAGAGATCAAAACACAGGGATCAAATATGGAGAGAGCAGGGTGTGAACCAGAGACAAGCAGTAAACTAGACTATATCTGGCAGGAAGGAGCAGACTACTGAAGGTATAAGAAGGGTGTTGTGCCTTCCAGTAGGCTTGAGCTGGAAGCTAATAACTTCACCTGGAAGGCACATACCATCACAGTCAGGCAGTGGTACTTTAAGTTCTAGGCCTACCAAGCTTAGTGGATGTGCAGAGACTGCTACTGGTACTGACTCCGCCTCTTTCACAGTCATCGCCCAATACGGTGGCACATGGTGGCCAGAGCAGAAATCACAGCCACAGACTCTAGTGGAAACGTGACAGATCTTACAAAAACTGCTTCAAAAAGGTCTGATTTATTAAAGGATATCACACCCAAAATGATTTATATGTGCATGTAGTCTTTTCAAAGACAAGTTCAGCAATGTCTTTAAATGGCCGGCCCGTTCTTCCATTACCGAGAAAACAGCGTTTGAATTAATATGCAAATGACTATGGTAGATCTGAAGCCCATGCCACTCCAGCTCTATTCCCTGCTAAGTTCTGCCTCTTATTGCTTCACTAACTGCCTCTATGCTGTATGACTTCAGGCAAAGGAGTAGGAAGTAGGAAGTAGGAAGAGGCGGTGCTGGGCGGAGAAGAGAGTTGGAATCACGGAGGCTTCAGATCTACCATAACATTTGCATATAAATTAAAATGCTGATTTTTCAGTAATGGAGGAACAGAGTGGTCATAGAAAGGTATTGCTGAACTTGTCTTTGAAAGAGCTATACAGTATATTTACAGTATATCATAAAAGTGAGTACACCCTTTATAGTTTTGTAAATATTTTATTATATCTTTTCATAGGAAAACATTAGATATGACACTGTGATACAATGTAAAGTAATCAGTGTACAGTCTGTATAACAATGGACGTTTAGTGTGCCCTCTAAATAACTCAACACAAAGCCATTGATGTCTAAACCGCTGGCAATGAACTTGAGTACACCCCTAAGTGAAAATGGCCATATCGTGTCCAAAGTGTCAATATTTTGTGTGGCCACCATTATTTTCAAGTACGGCCATAACACTCTTTGGCATGGAGTTTACTAAAGCTTCACATGAGCTGCTGGATCCTCTTCCATCCTCCATTATAACATCTTGGAGCTGGTGCATGATAGAGACCTTGCACTCCTCCACCTTCTGTTTGAGGAGGCCCCACAGATGCTCAATAGGGTTTAGGTCTGGAGACACGCTTAGCCAATCCAGCTTCTTTACTTTTAGTTTCCCTAGGAAAGAAGTGGTCATCTTGGAGGTTATCATGATCACCGTTAGCATGATCTCCTTCCTTTGAAACGGTGACCCACTTTCAAAAGGGAGGGGGATCATGCTCTGCTGTCTTGTTAAAAAACTGTATGGTCCTGGCCCACATTCTGCAGCTCAGTCTATGGGTGTTGGCAATCTTCCTATAGCCTTGGCCACCTTTAAGCAGAGCAACAATTCTTTTTTTCAGATCCTCAGAGAATTTGTTTCAGATCCTCAGGGAATTCTGTGTGGAGGACTTAGGATGTGTCATGCACACAGGGCTGGGCAGGAGGATGACGATTGCACAAGATGGGGGAGGCATCGGACCGAGAGCAGCGACACCCATCGGACTGGACCGCCCCCCTAGGTGTGTATTATAAAGGTCTTTTTTACATTCTATTGTGTGGCCTGGGCTCTTATATACAGTATTCTGGAATGCTGTATATAAGAGCTCAGTGGTGGTGGTCGCAGCTTATAGGGGCCAAATTTGGCGACAGGTTCCCTTTAAATTAAGTTAGTAGAGGTATGTCATATAGTGTAAAAAAATATTCCACATGTGTATACAGTGAAAACTGAATAGGGGGATGTGTATTTTGAACCCGTTGACTACGTACATACAGTACATACACATATTCCATTCATGCATAAACATGATGCACACATACATTACACACATGCACAGTCAGTCACATACAAATATTCATTGGTCCTCATAATAAAATGAACAGGTTTTCTTTCTGCAGAACATCATTGAGATATTCCGTCATAATCTGGTAAAAGCTTTCAGCATAATGTACAGTTATTTTAACTGACTGCAACATCAACTTGGCATTAATGGACTCTGGTAAATCTAGGTCACTCTACAATAAAGACAGAAGAAAGCTCCTGTGTAAGTCATCCCATCACTGAGGAATCTTCATTTACTGCTGCCCACAATACGATTCACTTTAACGTTTTATGTGCCATCCATCGGCATTGGCATGTCATCCTAACATAAAAAATAGGTTGCAATTCTAACGTTACTAAAATCCATAATAACACTGTGTAACACAAGGATTTACCATAAATTGAAATGGCTTAGCAGATTTTCATGCCGAAAAGACAGAAGCCTCTGTAGGAAAATAGCAGCTTGACATATAAACACAGTATATACAGATGGCACCATACACGCAGATCCACTGTTTTTGTTTAGTGATAAGTATAAAGAAAACATAATACACATTTTATGTATCTTAAAGGAGTTGTCCAGGCGTATGATATTGATGACATATCTTTAAGCCCTTAAGGACCGATATTTTATTCTTCAACTTTTGTATTTTTAAAAAAAAACGTTGATAGATGTGACTTTTATGGGCACATTGATACCAAATTTATTTATTTTTTAAATTTCTTTGTTTTTAATGTGGCAAATGGGTGTGAATAGAATTTTTTAAAATTTAATTTGGTTTTAAACATTTTTTTCCTTTTATTTTTCAGTATTTTTAGGGGAATTGAACCTATAACCGCTTGATTACTTGCACTACATACTGCAATACTAGAATATATTATAAAAATCACAATCTCCTATGAATGCTAGCCATAGGCTTGTCTTCACAGGAGCATGACAGGCACAGGGTTCTTCATCAGACCGGGAGGTATCATGACAATTTATCAGTACACCATGACCGCGTCATTGAAAGGCAAATGCTAACTTGGAACGGTGAGCACCCAGACTGCACGCTGTAAACGGCACTGTCAGCAATTGACAGCCACATTTAACAAGTTAACAGCAGTGGGTTAAGCTCGGCTTCACGTGATGCTGTTAGAGGCAGGTGATGGTTGAATAACAGCCATCACCTGCTCGGAATGGTGCATGCTCAGTTTCTGAGCCCGCAACATACACTGGGTCCAGATGAGCACTGTTTATCGACATCAGTCAGCTTTAGGGCTTGTGTAGATGATCATATTTGCGATCTGAGTGCAATCTGACAAAACACCAATGATATTGAAATGGGCCATGTACATATCAAAATTTTTCCTAGGACTGAGCCTGTTTGAGGAAAAAAAAAATCCCAGAATGCACAATTTGCATCTGTAAATCGGATTGCACTCAGTCACACAAGTCAATGGGTCTGTGAAAAAAAATCAGACCATTGCGGTCTGACTTTCTAGGACTAGCAGAATGGAAAACATGAAGAATATTTTGTTTTTCATCTTATCCACATCTGAGAAAATTGGATCATACTCTGATCAAACATTGATCCGAGTCTAGCATAATCGGATCGATTTTCTCAGATCAGGCAAAATATAATTGTGTGACCCAAACCCAAAAGTTTGAAATAGGCCATCAATATCATATCTGTGGGGAGGTGGGGGTGACATCCAGCACCGCCACTGAACAGCTGTTTTCAGGTATGGAAGACGTTGGATGTAAGGGTTCGGTTCAACTTGCGTTTTGCATGGATGAGTGCAATCCAATAAAATGGATTGCTCTCACTCTAGTGCAAAACTATGGGGCAGTGTTCATCTGCGATTGATTTCTTGTGCCATAGCAGCATGCTGAATGAATTGCAGAATGCTGCATTTGGCAGCGAGTCTCGGCTCACACGCACCCATAGAAGTCTATGGATGCGTGTGAAACATTGCACTGCACACACGCATGTCATCCGAGTGCATTGTGATATATGCAGATGTGCCACCCCCGTGCCAGCAGCCGGCGCTGCTCAGGTCCGGGCCTGCTGGGGTAGTGGCTCGAGGGTCTCCGGACCCGGGGGTCTCGCGGACACGCCGAATAAATGGGGGGGCGTAAATGTACGGGCTTGGCCGTAGTAAGTTTGTGACGCCACCCAACAGTGTGTGGTGAAGTGGGAAACCACCGCTGCTGTTGTAGGGCACCCAGGGGAGATGTTGTGCAGCCAGTTGTTAACCCCTCTGTGGGCAGGGATGGTGGCCCCGGGACCCGGTGTCTCTGTGCAGTGGATAGTGACTGCAGGGGCTGTTGGTGTACTTACAGTTAATGAACCACACAAGTCTCTGGTAAACCAAGGTGATGGTGGCTGGTGCCGCGGCCGCTTGCATTCGGGTCCCCCACCTGGCTGGTGGTCTCTATCATTTTCTCTGCACTGTTTGTGTAAGGTGGACTTCCTAGCGTGAAACTCAGGAGTCCGCTCCTGGCTGGATGTGGCCTAAGGAGCCATGCTCGCAGACGCTGGCCCATGGGATCTATGGGCGCTGGCGGTGACCTCTGATCCCTATCGGTGGGCTGTTGTCTTCTATGAGGGACTTTGGGTTAGACAGAACCTCTAGTCCCGGCCTCAATCGGTGAATTAACCAGTCCGCTTGTTTCCGGTTCTGGCTTCAGGATCCGAGTACCCCCCTTTGTGCTACGGTTTCCGTGTCGGTTCCCCGTGTCGGTACCGGCGGGCTACAACCCTGTCCTGGTCCACCTCGGTTCCGCCGAGCCGTCTTCCCATCTCCTGCTGACGGAGACCACCGTCTGCCTCCTAGCCAGTGGCACCAGGGCTCCTACCCTGGTACTGTTCAACTTGAACTTTCCTGCTGGAGCTACACTTAGCTCTAGCCCACACACCTCTCCACACTGAACTCTAGCTGATCTAATTTAGGGGTACTTTGCACGTTGCGACATCTCTACTGCGATCTCGTCGGGGTCAAATCGAAAGTGACGCACATCTGGCGCTGGTAATGACGTCGCAACGTGTAAAACCTAGAAGCACCGATAAACGATCGCAAAAGCGTCGAAAATCGGTGATCTGTGTAGTGTCGGTCATTTCCATAATTTCGCTGCAGCGACAGGTACGATGTTGTTCCTCATTCCTGCGGCAGCACACATCGCTGTGTATGAAGCCGCAGGAGCGAGGAACATCTCCTTACCTGCGTCCTGCCTGCAATGAGGAAGGAAGGAGGTGGGCGGGATGTTTACTTCCCGCTCATCTCCGCCCCTCTGCTTCTATTGGCCGCCTGCCGTGTGACGTCGCTGTGATGCCGCACGACCCGCCCCCTTAGGAAGGAGGCGCGTTGCCGGCCAGAGCAACGTCACAGAGCAGGTATGTGCGTGTGATGCTGCCGTAGCGACGCTACGGCAGCTATCACAAGATATTGCATCTGCGACGGGGGCAGGGACTATCGCGCTCGGCATCGCTACAATCAGCTTGTGATGTCACAGCGTGCAAAGTACCCTTTAGACTGACTGTTTTTCCTGCCCCGGGCTGTCTAGACCCCTGGGTGGGCGTATCCCAACTGCCTGGTCACGCCCACTGGTGTGTCTATCTTTCCCTAACGGGGGTGACTAGGGTTTCTGGTTGGCTGTATGTTTCCTAGTGAGAGAACGGTGTTATGCGGGGGCCTATTTGTGACTACCTGGTTTTGCCAGGGCATCACATTCCCCCTTGGTTTAATACAGACCGTCCGCGGGCTGTCTGACCACCATTTATTGAATTGGAAAAGATAAAAAGGGGTAAACAGTTTACAATTATAATAACATATTTACAATCAAGTATATTTATGGTTTCTTCCCTTATGGGAGGCATGTTACTTTAACGTTGCACATATAAAACCAGGACGGGACGGACCGGGTCCTTCTCATCTCACCCACCCAAAACAACCTGCCCCCTGGTGCCACCGCTAAGCACTGGTGCGCACCCCTTGCCCAAGTCCAGGGTAGGTCCGGGTGTTATCCATACGGGCCGGGTAAAAAGTTCCTTATCCGGCAGTCCTTTCAGGGGCCCCACGTCCAGGGGACCCCTGACCCAGAGGGTAGTCACCGGTTTTGCTGGTGACAGGGCCTCGGCCGACTCTACTGCAGGCCCGTCCTCCAATGAGCCTCTCCAGAGACTGCGGCATGGTGAGAAGGTTGGTCGGGGGCTATTTACAAAACCCAAAAGTTTATGGGCTGGCCCGCAAGTTCAAAGCCATTGTCTTTTTAGCTAAAACACGGGAACTGAAACGGGTTCAACAGATGGTCCCAACGGGGACTTTGCAGGAGAGGTAGCCGGGAACCGCTACCACTGCTGCATGGGGCCGTATGGCTCACTTGACCCCCGGGAGTCAGCATTCCGGGACCAGCTGCAATGCATCCCAGAGCTTTGAACTTCCATCAGGAACAGAGGTGGTATAGCAGGTGATGCCGCTGCTCCTGGAAGCAGTGCCGGCCGGCACTCTCCCATCACATAGGGAACAGGCTCCAGCTCCGAGCAGATCAGCGAGGACGAAACGGTCTGGGTACCTTTCTCCTGTCGCGACACTGTGCGGGTAGCTTGGCTCTCATGGGCCCACACGACGGACACCATTCTTCGGACCTCCGCTTTCCACTCCAGCACCTGTTGCAGAGATTGCGAGCGCACCCGGACACAGAATCTCACCAGCTCCTGCTCCAGCCAGGCAGCGGTCCCCATTGGTAAGTGATCCGATTCGCGTTCCTCCGCAGGGACCTCCGCTCCGCTCTGGGGCGCCGCCGCTCCAGCGGTCGACGTGGGGCCGGCACCAGGTTTAGGAGCAGACATCTTCCTGCTGCTCCCCTTGGTCTTTTGCCGGCATTTCTTTCTGCGGCCTATATGATTTGATTTTTGACTTCCGGCTCGCTTTCCGGCCGTGTTCCCAGGGGGCGGGGCTTCGGCTTTCGCGCCCTTTTCTCGGGGAAGAAGACGCTGGGTTGTAGTTTTAGTGCCCAAAATGGTGGCAAAATGGCGACTTCTGAAAATTTTGCAACGGATCACCGCTGACTGTCCAATACAAGGCGCACTTCCACAAGGTAAGTGGATCGGTAAGTATCCTGTTCATGACGCCAAGTTTCGGGGTGGGCCGTCCCCGTGCCAGCAGCCGGCGCTGCTCGGGTCCAGGCCTGCCGGGGTGGTGGCTCAAGGGTCTCCGGACCCAGGGGTCTCGCGGACACGCCGAATAAATGGGGGGACGTAAATGTACGGGTTTGGCCGTAGTAAGTTCGTGATGCCACCCACGGTGTGTGGTGAAGTGGGACACCACCGCTGCTGTTGTAGGGCACCCGGGGGAGATGTTGTGCAGCCAGTTGTTAACCCTCTGTGGGCAGGGATGGTGGCCCCGGGACCCGGTGTCTCTGTGCAGGGGATAGCGACCAAAGGGGGTGTGGGTGTACTCACAGTTAATGAACCACACAAGTCTCTGGTAAACCAAGGTGATAGTGGTCGGTGCCACGGCGGTTGCATTTGGGTCTCCCACCTGGCTGGTGGTCTCTATCATTTTCTCTGCACTGTTTGTGTAAGGTGGACTTCCTAGCGTGAAACTCAGGAGTCCACTGCCGGCTGGATGTGGCCTAAGGAGCCATGCCCGCAGACGCTGGCCCGTGGGATCTATGGGCGCTGGCGATGACCTCTTATCCCTATCGGTGGGCTGTTGTCTTCTATAAGGGACTTTGGGTGGGACAGAACCTCTAGTCCTGGCCTCAATCGGTGAATTAACCAGTCCGCTTGTTTCCGGTTCTGGCTTCAGGATCCGAGTACCCCCCTTTGTGCTACGGTTTCCGGGTTGGTTCCCCGTGTCGGTACCGGCGGGCTACAACCCTGTCCCGGTCCACCTCGGTTCCGCCGAGCCGTCTTCCCATCTCCTGCTGACAGAGACCACCATCTGCCTCCTAGCCAGTGGCACCAGGGCTCCTACCCTGGTACCGTTCAACTTGAACTTTCCTGCTGGAGCTACTCTTAGCTCCAGCCTACACTCCTCTTTAAACTGAACTCTATCTGATCTAACTTATACTGACTGTTTTTCCCGCCCCGGGCTGTCTAGACCCCTGGGTGGGCGTGTCCCAACCGCCTGGTCACGCCCACTGGTGGGTCTATCTTTCCCTAAGGGGGGGTGACTAGGGTTTCTGGTTGTCTGTATGTTTCCTAGTGAGGGAACGGTGTTATGCGCGGGCCTATTTGTGACTACCTGGTTTTGCCAGGGCGTCACACAGAGACAGACAGCGGAGGAGATGGTGAGAAAGTTTTCCTCCCTCTTCTCTGCACCTGAGATATGATTGCAAGATCGCATCACAGTCACATGACCCTCGGCTGACGCTCGCAGTAGAGGGTCATTAACATATATGCAATATATACGCAAGTGGGACCGTACCCTAGCAGTGAACACAGCCAGAATATCGTAGCACCATTCACTGTATAGTGGACTTTACTATGTACTATAGCTCAGCTCCTATTAACCCCAATAGTCCACAATGAGAAGGAAAAAAAGAGGGTGGCACGCATTTAAAATCCTCTTTATTTCTTCAATACATTAAACCAAAGCAGGTAGATGGGGGGATGCTACATGTCCAAATAAAACACCTTCCTCTAGTGCATGCACGCAACAGGACTTTGTACATAATTTATTAGGCCTGAGTACTGCTGCATGAATGGTGAGGCAAGAACAAGTGGAGATAATTTTAGATTGGATGGCTGAGAACGCCTCTAATTTCTTTGCTTTGTCTTCCACCCAGTCTCCTGTTGAAAGCACAGTTTGCACCTGCGTCCCTTGGGCATCTGTTCTACACTTCACCCCCTAGCAAATAAGGCAAGCAGTCTGAGCTCCAAGTCATGCAGCAGTCAGATCTGCTTTAAGATGACTCTGCTGGCTGTGGTTCCATGGGCCATCTACCTGGCCCAGCCCCGAAGTAGAAGAGATTGAGTGCACTGATGCCCAATCACTTGTTCCATTTTGAGTATGAGTATGTGGGATGACTACTGCACACAATCAGCGGACTATCTGCACTGCAGTGTAACTTCTGCCTTACCGCCTCACAAGCATCTTAACCATTAGTTGGAGCCCCACCTTACATAGGCTGGAGAGACTGTGCGAGCAGCAGCAGGCAATAGTGGAATTTTAGCTGCAGAACGCACGGGTGAGTTGCTTTGTGAAACACCACTTCATGACTAGAGATGAGCGAACCGGTCCCGGTTCGGCTCGAGGTCGGTTCGCCGAACGGAGGTCCCGTTCGAGTTCGGCTCGTCGAACGTTCGACGAACCGAACTCGAACTGCATAGGAAACAATGGCAGGCAATCACAAACACATAAAAACACCTAGAAAACACCCTCAAAGGTGTCCAAAAGGTGACAAACAACTCACAACACAACACAAACACATGGGAAAGTGACAAGGACATATACTTATGCAAAAACAAAAGAGCTGGACAAGGAAAAAAGAGGAGGAGACACAGATATAGGCATGGCACGCCCTTCTAAAATCATGTAAAACACCGCAAGGTGACTCCAAGCGTAGTCTCCCTTTTTTTCCAAAAATTGGGCCCCACACACACCCACCCATTCAGTGGCAGCACTTGTGCCCTAGTTGTGCACTTCACAGCTAGATTTGCATCAAGCACATTCAAAAATACGCCATTCTTATCCGTCCCCAGGATGACTCCGGGGTAGGTAGCAAAGTCTTTGCTGAACCATGACTTGTTCATCTTGGCTCCTTTTAAAAAACACAGCAAGCAAGGGTTACTCCAAGCGGAGTCTCCCTTTTTTCCAAAAATTGGGCCCCACACACACCCACCCCTTCAGTGGCAGCAGTTGTGCCCCAGTTGTACAATTCACAGCTAGATTTGCATCAAGCACATTCAAAAATACGCCATTCTTATCCGTCCTCAGGATGACACCGGGGTAGGTAGCAAAGTCTTTCCTGATCCCAGCTCTGTTCATCTTGGCTTCTTTTAAAAACACAGCAAGCAAGGGTTACTCCGAGCGGAGTCTCCCTTTTTTCCAAAAATTGGGCCACACAGACACCCCATCAGTGGCAGCACTTGTGCCCTAGTTGCAAACATGATGTTTTGATTTGCATCAAGCACATTCCAAAATACGCCATTCTTATCCGTCCCCAGGATGACACCGGGGTAGGTAGCAAAGTCTTTCCTGATCCCAGCTCTGTTCATCTTGGCTTCTTTTAAAAACACAGCAAGCAAGGGTTACTCCAAGCGGAGTCTCCCTTTTTTCCAAAAATTGGGTCCCACACACACCCACCCCTTCAGTGGCAGCAGTTGTGCCCCAGTTGTACAATTCACAGCTAGATTTGCATCAAGCACATTCCAAATCCACAAGCATTTACTCTCCCCAGGATGACACAGGGGTAGTAAATTCCTTCTGGATCCATGACTTGTTCATTTTGATGAACGTCAGTCTGTCCACATTGTCACTGGACAGACGCGTGCGCTTATCTGTCAGCACACACCCAGCAGCACTGAAGACACGTTCAGAGACAACGCTGGCAGCTGGACACGACAAAATCTCCAAGGCGTAAGTGGATAGCTCTGGCCATTTTTCTAGATTTGAAGCCCAAAAGGAGCAAGGCTCCATTTTCAAAGTCATGGCATCGATGTTCATTTGGAGATACTCCTGTATCATCCTCTCCAGCCGTTGACTATGTGTCAGACTTGTTGTCTCTGGTGGCCTTGCAAAGGAGGGTCTAAAAAAATTATGAAAAGATTCCATAAAATTGCTGTTACCAGCACCAGATACGGTCCTACTGGTACGGGTAGACTGTTGAAGATGACGAGACCGTCCCATGTTTGTCAAGTTACAACTGGGAGAATCACTCCCTGCACCTGCACGGTTGTTTGGTGGAAAAGCCGATCTAAGATCGAGTAACAGCTTCTGCTGATACTCCTGCAAACGTGCGTCCCTTTCTATGGCTGGAATTATGGCACAAAATTTGGACTTGTACCGGGGATCTAATAGTGTGGCAAGCCAGTAGTCATCATCACTTCTAATTTTGACAATACGAGGGTCATGTTGGAGGTAGTGCAACAAGAAGGCACTCATGTGTCTTGCGCAGCCATGCGGACCAAGTCCACGCTGTGTTTGTGGCATAGAGGTGCTAACCGTTCTTTCTTCCTCTGACATCTCCCCCCAACCTCTTTCAACTGAAATTTGACCAAGGTCTCCCTCATCTGCTGAGTCTTCCATGTCCATGGACAGTTCGTCCTCCATTTCTTCATGTTCTCCTGCACCTTCCTCAACATCTCGCCTGCTACCATGCGCCCTTGTTGATCCCTGTCCCCCATGGTCCCATGCCTGCCGCGTTGGTGATGATGAACGTCTGGACCTTGGTGATGTTGTTGTCCCTTGCGAATATGAATCCTCCTGTAGTTCCTCCCCTTCCTGTTGTCCCACCCCCTGACTCCGAATAGTGTTTAGCGTGTGCTCCAGCATGTAAATGACTGGAATCGTCATGCTGATAATGGCATTGTCAGCGCTAAACATATTCGTCGCCATGTCGAAACTGTGCAGAAGGGTGCATAGGTCCTTGATCTGAGACCACTCCATCAGGGTGATCTGCCCCACCTCTGCATCTCGTTGGCCCAGGCTATACGTCATGACGTATTGCACCAGGGCTCGGCGGTGCTGCCACAGTCGCTGTAACATGTGGAGAGTTGAATTCCAGCGTGTCGCCACATCGCATTTCAGGCGATGAACCGGCAGGCCGAAAGACTTCTGGAGCGATGCAAGTCGCTCAGCTGCGGCACTTGAACGGCGGAAGTGAGCAGACAGTTTTCGTGCCCTATTCAGAAGGCCATCTAGGCCGGGATATTGTGTTAAAAATTGCTGGATGACAAGGTTCAACACGTGAGCCATACAAGGTACGTGTGTCACCTTGCCCAGGCGAAGGGCCGCACCCAGGTTTGCAGCATTGTCGCACACGGCCTTACCAGGCTGCAGGTTGAGTGGAGACAACCATTTATTAAACTCGGACCGCAGAGCTGACCACAACTCCTCAGCTGTGTGACTCTTATTCCCAAGACATGTCAAGCTAAAGACCGCCTGATGCCGTTGCGCTCTGCTGCCAGCATAGTAATGAGGGGTGCGTGATTCCTTCTGCGCAGTGAGAATGCTGGTGGTCTGACCAGGCAGGCTTGGGGCGGAGGTGGAGGAGCCAGATGAGGTGGAGGATGCAGAAGCAGTGGCGGAACTTGGACAGACAGAGGATTGACACACAAGTCGTGGGGACGGCAAGACTTGTGCAGCAGACCCTTCACCATCTATCACCATAGTTACCCAGTGCCCAGTCAGCGACATGTAACGTCCCTGTCCATGCTTACTGGTCCAAGTATCGGTGGTGAAATGTACCCGTTGACACACAGAGTTTCTCAAGGAAGCGGTGATGTTGTGTGCGACATGCTGGTGTAGCGCGGGCACACCTTTCTTAGAGAAGTAGTGGCGACTAGGCATCTGGTACTGGGGCACAGCGACAGACATAAGGTCTCTAAAATCCTGTGTGTCCACTAGGCGGAAAGGCAGCATTTCGGTAGCCAACAGCTTACAGAGGGATAGAGTCAACCTCTTAGCTTTGTCATGGGTCGCAGGAAGTGGCCTTTTATTTGACCACATCTGAGGGACAGAGATCTGGCTGCTGTGTGTAGACGGTGTTGAGTAGGGTGTCCCTGGAAAAATGCAGGTTTGTGAGGAAAGTGCAGGCGGAGACATGATGTTGCCTTCATCCAACGTTGGTGCTATCGATGTCTGAGAGAGCTGTACACACTCACTTGTTTCCCCTTCCAAACCAACTGACGACCTACCAAGCAAACTGCCTGTTGCGGTTACAGTGGTGGAAGTTGTGGGTGGAAAAACAGGTGTGACAGCTGTCCCCACAGTCCTAGAAGATGACGAGCGCACGGATGCACTGGAAGGGGCAGGCGGTGGATGGTTCGCTCCGCTAGGCCGCATTGCAGCATGGTGAGCTTCCCACCGGGCCATATGATATTTATTCATGTGACGATTCATGGAAGAAGTTGTCAAACTCCTGAGGTTTTGAGCTCTACTAAGAGAACCATGACAAATTTTACAGATCACATAATTTGGGCGATCTTTTTCTATGTCAAAAAAGGACCAGGCTAGGCAAGGCTTAGAGGCCATGCGACCTGTTGATCCACCCCGAATAATGCTCAGAGGCAGAGTGGTGGCTGAGGATGCAGTTGTAGACGTGCTACCAGTATTCCGACTGTGTCCAGGAAGGCGCAAGGTAACTTCGTCATCAGTTGCATCCTCCTCCACCACCTCTGTTGACCTCCTCGAGTGCCTGACTGTGGGTTGACAGTAGGTGGGATCTAGAACTTCATCATCAATTGTTGTGTTTGCACTCCCCTCCCCCTCAGACCGAGCCTCTTCTTGCCCTGACCGAATATTTAAGTTGTCATCCCAATCTGGTATCTGCGTCTCATCTTCATCAGTATGTTCCTCATTGTCTATAACCACAGGTGTTACAGTTTGTGACAAAGGGTCAACATTATGCTCAGAAACTTGGTCCTCACGGCCTGAATCAGAGTCACAAAGGTTCTGGGCATCACTGCAGACCATTTCCTGTTCTGTACTCACTGTAGCTTGGGAGCAGACCTCTGATTCCCAGGCTATAGTGTGACTGAACAGCTCTGCAGACTCAGCCATCTCAGTTCCACCATACTGTGCAGGGCTGATGGAGACTTCAGAGCTGGGAGAAAGCAAGTTTGATTGGGATGACAACTCAGAGGACTGGTGTTTTTTGGATGCGGTAGTTGAGGTGGCTGAGAGGGCACTTGTTGGACCACTTGAGATCCATTCAAGCATTTTCCTTTTTTGGCCATCATCTACCTTTGTTCCTGTTGTTCGTGTCCGTAAAAAAGGGAGCACATCGGATTGTCCACGGTAAGTAGTAGACCATCTACCAGCAAAAGTAAGATGTCTATCTTCAGCAGATGATAATGGAGCTTTGCCACCTTCCCCACGGACAAAACCTTTTTTGCCTTTTCCACCACGCCTCTTCCCCTTTCCACCAGCATCTGTCATTTTGCCACTCATGTTGATTGCGACAAGATTGTGCACTGAAAATGTGGTAGTAAAAATTGAGAGGTGGTGTAGATTGCAGTGGTGGTCTAGCTTTATTAACAGCAGAATAATAAAGAATAAATATCCCTGACAATGCAACTACGGCCCTTAAACTGGCAGCAAAAATTGCTAGTATAATGGCTTAGTAATAATGAGTTGGAGTGTGCAATGCAGGCAGAGGTGCTGCAAATGTCTTTGCACTAGTGGGACTATAGCAAAGTCCAATAGCCACGTTTAGGATGCCACTAGGTACACTGAGTGTTTGCTAGTATAATGGTTTAGTTATAATGAGTTGGAGTGTGCAATGCAGGCAGAGGTGCTGCAAATGTCTTTGCACTAGTGGGACTATAGCAAAGTCCAATAGCCACGTTTAGGATGCCACTAGGTACACTGAGTGTTTGCTAGTATAATGGCTTAGTTATAATGAGTTGGAGTGTGCAATGCAGGTAGAGGTGCTGCAAATGTCTTTGCACTAGTGTGACTAGACAACAGTCCAATAGCCACGTTTAGGATGCCACTAGGTACACTGAGTGTTTGCTAGTATAATGGCTTAGTTATAATGAGTTGGAGTGTGCAATGCAGGCAGAGGTGCTGCAAATGTCTTTGCACTAGTGGGACTATAGCAAAGTCCAATAGCCACGTTTAGGATGCCACTAGGTTCACTCAGTGTTTGCTAGTATAATGGCTTAGTTATAATGAGTTGGAGTGTGCAATGCAGGCAGAGGTGCTGCAAATGTCTTTGCACTAGTGGGACTATAGCAAAGTCTAATAGCCACGTTTAGGATGCCACTAGGTACACTGAGTGTTTGCTAGTATAATGGCTTAGTTATAATGAGTTGGAGTGTGCAATGCAGGCAGAGGTGCTGCAAATGTCTTTGCACTAGTGGGACTATAGCAAAGTCCAATAGCCACGTTTAGGATGCCACTAGGTACACTGAGTGTTTGCTAGTATAATGGCTTAGTTATAATGAGTTGGAGTGTGCAATGCAGGCAGAGGTGCTGCAAATATCTTTCCACTAGTGGGACTATAGCAAAGTCCAATAGCCACGTTTAGGATGCCCCTAGGTACACTGAGTGTTTGCTAGTATAATGGCTTAGTTATAATGAGTTGGAGTGTGCAGAGGACAGGAGGGTACAGTGCCAGGATTGTGGGGCTCTGGGTAGAGGAAAGGAAGCCTGCCTTTCTATTCCCTCCTAATGGGGAAATGCAGCGACGAAATCCCTGACCTTAGCTTAGCTACACTGTTTTCAGGACCTGTCACCTATGGCTCTGACCCTGCCGGTACGAGCCCTTAAAAGGACTGATGGAAAGTGCTATCCCTATGCTGTCCAGCGCTGTGTATGGAGCGCATACAGCAGTATCGGCGATAGGACAAAGGACGGAGCTGCGCCAGTGATGTCTGACACCAAGGACGCAGAAGAGATAATGGCGTCCTGGAGGAAAATGTCCGGTTTTATAATGCAGGGACATGTGACATGGACATCCTATCACACATGCCGTTGCTTCTCTGGCTAAAAGTCCACTTAGCTGTGTGTGTGTCTGGGATTGGCTGACATGCTGGCCCACCCCACAAGACGCGCGCGCTTAGGGAAGGAAGACAAGGAAAAAAAAAAAAAAAATGGCGATCGCCATTATACAAACAGCAGTGATCTGAAGGCGCTGTTCACGCACACTATACACTGAAATTTCATAATAGTGTGAGTCACAGAGTGACGTACACTATAACAGCGGAAAGCCAGCTGGGAATTAGCTGTTTTTTTGCTGCTAGAACCGTTCTCGAACGTTTCTAGAACTATCGAGCTTTTGCAAAAAGCTCGAGTTCCTGTTCGATCTAGAACAGGCCCCAAAATCACTCGAGCCTAGAACTGGAGAACCTCGAACCGCGAACCGCGCTCAACTCTATTCATGACCAACAAGTGGGCCTCCATGCAGGATGTGTGTGCTTTCAGTACTCCATGAACATGGCCAGCGCTGATGACTCCATTATCAGCGTTACTTTCCCATTTATATGCCTCCTCGAAATGATGCTTCAGGTGATGATGGATGAGGTGGTGGCACAGGAGAAAGAGGAGGAGGAACAGGGACCATTCACATGATTATTAGGCCAGTAATCCACACATGGCTCGGAAGGGGACTTCCTGTACCAACAGCGGCAAGGTACACAACTGTCTAGTCAGGGGACAATTTTGGAGCAAGTGTAGGAGGAGGAACCGTGTTCACAGCAGACTGGCACCCTAAGCAGCTCACGGACATCACTGGAGAGTGGCTAGGAGATACAGAGGACAGAGACAATACACGTTCTACCGAGGACAGCTTGTCGTTGTCTCTGGGCAGCCTGTCACACATGAGCAAATAGATGCTGCAGTGCATAGTTATGACGCCAAGTTGTCTGGATTGTTACCAGTGCTGATTACTGGGTGTGCACCCTGCTGGATTCACTCTACAAGGACAACGTGCCATCATTACTTCCATCACTGGACCATGATCGGGAAATGTGGGAATACAAGTGAACGCTGTTATATGCACTACTGACGGGATTCCCATCTGACAATGAGGGCTCAATGGAAGCACTAGGCAAGGGAGGAGGAGAAAGTTGCCACCGCAACTGGGGAATCGGCACCATCTCACAAGGATGGGTTAGCCTGGCTGAAATGTGGGAAATGTTCCTCAGCACGTCACAACATCCAGTACCACCATCTGATATAGTGCGTATTAGCAGAAGGCAGTGTTTCAACTATATACAGGTAGTCCTCGACTTACGACGTTGATCCGTTCTTACGCGTCGTCGTAAACCGAATTTCGATGTAAGTTGGACCATACGTTCATACAGTACTGTACCATAATAACAGTACAGTACTGCAAACACTTAGCCTATCCCTACACCTATTCTAACACGGTACCCTACATAATTATCAATAAACACAGGTACAGTAAAATATTGTGCAGTACAGTATATTTAATAATGAAATACTGTACTGTAAGTGCTGTAACAGTAATAAACAGTGTACAGTACTGTAATAAACAAAGCTAACAATTCCAAAGAAAGAACAGGCTTATTGTTATGGCGTGCAGAAGACTCGTTTTCCTCTGTATCCGGGTACAGTGTACAGTACTGGACTCTATTCTTCCGCTGCTGCACGTAGTTCGACTTACGACGCAAAACCGCGTAAGTCGGAATGAAGTGTCGTATAAAGCGTCATAACCACGAAACTGTAATGGAAGAGTATGTGTCCAAATGTCTCCATGTATTGAGTGATGAGTCTGCCTCATTTAACTTCAGAGTCTCCAAATGGGACTCATTGCCTGAGCTTGTCCTTTGCAGGGCCGCCATCAGGGCATTACTACTGTGCCTGGTGTAGGGGGCCCGGTGAAGAGAGGGGGCCCGGCCAGGCTCGGGATAAATACTTATCTTTATTAAGCCCCCGGCAGGACGGGCCCCCTCCTCTTCACCAGGCCCCAGTCACAGCTGCCCGGCGGTGTCGCTTCACCTCCTTACATGACTAATTTGCATGCGACGGGGCGGAGCATGCAAATTAGCCATGTGGTGGAGTGGAGGCAGGGTCATTAGAGCAGAGCAGGGCGCCGGCACGTCATTGCTGGGCCTTGCAGCAGTGTGGTGAGGTCATCACTCTGCGACCTCATTACACTTCTGCAAGTAACAGCGGCAGAGGTGGAGCTGTGAGCTGAAGACATTCGCCGGGGGGGTGAGAGGTGGTGAGGTGGCCCGTCCGCACATCCTCAGCCCGGGGGGGCCCGCTTCTCTCAGACCGGGGGGGTGAGGTGGCCCACCCGCTCATCTCAGCCCGGGGGGGGGGTTCGCTGCTCTCAGCCCAGGGAAGGGGTGCTGATCCCAGCCAGGTTCAGCTGATCTCAGACTGGGGGGGCCTGCTGACCCCAACCCCTGCCTTACCTCAGCTAGATGCACGCGAGGGCGTGCATCACGGGCAGGTGAGTATAATGTGAATCATGTGTTATGTGCTGTCTGTGTAATATGCTGTCTGTGTAATGTGCTGTCTGTGTAATGTGCTGTCTGTGTCTGTGTAATGTTGTGTCTGTGTAATGTGCTGTCTGTGTCTGTGTAATGTGCTGTCTGTGTCTGTGTAATGTGCTGTCTGTGTAATGTGCTGTCTGTGTCTGTGTAATGTGCTGTCTGTGTAATGTGCTGTCTGTGTCTGTGTAATGTGCTGTCTGTGTCTGTGTAATGTGCTGTCTGCGTCTGTGTAATGTGCTGTCTGTGTAATGTGCTGTGTCTGTGTTATGTGCTGTCTGTGTCTGTGTTATGTGCTGCCTGTATGTGTTATATGCTGCCTGTATGTGTTATGTATAAGATATGTGTGTCCTGTATAGTGTGCAATATGTAGCTGTCTGTCTGTCTATGTATACTACCTTTGTATACTGTCTGTCTATGTATACTATCTGTGTATACTGTCTGTCTATGTATACTATCTGTGTATACTGTCTGTCTGTCTGTCCATGTATAC
The DNA here is from genome assembly GCF_048569485.1 of Anomaloglossus baeobatrachus. Classification (NCBI taxonomy): domain Eukaryota; kingdom Metazoa; phylum Chordata; class Amphibia; order Anura; family Aromobatidae; genus Anomaloglossus; species Anomaloglossus baeobatrachus. Next base: position 74,447,768 of record NC_134359.1, on the reverse strand, counting down.
TATCTGAGTATACTGTCTGTCTGTCTGTCCATGTATACTATCTATGTATACTGTCTGTCTGTCTATGTATACTGTCTGTGTATACTGTCTGTCTGTCTGTCCATGTATACTATCTGTGTATACTGTCTGTCTGTCCATGTATACTATCTATGTATACTGTCTGTCTGTCTATGTATACTGTCTGTGTATACTATCTGTCTGTGTATACTGTCTGTCTGTTTATACTGTCTGTCTTAAAAAACTGTCTATCTGTGTATACAGTCTGTCTGTGTAATTTTCTGAGGGAAACAACTTCAAGGGGGCTAACTCTTTTGGCCATGACTGTATATATGTATATGAGTATATATCTATGTCTATATATATATATATTGTGAGGTAGCAGCGTTGTTTGGGCAAAAACGTGAGGCAGTGAGGCAGCAGCGTGTTCACACCAACAGTCTATTTATTGTTGCTGCATAAATAGATCCAATTTCCCACAGTCAAAGTCTCTTCCGGATCACAGCCGGTGCATATAGACAAATTCTTTTCATCAAAAAGTCTTGTTACCTTAGGACCCCGTTAACCGCAGGGATCTGTATAAGGTTCTCCTAGGCTGACACTCTTGGCCTGTGTTCACTCCACACAGAGCCAGCCCAGCTCACACAGCATGTGTTAGCTTCACCAAGCCTGGCTCTCAACTGAGACACACCCTGCTGTGCTCTGCATGATTTAAACGAAAATGCCGGACATGAGGATTGCTACAAAACCTGGACTGGGAGGAGGGATCTGTCTCCCTGTTACCCTTTGTGCTATACTCCCAGTAATAGCTATAGCAAACTCAGAGGGTTTCCAGACACATTCTGGGGGACACATAGCGGTCTTCAAATATTACCCCTGTCACTGCCTCACAATATATATATATATATATATATAAATATATATATATATATATATATATATATATATATATACATACAGTCATATGAAAAAGTTTGAGAACTCCTATTAATGTTAACCTTTTTTCTTTATAAAAATTTGGGTTTTTGCAACAGCTATTTCAGTTTCATATATCTAATAACTGATGGACTGAGTAATATTTCTGGATTGAAATGAGGTTTATTGTACTAACAGAAAATGAGCAATCCGCATTTAAAGAAAATTTGACCGGTGCAAAAGTATGGGCACCCTTATCAATTTCTTGATTTGAACACTCCTAACTACTTTTTACTGACTTACTAAAGCACTAAATTGGTTTTGTAACCTCATTGAGCTTTGAACTTCATAGGCAGGTGTATCCAATCATGAGAAAAGGTATTTAAGGTGGCCACTTGCAAGTTGTTCTCCTATTTGAATCTCCTATGAAGAGTGGCATCATGGGCTCCTAAAAACAACTCTCAAATGATCTGAAAACAAAGATTATTCAACATAGTTGTTCAAGGGAAGGATACAAAAAGTTGTCTCAGAGATTTAAACTGTCAGTTTCCACTGTGAGGAACATAGTAAGGAAATGGAAGAACACAGGTACAGTTCTTGTTAAGCCCAGAAGTGGCAGGCCAAGAAAAATATCAGAAAGGCAGAGAAGAAGAATCGTGAGAACAGTCAAGGACAATCCACAGACCACCTCCAAAGACCTGCAGCTTCATCTTGCTGCAGATGGTGTCAATGTGCATCGGTCAACAATACAGTGCACGTTGCACAAGGAGAAGCTGTATGGGAGAGTGATGCGAAAGAAGCCGTTTCTGCAAGCACGCCAACAACAGAGTCGCCTGAGGTATGCAAAAGCACATTTGGACAGGACAAGCCAGTTACATTTTGGAAGAAGGTCCTGTGGACTGATGAAACAAAGATTGAGTTGTTTGGTCATACAGGCGTTATGTATGGAGGCAAAAAAACACGGCATTCCAAGAAAAGCACTTGCAACCCACAGTAAAATTTGGTGGAGGTTCCATCATGCTTTGGGGCTGTGTGGCCAATGCAGGCAACGGGAATCTTGTTAAAGTTGAGGGTCGCATGGATTCAACTCAGTATCAGCAGATTCTTAACAATAATGTGCAAGAATCAGTGATGAAGTTGAAGTTACGCAGGGGATGGATATTTCAACAAGACAATGATCCAAAACACCGCTCCAAATCTACTCAGGCATTCATGCAGAGGAACAATTACAATGATCTGGAATGGCCATCCCAGTCCCCAGACCTGAATATCATTGAAAATCTGTGGGATGATTTGAAGCGTGCTGTCCATGCTCGGCGACCATCAAACTTAACTGAACTGGAATTGTTTTGTAAACAGGAATGGTCAAATATACCTTCATCTAGGATCCAGGAACTCATTAAAAGCTACAGGAAGCAACTAGAGGCTGTTATCTTTGCAAAAGGAGGATCTACAAAATATTAATGTCACTTTTATGTTGAGGTGCCCATACTTTTGCACCGGTCAAATTTTGTTTAAATGCAGATTGCACATTTTCTGTTAGTACAATAAACCTCATTTCATCCAGAAATATTACTTAGTCCATCAGTTATTAGATATATGAAACTGAAATAGCAAAAACCCAAATTGTTATAAAGAAAAAAGGTTAACATTAATAGGGGTGCCCAAACTTTTTCATATGACTGTATATATATATATATATATATATGTATTATTATACTGTACATACATGTTTTTGGAAGAGTGGCAGTGAGACTGTAGGAAGTTTTAGTAGTGGAGGCGGAGCTGGGGGTGGAGCCTGGGCGGAGTCCCAAGGGGGCCCAAAAATTTTGCCAGTATGGGGCCCTGAAATTCCTAGTGGCGGCCCTGGTCCTTTGTGCCTTGGAGGTGCTGGTCTGCCCTGCAGCAAGTGTACTGTCGGAGCGTGTGTTTAGTATGACAAGGGGTGGGATCACAGACAGCCACATTTACTTGTCTACAGCCAATGTGGGCAAGCTCATAGTCATTAAAATGAACCAGGCGTGGATCCCACAGGACTTGTCCATACCTTTGGCTGACTAGCAAAGAATAACAACCACACCCAGCCATTGTTATGCTCCATCACAGTTTGTTCATTCTATTTGCCATTCCCAATTATGGGGCCTCCACAAATGAAAAAACAAACAAAAAATGATAAAATAAAAACAATGTTCGCTACCTCCTCCGCTGCTTCCACCTTCACACAACGTCCACTTTAACCTCCTCAACCTCCTTTTCTAGTTGTACCTCTGCCCCCTGGTTCAAGATTGTTATTATTATTTTGTATTCTATGTTATTTTAGCGGGGTTCTATGTGGTCTGTGCCAGCACTCTGAAAACAGTCTCTATGAGGGATCTCTTAAAATATTTGCTTTGTGGTGGAACTCTGAAAACCGGCTCTCTAGTGGCACTCTTAAAATTTGTATTTTATTCATTTACTAACTATTTAAGCATGATTATTATGGTGACAGAACCAATTTAAGTAATTTCATTATCCACATTTGTTTGCAGGACAATTGTCCTGATTTAACCCCCTTTTTGCTTCCCTTTGCAGCCCCTAGCCCTTACTACAACCATTTTACAACCATTTTACAGCACCAAAGTTGGGATTCCCATTGAATTCTATTGGGTTTGAAGTCCGAGGTCACGTTCGGGTCAAGTTCAGGGACCGAAGTGAACTTTTAACTACAGTTTGGCCGAACACAGCGAATTAGAACATCCACGGATCCGTTCATCCCTAGTCCCGATTCATCAAAGTGATTATGCCTGAATTCTGGTGTAATTGTACCTTCACACTTAGCGACGCTCCAGCGATACCACCAGCGACCTGACCTGGCAGGGATCGCTGGAGTGTTGCTACATGGTTGCTGGTGAGCTGTCAATCAGGCAGATCTCCACAGCGATCAGAGGTCAGCCACCAGCGACCCGTGTAACGATGCTGTGCTTAGCAACCATAGTACACATCGGGTTACTAAGCAAAGCGCTTTGCTTATAGTTACCCGATGTGTACCTTGGTTACATGTGCATGGAGCAGGAAGCCGGCTTCTAGGAGCTGCGGACACTGGTAACCAAGGTAAATATCGGGTAACAAAGCAAAGCGCTTTGCTTGGTTACCCGATGTGTACCTTGGTTACCAGCGTCTGCAGAAGCCGTCTCCCTGCTCCCTGCACATTCAGATCATTGCTCTCTCGCTGTCAAACACAGCGATGTGTGCTTCACAGCGGGAGAGCAACGACCAAAAAATGGTCCAGGACATTCAGCAACGACCGGCGACCTCACAGCAGGGGCCAGGTTGTTGCTGGATGTCACACACACAAAAACCGTGACTCAGCAGCGATGTCGCTTAGTGAGACGTGGCCTTAAGTCAATTTGTAAAGTTGGGTCTTTTTTGCCCAAAAATGTTGCAACCTTTTGCATTTACATGAGTTCCCCCAGATCTGCCACTATAGGCAAAGCTGGGGTGAGACGATGGCATAGCGCACATCTTATCAAATTCATGACGAACTATAGTGTTCCTTACCCAAGAAATCCTACTGCAGTCACTAACTGGAGTAAAATTTGTTATGAGTTGAACGGAGGCGCCTGACTAATTTCTGATCCTCCTGATTCACTAAGCGGTGTGCCTCTTAATGAATTTGGAGCATTTGGCTCAAAAACACTTTTATCAATACCGGTGTGAACATTGAATTTTAAAGTATACAAACATTCAGAAAGTCCCTGGGATCTTAATTTGGGGTTAGTTTTGAAAACAAAATATTACAAAAGCAGAAAACGAGTGTGACTCACTTATGTAATGCCATAAACCACTTTTGTTTAGCTCTTGCACGTGAATATTTTGCAAATTACTTGTCCTTTTGTCCTGTCTATGGCAGGTAAGTCAGTGTCTGAAATGGGAATTCTTGCCAACTCAGAGTCCCATCCAAAAGCAAGGAAGGTCATGAAATCTAAATAATAATAATAATAATAAAAAAAAAAAATCTTTATTTCTATAGAGCTAACATATTCCACAGCCCTTTACAATTCAGAGGTTCATATACAAACATGTAACAGTTATAGAAAATACAATAATTAGAGCAAAAAAACAACCCTGCTCGTGAGAGCTTACAATCTACAATGAGGGGGGGGGGGCAAGGTAAAGGTGCTTATTTACAATGACAGTCCAGCCATCTCAAAGAAATGGGGGATAGATAAAGGCTGCCTGAACCAGTCAGCCATTCTTTGAGATGCTTTTGGGTACGGTGGAGTTTGACGGGGATTTATGTTCTGAGAAGTCATGGAGGGACTGTGTGAATTGAAATCGATTAGGGAGTGTGATAGGGCACCCTAAAAAGATGTTTTTAGGGAGCGTCTGAAGTTGAATAAGTTATGATTCATCCTAGTTTCTTGGGGTAGAGCATTCCAGAGGATTGGTGCAGCTCGGGAGAAGTCTTGGTTCCGGTAGTGGGAGATTCGGATTAGTGTGAATGGTAGTCGAAAGTCTTTTGCAGAGCGTAACATCTGAACTTGACCTGAAATGTCACCACTTAAACTAGATGTCGAGGACCGAATAATTGACCTATCCTAAAGATAAGACATCAATCTGAATTCAGTGGGGGTTCAGCAACTGGCAAACTCAATGATCAGCTCTAAAGGGGGATTTACACGCTGCGACATCGCTAATGCGGAGTCGTTGGGGTCACGGAATTTGTGCCGCACATCCGGCCGCAATAGCGATGTTGCTGCGTGTGACACCATTGAGCGATTTTGCATCGTTGCAAAAACGTGCGAAATCGCTCATCGGTGACATGGGGGTCCATTCTCGATTATCGTTACTGCAGCAGTAACGATGTAGTTCTTCGCTCCTTCGGCAGCACACATCGCTATGTGTGACGCCGCAGGAAAGAGGAACCTCTCCTTACCTGCCTCCCGGCCGCTATGAGGAAGTAAGGAGGTGGACGGGATGTTCCGGCCACTCATCTCCGCCCCTCCGCTTCTATTGGGTGGCCGCTCAGTGACGTCGCTGTGACGCCGCACGGAACGCCCCCTTAGAAAGGAGGCGGTTCGCCGGTCACAGCGACGTCGCCGGGCAGGTAAGTATGTGTGACGGGTCTGCGCGATGTTGTGCGGCACGGGCAGCGATTTGCCCATGTCGCACAACAGATGGGGGCGGGTAACCACGCTAGCGATATCGGGACCGATATCGCAGCGTGTAAAGTAGCCTTAACCTGCATTGGTGGCAGGATATAAGCAGTATACAGGGTACTACCACAATAGCATAGCCCCGTTCATTGCTTAGTTGTTGCTGCAAAGTATTGCGCTTTATCTCTCGTTCAGCAGATTGACATTGGAAATTGTTATTTTGTCTTTGATTTACATGCAGATTCTTCTCCACTAGTGATGCTTACGGTTTGCACGCACGTTGACATATGGTGCATACAGATAATTAGTACCAAGACGGACGACTTAACATTTATCCACATTTGCCAAAACATCTATCATAGACTGTATTACCCTAAATTTCTTATTGCCATCTGCTTGGAAAGAAACTATTAATCCCACACTTCTAAATAAGTTGAATCATAATTCTTGGAGAATACCAAGGTGGACTGGTTTATTCCCAGTATAAAGCAGTGACCGTAACTCTATTCCAGCATGATACATATTAGTCATAGAGTTGGGTCTTCACTCCTCTGCATCAATCCATTGACAACATGACAATGATTAATCTACAAATATTAACAGGGATAAAGAAATACCTGAGCTTAGTAGAGTGCATTAAAAGCCATAACAAGTATCTGAATAAAGCGGAAGGAGAGAAACCATATCTGCACCTATTGTTGTTTTATTACATGGGAGTCGGTTAATTGGATGTGAGTATGACATTGGGATGGAGGAAAATCACTTAGGGTATGTGCGCATGTTGCGTAGTGTCTTGCTGAAAATTCTGCAGCAATTTGGCAGTGCATGTGCATTTCAAAACGCATGTATTGTGACTGCCGAATTGATGCAGAATTCATGCGCTCTGGATGCTTTCTCTCCCTATAGACAGAGTGGGAGCAGCATCCAAAGCGCACAAAATAAGTGACATGTTGCTTTTTTGAATGCAGCGATTCAGCAACAAATTTCAGCATGCAAATCGCTGCGTTCTAAAACGCAACGTGTGGATAGAATTTGCACAAGTCACATAGACTTTGCTGGGGACGCAGAATGCATGCGTTTACGCTGCAGTGCAAAGCGCTGCGTAAGCGCATGGAAATACACAATGTGCGCACATAGCCTAAGGGGTACTTTACACGCTCTGACATCGCTGCCGATATATCGTCTGGATCACTTCGTTAGTTACGCACATCCAGCGCCGGTAGCAACATCGCAGCGTGTAAAACAAATGAGCGACGATCAACGAGCACAAAAATGTGAAACATCGTTGCTCGTTGACACGTCGTTCATTTCCATAATATCGGTGCTGCTGCAGGTACGATGTTGTTTGTCGTTCCTGCGGCAGCACACATCGCTACGTGTGACGCCGCTGGAACGACAAACATCTCCTTTCCTGCGACCACCGGAAAAGAAGGAAGGAAGGAGGTGGGCGGCATGTTCTGGCCGCTCATCTCCGCCCCTCTTTTTCTATTGGGCGGCGGTTCAGTGACGCTGCTGTGACGTCGCTGTGATGCTGAACGAACCGCCCCCTTAGAAAGGAGGCGGTTCACCGGTCACACCGATGTCGCAGAGCAGGTATGTGCGTGTGATGCTGCCGTAGCGATAACGTTCGCTACGGCAGCGATCACCACATATCGGCCGTGCGACAGGGGTGGGTGCAATTGCGCTCGACATCGCTAGCAAATGCTAGCAATGTCGCAGCGTGTAAAGCCCGCCTTACACTAGACCAAAACTAAGACATTCAATAGATGCAGTCCATGCAGTTGCTTTGGGGGACATGAAGATAACGAGAGAGACTAAAGCGGGCTTTATACGCTACGATATATCTAACGAGATGTCGGCGAGGTCACGTCGTAAGTGACGCACATCCGGCATCGTTAGTGATATCATAGCGTGTGACAGCTATGAATGAGCAGAAATACTCACCTTCTCGTTCATCATCGCTCATTTTCTAAATATCGAACGTCCGGTTGTTCAATTTTCCTGTGGCAGCACACATCACTCCGTGTGATACCCCGGAAACGATGAACACAGCTTACCTGTGTCTCACCGGCAATGCTGAAGGAAGGAGGTGGGCGGGATGTTTACGTCCCGCTCATCTCCGCCCCTCCGCTTCTATTGGCCGGCCGCTGTGTGACGTCGCTGTGACACCGAACGTCCCTCCCCCTTCAGGAAGTGGATGTTCGCCATCCACAGCGAGGTCGTTTGGAAGGTAAGTACGTGTGACGGGGGTTACAGCATTGTGCGACACGGGCAAGAAATTGCCCATGCCGCACAAACAATGGGGGCGGGTGCGATCGCAAATGCGATCGCACAACATCTTGAAACGTGTAAAGCAGGCTTGTGTGTTGAGCCATCTTGATGCTCAATACACTGTGTGCAGAATTATTAGGCAAATGAGTATTTTGATCACATGATACTTTTTAGACATGTTGTCCTACTAATCTAAGCTGTATAGGCTTGAGAGGAAACTACCAATTAAGTAAATCAGGTGATGTGCATCTCTGTAATGAAGAGGGGTGTGGTGTAATGACATCAACACCCTCTATAAGGTGTGCTTAATTATTAGGCAACTTCCTTTCGTTTGGCAAAATGGGTCAGAAGAGAGATTTGACGGGCTCTGAAAAGTCCAAAACTGTGAGATGTCTTGCAGAGGGATGCAGCAGTCTTGAAATTGCCAAACTTTTGAAGCGTGATCACCAAACAATCAAGCATTTCATGGCAAATAGCCAACAGGGTCGCAAGAAGCGTGTTAGGCAAAAAAGGCGCAAAATAACTGCTCATGAATTGAGGAAAATCAAGCTTGAAGCTGCCAAGATGCCATTTGCCACCAGCTTGGCCATATTTCAGAGCTGAAACGTTACTGGAGTATCAAAAAGCACAAGGTGTGCCATACTCGGGGACATGGCCAAGGTAAGGAAGAATGAAAAATGACCACATTTGAACAAGAAACATAAGACTGGGCCAAGACTGGGCCAAGAAATATCTTAAGACTGATTTTTCAAAGGTTTTATGGACTGATGAAATGAGAGTGACTCTTGATGGACCAGATGGATGGGCCAGAGGCTGGATCAGTAGAGGGCACAGAATTCCACTCCGACTCAGACGCCAGCAAGGTGCAGGTGGGGTACTGGTATGGGCTGGTATCATCAAAGATGAACTTGTGGGACCTTTTCGGGTTGAGGATGGAGTGAAGCTCAACTCCCAGACCTACTGTCAGTTTCTGGAAGACAGCTTCTTCAAGCAGTAGTACAGGAAGAAGTCGGTATTGTTTAAGAAAAACATGATTTTCATGCAGGACATTGCTCCATCACATGCATCCAACTACTCCACAGCGTGGCTGGTCTAAAAGATGAAAAAAATAATGAAATGGCCCCCTTGTTCACCTGATCTGAACCCCATAGAGAACCTGTGGTCCCTCATAAAATGTGAGATCTACAGAGAGGGAAAACAGTACACCTCTCGGAACAGTGTCTGGAGGCTGTGGTGGCTGCTGCACGCAATATTGATCATAAACAGATCAAGCAACTGACAGAATCTATGGATGGTAGGCTGTTGAGTGTCATCATAAAGAAAGGTGGCTATATTGGTCACTAATTTTTTGGGGTTTTGTTTTTGCATGTCAGAAATGTTTATTTCTAAATTTTTTGCAGTTATATTGGTTTACCTGGGGAAAATAAACAAGTGAGATGGGAATGTATTTGGCTTTTAATAAGTTTCCTAATAATTCTGCACAGTAATAGTTACCTGCAAAAAACAGATATCCTCCTAAGATAGCCAAATCTAAAATAACCCCACTCCAACTTCCAAAAATTTTAAAGTTTGATATTTATGAGTCTTTTGGGTTGATTGAGAACATAGTTGTTGATCAATAAAAAAAAATCCTCTGAAATACAACTTGCCTAATAATTCTGCACACGGTGTATGTTACTGGAAAATCTAGGGTAGTTCCCATGCAAATTTTTGCATTCATGTTTGTGTAGATTATTATTATATGTAACTAATATTTTAGAGGGAAAATTTCTGTACCCCCAAAGTGCAACCACTACCAAAAGTTCTATTCCTGCAGTGTTTAAAATTTACTTTCGCACTCCATTTTATTGTGAAATTAAAAAATAAATAAATTAATTAATTAATATTATTACTTATTTGTGTTATATGCTAGATGCTTCTATCGAGTCAAGTAGGTGGATGTGCCACAAAGTCAAATCAAGTAGCCTTATTTCAGCCCTATAAAGCTTGATTTATAACTCTGGGTACAAGGCATGACGAGCCTTGTCCTAAGGGTGGTCACTCAACTCGTATAGGGGGGAAGTGTATGGGCAGCGTCACAGAGTGGATCTAATTAGCATGGGATTTGAGCTGATATTTACCTTTATTTAGCGAAATGACACAGTAAGTACAGCTACTAAGAACTCCTTTGGAGACCAGAGGAAGTGTTACGGGGGTTGGCGGCTTAGGAAGGATAAGGTGTATATCCTAAGCGCAATGTGGGGTCCACCGTGCTAAAGATGGCAATTAGCAGCTAAGAGCCCAGAGGGCAGAGCGAACAACAGCAGTTGCAGGGGATTAATAAACGGGCACACTGTAGTCTGTGTTGACTTCACACAGACCAGACGGCAAATCAAAAGGAAAACACTAATAACCAAAAGGATAGAGAGACAGACCACAAACCGAGCTGTCGTAGTAGAAACAAAGAGGAGACAGAACAAATGCAAATTCAAGCGAGATAGTAGAAGAAGAAAACGCAATTCAATCGACCTGTCTCTATCTGGAGTTCCGCACGCTTGGCGTATACAGTATACAGCGGGTATGGCATGCTTAACTAGCGAATGCTGTATGTTGGGAGAATCGCATTCCTTATCCAGCGCACGCAGTTTACATGGACACAATAGTACAATAGTACTATAGTACAGACAACCTCAAACCTTAAGGCTTGGTAATAACTGCACGCAGACCAGTGTCAGTGGCATCCTTAAATAACTTAAGCACTGACATAAACAGACTCACACCCAGTTGGTGTGGGTGTAGTCCACAGGCAAATCCAAGGATGCCACTTCTTCAGGACAGCTGACGTCATCAGGACATCTGACGTCCAACGGACAATCAGAAAGTGCCACGCTACACACATGCTCAGTGGCCTGATCTCTGGACTTAGATGCTGGTGTCGCGGGCGGGGAGGAGGGTGTCAGCACTGCGCTCACCCCATTGCTCGGGTCCGGCTGCTGCTCAGTGGTGGCTCGAGCGGTGGGCCGGATCCCGGGGGTCCCGAGCGGCGCTCCTCGCCCGTGAGTGAAAGGGGATTGGGTTTTGGGATAACGTATATTGTCCGTGACGCCACCCACGGTTGTGGTGATTTGTTAGCGCCACCGCTGCTCGATATGGGGATCCCGGGAGTGATGATGTGGAGCAGCCAGTTGTTGTGTTGCCCCTCCGTGGGTAGGGGTTGGTGATCCCGGGGCCCAGGGAGGAGGTGGGAGATGCAGGGCCTGGTGGGCGCAGGGACGCGGGGGCAGCGCTGTGCCTTCCGGCACTGTGGTACTCACTCAGCCTGAGACGGTGACACAGTTCTCGGTAAAACACACGGCTGGAAAGACGGTTCCCACGGACGGCTGCACTTGCTCTCCCAGTAGGTAACGGTGATGTCCCTTTGTCCTGCACCTAATGTTCCTGTGTTGGTAGCGATGGGTTCCCACCGGTAACCCGCTCCCCGGCTTGGGTATGGGCCGGAGGAGCCGTACTTTGCCCGCAGACGCTGGCCCCGAGGAACTGGTGCCCTGGCGGTGGCGGTGTTCCTCCTTAATGGTTGGACTGTTGCCTTCAATCGGGACTTGGTTGTTTGGAGACAGACGTCCCCTTCACTGACGGATTTGGCAAATTATGGCGACTCCTAGCCTTGCCGGGGTCCGCGAGGCCCCTGCCTTGGTGCTGACTGTCCTTCGTATACTGCTCCAGACCGCCGGGCCACTACCCATCCGCGGTCCTTCCAGCAACCTCCGAGCAGTCCCCCTCCAGACAATCACCGCTGTTGCTGACCTTGCTGACACTGTCCTGCACTTAGCCGGACCAACTTCAGGCCTTTCTACTCTCACTTTTACTCTTTTCTTCTTTGCTCCACTACTACTTCACTTTCACTTCACTTAGCTTCTCTTGTTGTTTACTCCTTCACCTCCCTGACTTCACTTCTGCCTCTCAACTCTAACTCTGATCTGCCTGGTTCTTCCCGCCTCCAGGGCTGTGTACTCCTCGGTGGGCGGAGCCAACCGCCTGGCCCACCCCCTGGTGTGAACATCAGCCCCTGGAGGAAGGCAACAAGGATTTTGGTAGCTTTGATGTTCCTAACTGGGATGTAGGGTGTGGTGGTGTGATGACCTGTGACCCCTGGCTTGCCCAGGGCATCACATTCCCCCTTAGCAAAATGCAGTCCGCGGGCTGCCCGTCCAACACCGGTTTTAATTTTTGTAAATGTATAAAAGTAAACGGTAACATATATATAAATCATGGCATCATCCCACAGCGGGAGGTTCATTTCTTAAATGTTACTAAACGGTTTTACGGGTACGGTTTCCGCTCTCTCCCACCCAAGCAACCTGGCCCTGATGCTGCCCCTAAAGCCCAGGCAGCACCCCTTTACCCCAGTCCAGCACAAGTCACCCGAGCGGGATCTGTCCTTCCCCTCCAGAGGGTAGCCACTGGTTCCTGTGGTGGCTGGGCCCCAGCCTGCTCTGCTGGGGGCCCTCCCTCCAACCTGCCTCTCCGGAGGCGGCAATGCGGAAAACGGTACGGTAAACCAACTTATTTACAAGGCACTTAACGTTTGTGGTTGCCCTGCAAGTTCACGGGCTTGTCCATGGATAGTTCCCATGCAATCTTTTAAACGGTCCCCACGGGGACAACGGTGCCGGCTCCGGCCGGTTCAATCACGGTTGCAGACAATCTGATGAATCTTCGGTTATTATTTTCATTTCACTTATCATTTTCAACTTTAAGCTTTCAAACTTTTTCAAACATACACACACTGACTTACTGATCCCCTCTTTAAAGGACGGTCTCCCTGTACCTAAGTGGGGGTCTACCTAGGTTGGAACGGGTGGACCTCCGGGGTCCGGTGTCAGTAGGACTGGCCAGTGGGGTAGAGGGAACAACCGGTTCCTCCTCCCTGCTATCATGTGGGGTAGGCGGAGGCATAGGGGAGCTGGGCACAGGTTCATCCCTGGGCACTGGCACTGGTTCTGGTTCACGGTTGACCGCTTCCACCACTTCTTCATCCACAGGTTGTGGGAACAGTATCACTGGAAGAATCACCGCGCCGTTCTGTGTAGGCCAGTTTGCTGGGAAGTCACCCATCACAGTGTGGATCACCTCTTCTGCCTTCTCCACTGGTGGAGGAACTGGTACTTCAGCCATCGCCCTCAATGCTGGTGGGCACCTTTTCAAATGGTCCCGGGAAACTGTGGCCAAAGTGCCTCCTTGGTCACGACTAATTTGGTAGGCCTTCCCATCTTCCCATCCGGTGGGCTGTATGACGTACGGGTTCTGTTCCCATTGGTCATCCAGCTTGTGGGTTTTCCTCTTCCGCTTCAGGACGACATCCCCGGGCTGGAAAGGGCCAGCAGACGCCTTTTGATTAAAGCACTGCTCCTGCAGTTCCCGACTCCGACTCAAGTTCTTCTCGACATATTCTTGAATCTGCCGGTATTGTGCTCTCCGCCGAGTTTCCCATTCAGCTGTGGAAGGGAGAGCTTCCGGGGCCTCCAACCCCATCTCCAGGTCCACCTGCAGGCGGCCGGAGCGAGCCCTCATCAGATATGCTGGGGTGCACTTTGTGGAACTGAACGGGATATTGTTGTACATATCAACCAAGTCAGGTAGCTTTTCCAGCCACAGGTTCCGCTCTTCCAGCGGTAGCGTCTTGAGGAGTCCCAGGACCAAGTGATTCATCTTCTCACACATGCCGTTGGTCTGGGCATGGTAAGGGGTGGTCCGGATCTTCTTACAGCCGTACAACTGGCAGAACTCGTGGAACACCTCCGCTTCAAAAGCCGGGCCTTGGTCAGTAAGCACCTTTTCGGGATATCCATGCGGTCGGCAGAAATAGGCCTGGAACGCCCGAGCGGCTGTTCGACCAGTCAAGTCCTTGACGGGGACAACCACCATGAATCTTGAATAGTGGTCTACGATGGTCAACGCGTAGGCGTACCCACTTCGGCTGGGGGTGAGCTTGACATGGTCTAAGGCGACCAGTTCCAGCGGCTGATGTGTGATGATCGGGTGTACGGGCGCCCTCTGGCTGGTCTCGTCCTTCCTCCTCAGCGTGCAAGGGCCACACTCCCGGCACCAGGCTTCTACCGATTCCCGCATCCCACTCCAGTAGAACCGCTCTCTCAATAGCATCTCCAGCTTTTTCCACCCGAAGTGCCCGGCACCATCTTGGTATGCCCGCAAAACAGTGGCTACATCAGCCTGGGGAATAATCAACTGGCATATTTTCTCATGAGTCTTCGGGTTGATCAGCTCACGGTACAGCTTCCCTTGATGTAGGTACAGCCGTTTCCGTTCTTTCCACAAACGCTGGGCTTCAGCTGGGGCGGCAGGGTCCATCCCAACAGCACCTTGTTCCACCAGGGTCTTGACGAGGCGGACAGCCGGCGCCTGGTTTTGAGCTTCCTGCCACTCTTGACTGGGCCGTGGTTCCAAGTCCACCCGTTGTTGGTGTACCTGAACCCTCTCAGTTGATGGCTGGTGAAATGCAAGCAACTCGATCTCCTCAAGGTCGTCATCCTCGCACCCTTCCTCCGACAAATGGGGCATTCGGGAGAGTGCATCAGCATTGATGTTGACACGACCAGCACGGTACTTGATAGTGAAGTCGTAGTTGGCTAGCCGGGCCACCCATCGCTGCTCCAACGCACCCAACTTGGCCGTGTCCAGGTGGGTCAACGGATTGTTGTCCGTGAAAGCGGTGAATTTTGCTGCAGCCAAGTAGTGGCGGAACCTCTCTGTGATAGCCCATACCAATGCCAGGAGCTAGAGCTTGAAGGAGCTATAGTTCTCAGGATTCCTTTCAGTTGGCCGGAGCTTCCGGCTAGCATAAGCAATCACTTTCTCCTTCCCATCCTGGACCTGGGACAGGACTGCCCCTAGCCCCACATTGCTGGCGTCGGTGTAGAGGATGAATGGACAGCCATAGTCAGGATACGCTAAGACCTCTTCCCCGGTCAAGGCCGCTTTCAGCTGGCAGGAGGATTCCTCATGCTTTTCTTCCCACACCAGTGGGGCTCCGATGGATCTACCACCTTTGGTCTGTCCCACGAGGAGATCTTGCATGGGGGCAGCCATCTTCGTGTACCCTTTGATAAAGCGCCGGTAGTACCCCACCAGACCCAAAAACTGCCTTACTTCCCTCACGGTGGTTGGCCTCGGCCAACCCTGGATGGCAGTGATCTTCTCGGGGTCGGGGGCAACACCTTCCGTACTCACCACGTGCCCCTAGGTACTGCACTCTGGGTTTCAGCAGGTGACACTTAGAGGGCTTCAGCTTCATCCCATATTTGGCAAGGGACGCGAACACCTCGGCCAGGTGCTCCAGATGGGCTTCATACGTCTGGGAGTAAACAATCACATCATCCAAGTACAATAGGACGGTCTCGAAGTTTAGGTGTCCCAGACAGCACTCCATCAGCCGTTGGAAGGTCCCTGGGGCATTGCACATCCCGAACGGCATACTATTGAATTCACAGAGCCCCATCGGGGTGGTGAAGGCGGTTTTCTCCCGGTCTTCCGGGGCCACGGCCACTTGCCAGTACCCACTTGTGAGGTCAAGAGTAGAGAAGTAATTTGCCGTTCTCAGTGCGGCCAAAGACTCTTCAATCCGGGGCAGTGGGTAGGCATCTTTATGGGTGATCTGATTAATCTTCCGGTAGTCTACACACATCCGCATGGTACCATCTTTCTTCTTGACCAGCACCAACGGAGCGGCCCAGGGACTACAGCTGTCCCGAATAACCCCTGCCTCCTTCATATTCCTCAACATATCTTTGGCACACTGGTAATGTGCAGGGGGAATAGGCCTGTACCTCTCTTTGATAGGGGGGTGTTCCCCAGTGGGGATATGGTGTTGGACCCCCTTGATCTGCCCAAAGTCTAGCGGATGTTTGCTGAAAACCTGTTCATACTCCCGCACCACCCTGTATACCCATGCTTTGTGATGTGTAGGAGTATCATCAGTGCCCACGTGTAGCTGTTGGTGCCACTCATTCACCTCCCCTTGAGGCGGGGAAGTGCTGGTAGTAGGTGGGGAGACTGAGGGACTGGCTTCGTGGATGGTGTGGGGATCCAGGGTGAGTAGCTTGGCAATGGTGGCATACCGGGGAAGCCTAACCTCTTCCTCCCCACAGTTCAGCACCCTCACGGGCACCCTCCCCTTCTTCACGTCTACCACCCCTCGGGCGGCCATTACCGTGGGCCAGTGCTCAGAGGGTATGGGCTCCATCATGGCAGGGTAGTCACACCCCTGAGGCCCTACTGCTGCTCTACACCAAATCATCATCTCACTCCTAGGGGGCACAAGCAACGGGGCCACATCCATCACTCTCACTCCACCAATCTCTCCTCCTGTTGAGTTTACATGCTGGCGGTACATCAAGGCTCGGATCTCACGCTGCACAGCCCTCTGTCGGCTCCCCGCCGCCGTGGCGGCCAGCTGCTGCAGTAGGGCCAACACATCACCCATACAGTGCTCCATCACATTGGTTCCTAGCACTATCTTCGGGTTATGATCACTGGGTTCATTCATGATCACAATCATACCCTGGTGTTGCAGTTCAGCTTGCCCTACTGTCATATAGGAATAACGTTTGGAACACCATTCTAAGTCCGAACTGGGTGCAAAAACCTAAAAAAACATCACTATGGGGAGATAAGGTATGCACACCAGTGACTATGTAAGGGGAATACATGAAATAGCAGAAACTGCTGTGTGAATACTGACTTGAAAAATCCAATAGCTATATGCAAGAGTGAATATGTGAAAAATGGAATCTACATTACTGCCATGAACATATGAATCAAGAGAAATTTAGCTACTGAATTGATCAATGCAATAGAGCCCCAACACTACGCCCAAGTATTTCTCTACGTTGGGGTCCCTAGCTTGTGTGTGTCCTCTCATGCAGTTAAAAAACCTACCGTGTATGGGAAGCTGAGACCCAGGCTATTTATGCGTATGATATGGATTGGCAATAGGTGTGGTTGGGGAGGGTTCACAAACGAAAAAATACTAACAAATAGGAATAACGTTTGGAACACCATTCTAAGTCCGAACTGGGTGCAAAAACCTAAAAAAACATCACTATGGGGAGATAAGGTATGCACACCAGTGACTATGTAAGGGGAATACATGAAATAGCAGAAACTGCTGTGTGAATACTGACTTGAAAAATCCAATAGCTATATGCAAGAGTGAATATGTGAAAAATGGAATCTGCATTACTGCCATGAACATATGAATCAAGAGAAATTTAGCTACTGAATTGATCAATGCAATGCCCTACTGTCATAGCCACCTGTTTATACCCCTCTTGGGTCAATGGGAGTCCATTGGCAGCAATTAGCGTTATACTAGTATCTGGGGGTGCCAGCTCGTCTATCCCCCAATACCGCTGGTACAACGTATATGGTATGGTGGTTACCTGGGATCCAGTGTCCAAGAGAGCCATCACCGGTATGCCATCCACAACCACGGGAATGATGGGTCGGGCCCCGATATTCCGGTCCCGCCAGTCCGAGGGGCCACGGGGTTCTACTCCTGAGGGTTGGCCCGGGGCCCCAGGGGTTGCTCGTTTAACGGGCACTCTCGGATGTAATGCCCAGGCTTACGGCACTTGTAGCAGATGGGAGGCCTGCTCCGCGGGTTGCTATTACTTCTCTGCTGCATCCAGGGGACATCTTCAGGGCTGTCGGCAAGCTGTATCGGTGCTGAAGGCTGAGATCTGGTCAACGGTTGGAGTGCAGCAAGAATCTTGGCGAGGTCTCCGTCCATGCGACGGACCTGGGCTGCCAGTTCCTCCATAGTGCTGCTTGGGGCTGCAGGTGTTGGAGAGGTTGGTAGGGCAGGGGCCACCACCACGGGAGCCGTCTCGATGGGCCACGGGGCTGGCTCCAGGGCTTCTGAGGCTGGGGGCTGTAGTGCTTTAATGGCCCGTTCCTTTAACACAGCAAAGTCCACATCAGGGTGTTCCAGGGCCCACAGCCGGAGTTGTTTACGATCCTCAGGGGATCTCATCCTCTGCGCAAATTGCTCTACTAACATCTTGTTGCTATCCGCCTCATTAATAGGATTCACCCGCTTCAGCGTGCGGAGGGCGGTTTGCAGACGTAAAGCATAGTCTCGAATGCTATCCACAGCCCGTTGCCGGCACTGGTAAAACTGCATCCTCAGCTCAGCTTCAGTCCGGGTCTCGAAGGCAGTCTGTAGCTTCTCAAAGATGGTGGCTACAGAGAGCCGGTCCCCCTCGGCCCAGGTCTCCGCCTCCTGCTCAGCCGCACCGGTTAACTGGCCTAGCACTATCGCTGCACGTTGCTTATCGGTCAGGGGGTACAGCTCTAGCAACGGGTTAAGCTTTTTCCGGAAGGCCTGTAAGGCATCCGGTTTCCCGTCATACTGCGGTAGCCAGGCAGTTCCGGGCGCATAGGGCAAGGAGAACGGCATGACCTGAGCGAGCGCGGGGGCCGCGGCACCTCCCGCCAGCGCGGCCGGGATCTGGGCAGGCCCATTCCCATCCGCGGGTGCCACTGCGGCTGCGACCACCGCTCCTCCAGCGGCTCCGTCGGGTGCAGACATCTTGTTTCCGTCCCCCTTAGCTTCTTTCCGGCCCCTCCTTTATTGGGGCGGAGTTTTGGCCTTCGCGCCTCTGCTACTCGAGAAGACGCTCGAGCGGGAACTTTTCGCGCCAAAGATGGCGACTTCTGGAAATTTTCAGCCGGATACCTCCGGCGGTCACATGGCGCACCTCTACCCAACAGCAGAGTGGTAATGTCCTGTTCGTGACGCCAAGTTGTCGCGGGGGGGGAGGAGGGTGTCAGCACTGCGCTCACCCCACTGCTTGGGTCTGGCTGCTGCTGCTCAGTGGTGGCTCGAGCGGTGGGCCGGATCCCGGGGGTCTCGAGCGGCGCTCCTCGCCCGTGAGTGAAAGGGGATTGGGTTTTGGGATAACGTATATTGTCCGTGATGCCACCCACGGTTGTGGTGATTTGTTAGCACCACCGCTGCTCGATATGGGGATCCCGGGAGTGATGATGTGGAGCAGCCAGTTGTTGTGTTGCCCCTCCGTGGGTAGGGGTTGGTGATCCCGGGGCCCAGGGAGGAGGTGAGAGATGCAGGGCCTGGTGGGCGCAGGGATGCGGGGGCAGCGCTGTGCCTTCCGGCACTGTGGTACTCACTCAGCCTGAGACGGTGACACAGTTCTCGGTAAAACACACGGCTGGAAAGACGGTTCCCACGGACGGCTGCACTTGCTCTCCCAGTAGGTAATGGTGATGTCCCTTTGTCCTGCACCTAATGTTCCTGTGTTGGTAGCGATGGGTTCCCACCGGTAACCCGCTCCCCGGCTTGGGTATGGGCCGGAGGAGCCCTACTTTGCCCGCAGACGCTGGCCCCGAGGAACTGGTGCCCTGGCGGTGTTCCTCCTTAATGGTTGGACTGTTGCCTTCAATCGGGACTTGGTTGTTTGGAGACAGACGTCCCCTTCACTGACGGATTTGGCAAATTATGGCGACTCCTAGCCTTGCCGGGGTCCGAGAGGCCCCTGGCTTGGTGCTGACTGTCCTTCGTATACTGCTCCAGACCGCCGGGCCACTACCCGTCCGCGGTCCTTCCAGCAACCTCCGAGCAGTCCCCCTCCAGACAATCACCGCTGTTGCTGACCTTGCTGACACTGTCCTGCACTTAGCCGGACCAACTTCAGGCCTTTCTACTCTCACTTTTACTCTTTTCTTCTTTGCTCCACTACTACTTCACTTTCACTTCACTTAGCTTCTCTTGTTGTTTACTCTTTCACCTCCCTGACTTCACTTCTGCCTCTCA
Source organism: Anomaloglossus baeobatrachus (assembly GCF_048569485.1). Lineage (NCBI taxonomy): Eukaryota > Metazoa > Chordata > Amphibia > Anura > Aromobatidae > Anomaloglossus > Anomaloglossus baeobatrachus. The sequence continues at coordinate 74,427,620 of NC_134359.1, read as the reverse complement.
ACTCTAACTCTGATCTGCCTGGTTCTTCCCGCCTCCAGGGCTGTGTACTCCTCGGTGGGCGGAGCCAACCGCCTGGCCCACCCCCTGGTGTGAACATCAGCCCCTGGAGGAAGGCAACAAGGATTTTGGTAGCTTTGATGTTCCTAACTGGGAAGTAGGGTGTGGTGGTGTGATGACCTGTGACCCCTGGCTTGCCCAGGGCGTCACATTGGCTGAGCACATTCAGCCGGAGCATGCTCAGTGGTCCAATTTTTGTACTTAGGCTCTGGCAATTGAGCAGCCAGCAGAACGTCACGAGGGTTAGCCAGACATTGAAACCGGCACCTATGCGGTGTACTAACCACAGGGGGCAACTAAGGTGAGGAAGCAGAAGCACCCGAGGGTACCTGGAGTCTGACCCATGAAGGCGGTCAACTCCGGCGAATAACAGGAAGACTCCAATCTGAAGAGTCACCTTGTCAGTCTGGTATTGGTAACAAAAACCATGAATTTCGGAGCCATTTGTGGAGATTAGTTTTGGAGTTGTCTACAAAGTAACAAAAGGAATTTTCAGTCTTTTGGCTAGAGAGAAGACAATAAAATTATCAGCAACTCTGGAATTTACGAAAGCTTGTCTTGAGAACACGGAGGAACCAAAAAGTATAAGCAGTTTGTCTTTGGTGGAAGATAGAGTTAATTCAAAGTTGATGCTTCCTTCATTGCCGAAGTAATGAAGTTTCCCTGTTTAACCTTGAGTTTGGAACAGTTTATATACAAATAATACTGCTTTTCACAATATTTACAAAGTCCTCCAGTAAGGCGGCAAGATCTTTTAGCCTACAACAACTTCCTACCAATTTTCCTGGTTTCTGAACCAGCCTATCTGGGAGAAGATTTTGAAGATGTTCTGGAATGTAGGAGTTACGGATGTGTCAAGGTCGTCTGACAATCCAGTGGCAGCGAGTGTTAGAAAATCCCAGAGATTGTCAGCACATGTTGTTATCTAACAGTTCCCTGTTTATGCAGCAGCAGACTCTAGGACCCTCGGAAACTGTCAGTTTTTCCTCTCAGTTACCAGACTCTAACTTCCTTTATAAACCACACCCTGGGGGGGATTTGGGTGCGGTTTATAGTTTGTTCCTTGCTGAGCTCTGGAAAGGTCATCTGCTATTTCTCCAGATTTATGTGGTTGCTGGAGCTCAGATAAGTGTTGTGTTTTGCTATCTACCAGGGCTCTAATGATAGCTGTTGTTTTTCCCCTGTATTGCTCCCTTATGTCTTCTCTTCCTTTAGTGATAGTGGTGCTGACAAAAAGCTCATACCCTCCATCCTTATTTAGAACCCAGATCAGGATTTGACTAGGGCTGATGTATAGGTTTATAGTTTGCTCCTTGTCGTGCTCTGTATTGGTTGTCTCCTGTTGCTCCAGTGACTTCTGTGGTTGCTGCTCCTCATATAAGTGTTTGACTTGTGCTATCTACCTGGGGTCTGGTGATAGCATTTGTGTTTTCCCTGTATTGTTTCCTTGTGTCTTCCTTTTGTGTTAGTGGTTTTCACTAGCGCTCATATCCGCCATCCTTACTGAAGGCACCTTTGCCAGAGGAAGACAGGGCCCCTGGCATCCAGCTCTATGACAGGTGCAGAATCTGTGCGGTGAGGGCAGTGAGGGTGAGCTGCAGATTCATGTCAGGGGTCTCCATTAGAGATGAGCGGTGTTCGAATCAAACTGTTCGCCAATTTCAAATTCAACCTGTTTTAGGTGATGTTTGAATCGTTCGACGAACGTGAACGATTAGCTTCAAGTTCGACAGTTCAAGGTTATGTTCGATAACGGTTCGATCACCAAAAGCGTAACTGGCTTTTCACAGTAATACTGTCATTCAATGTTAATACAGTGGAACCTTGGTTATCGAGAACAATCTGTTCTGGCACTGTGCTTGTTAACCAAGTTACTCATTCAGCAAAGCAAGATTTCCCATTGGAAATCATTGCAATGCAGACAATTCGTTCCACAACTTGTTAAATGTCCCATCCTGGTCCCCTATTGTGCCATTCCACACATGCACAAACACACACAAACACGTACAAACACACACAAACACACACAAACATACACAAACATACACGCACACACACATATTATGCTCACCTGTTAGGGCCAGATGGATGGGCAGACCCGGGAGGTGGATCCACTGGACCAAACTCCCCGAAGAGGGAACGGAGTCCGGTAGCCGGAGCACTTTAGGTAGCAGAACAGTCCGTGCACTTAGAACACAATGGAGAAGTCCCTGGGACCACGGGGTCACTGATGGTGGTCCGGGTGACGGAGCTCAGGTTCGGAAGCCGGGATGATGTCAGGCGGGGTCCGGAACCATTGGAGCGAGATGGCGGGTCACCGCAGGGAACCGGGATGGTACGGACTGTCAGGATGGTAGATAGGCAGCGTTCGGGGTTTGAGATACAGCAGGACCGGATGGCAATGCAGGATCGGCTCTAAAAGAGAGAGAGGTAAGTATCTCACAGGAACACAAGGAGACCTGACTCCTAGCTTGGGAAACATGAAGAACAGGCCCCGCCCCCTTGGACATTAATCCCCTTTATACCCTGTACCTGTGTGCATCATTTCCTGTCAGTGGACACTGGCCCTTTAAGAAAGGGTCAGTGACCGCGCGCGCGCCCTAATGCGCATGCGCGCGGCCCGGGTGCCAGAAGCCAGGGCAGGAAGCTGAGAGGAGGAAGCAGCAGAGCCGGCCAGGGGCTGGGAAGCCGACGGGCGCTGGGAGCGGGGACCAGGAGGCCTGGGAAGCGCGGCCAATGGAGGCTGGAGAGCGGGGAGCGTGGCAGGTGAGCCGGGGAGCGGAGCAGAGGACCCGGGGAGCGTGACAGTACCCCCCCCCACGCCCCCCTCCCCGCAACCGGGACAGGAAGGCACGGATCAGCGGAGTACCCACATTCTCCTTGGGCTCCCAGGACCTATCCTCAGGACCATACCCTGCCCAGTCCACCAGGAAGAACTGCCGGCCTCGTACGGTCTTCATGGCCACGATATCCCTTACCGCATAGATGTCGTCCTCAGCAATAGGAGGAGGAGCCGGACTGGCAGCAGCGGAGAAGGGACCAAGGACAACCGGCTTGAGCAGGGAGACGTGGAAGGAGTTGGGTATCCTCATCGTGGCCGGAAGCTGCAGTTTGTAGGAGACCTCATTGATCTTGCCGATGACTTTAAACGGTCCGATGTAGCGAGGTCCCAGCTTGTAGGATGGTAACTTCAATCGGACGTACTTGGAAGCAAGCCAGACGAGATCTCCCGGAGAGAAACATGGAGGATCCAGACGTCTCTTGTCCGCGTGTCTCTTCATCCGCAGGGATGCATGTGCAAGGGACGCCTTAACTGAGTCCCAAATGGTTGTAAAGTCACGGAGTACTGCATCAGCAGCAGGGATGTCCGAGGAAGAGGATACAGGCAATGGGACAGACGGCTGAAGTCCGTAGACGACATGGAAGGGAGAACAGGAGGAGGACTCACTGACGTGGTGATTATGGGAGAATTCAGCCCAAGGAAGAAGTGTGGACCAATCGTCATGATGGGCGTTGACGTAGTGACGTAAGAAAGAGGTCAATATCTGATTGACCCGTTCCACTCGGCCGTTCGACTGAGGATGGTAGGCAGAAGAAAAGTCCAGCGTTACTCCCAGATGTTTACAGAGAGCCCTCCAGAAGCGGGAGGTGAACTGAGTTCCTCTGTCGGACACAATGTGTGATGGAAAGCCGTGCAAGCGGAAGATGTGATGTATATAGGCGTCCGCGAGTTCCTGGGCAGAGGGCAGTCCAGCCATAGGGACGAAATGGGCCATTTTAGAGAACCGATCCACCACGACCCATATGACTGTGTGTCCGGAGGACAATGGCAAGTCCGTAATAAAGTCCATCGCAATGTGTTGCCAGGGAACTGAGGGTATGGGCAGAGGCAGTAGACGGCCATATGGCAGGTGTTTGGGCGTCTTGTTCCTGGCACTAGAAGAGCAAGCAGAGACAAAAGAGGCGACGTCCGTGCGAAGGGATGGCCACCAGTAATGACGTACAATCGCACTCCATGTTCTCTTCTGACCAGCATGACCGGCTGTTTTCGAGGCATGGCCCCAGTGTAGCACTTTATGCCTGTCTGTCTCAGAGACATAGGTCTTCCCGGTCGGTATCTGGGCTAGGGTGACAGGAGCCACCGGAATAATCTTACTTGGACAGACGATGGGTTGGGATGTCTCCTCTTCCTGCTCCATGGGCATGAAAGACCTAGACAAGGCATCAGCGCGTACATTCTTGTCCGCTGGTCGGAAATGGAGCTGGAAATCGAACCGGGCAAAGAACAAGGACCACCTGGCTTGCCGGGGGTTCAGTCGCTGAGCAGACCGCAGGTATTCCAGTTTTTTGTGGTCCGTGTAAATAATGACGGGGTACACTGCTCCTTCCAGAAGATAGCGCCATTCCTCCAGAGCCAGTTTGACTGCCAATAGCTCTCGATCACCGATGGTGTAATTGCGTTCAGGGGCGGAGAAGCTCTTGGAGAAGAAACCGCAAGTCACCATCTTCCCGGAGGAGGACTTCTGCATGAGCACTGCTCCGGCTCCTGAGGAGGAGGCATCCACCTCCAAGGTGAACTGGCGGTTTAACTCTGGACGGTGGAGTACAGGAGAGGAGGCAAAGGCTCGCTTTAGAGAGCCAAACGCGGCGTCGGCCGCAGGTGACCAGTCCTTTGGATTAGCCCCCTTCTTGGTCAAGGCGGAGAGAGGAGCAGTCAGAGCAGAGAAGTGAGGAATGAACTGGCGGTAATAATTGGCGAATCCCAGAAAACGTTGGATTGCCTTCAGTCCAGAAGGAGGAGGCCAGTTGAGAATGGCAGAGACCTTCTTTGGGTCCATCTGCAGTCCGGTCTCGGTGATGAGGTAACCCAGGAAGGGGAGAGAAGACTGTACGAAGACACACTTCTCGTACTTGGCGTACAGACGATTCTCTCTCAGTCTTTGTAGAACCAGTTGCACGTTCTCTCGGTGGGTCTGGAGGTCCGGAGAGAAGACAAGGATGTCATCCAGGTATACCACCACACAGACGTAGAGAAGGTCTCGGAACACGTCGTTCACTAATTCTTGGAAGACGGCTGGTGCGTTACACAGGCCGAAGGGCATCACGCAGTATTCATAGTGCCCATCACGAGTGTTGAACGCGGTCTTCCATTCGTCCCCCGAGCGAATACGGACCAGGTTGTAGGCACCCCGAAGATCCAACTTGGTGAAGACACGAGCTCCTCTGAGCCGATCAAACAATTCGGGGATGAGCGGCAGGGGGTACTTGTTTTTTACGGTAATTTGGTTCAATCCCCGGTAGTCTATGCATGGTCGTAGGTCGCCCTCTTTCTTCTTTACGAAGAAGAAGCCAGCTCCCACAGGAGAGGAGGATCTCCGAATGAATCCCTTAGCCAGGCTCTCTGTGATGTATGTAGACATGGCCCTTGTTTCGGCTGGAGACAATGGATATATCCTTCCTCGAGGTGGTGTAGTTCCCGGGAGCAGGTCAATGGCACAATCGTAAGGACGATGTGGCGGAAGTACCTCTGACTCCTTCTTATCAAAGACGTCCACGAAGGACCAATAGGCTGAGGGTAGTCCCGGTAGGGTCTCTGGAACCGGAGGTCGCCGGATGGGTTTTATGGTCTTCAGACAGGTGTCATGGCAAGAAGACCCCCATCGAGTGATATCGCCAGTGCCCCAGCTGACTGAAGGTTCGTGTGTCCGCAACCAAGGAAGACCCAGCAGGATTTGATGTGACATGTGAGGGAGGACGTAGAGAGCGATGTTCTCGGTGTGCAGAGCACCGATACGCAGTTCAAGCGGCTTGGTGATCCAGGAGATGGTGTCAGAGAGGGGTCTCCCATCCACAGAGGCAATCACAAGAGGTTTGGCGAGTGGAGTAACAGGCACCTGGTATTTGTCCACCGTGGCCTGCTGGATGAAATTGCCTGCTGCCCCAGAATCGAGGTACGCCTCAGCCGTAAACCGCGTCTCTCCCGTTGTCACTTGCACAGTCCATGTAACCGGGTCTGAGAGAGTCCCAGCACCTAGGATGGCCTCTCCTACCAACCCTAGGCTTTGGAGTTTCCCGGCCTCTCTGGACAGGCGCGTAGCAGGTGTGTGCCCTCTCCGCAGTAGAAGCAGAGACCCTTGGCGAGTCGCTCTGCTCGACGTTGTTCAGACTGTCGCACACGGTCGATCTGCATGGGCTCATGGACGGAGGCACCAGAGGTCGTTGACTGGAGTACGGCGGGCTTCTGTGGAGGAGAGGCATGCCGTACCGGACGTCTCTCACGGGACACCTCTTTGGACCGCTCCTGAAAGCGAATGTCCACTCGAGTCGCTAGGGTAATCAGGGCGTCCAGGGTGGACGGTACGTCACGTCCAGCCAGCTCATCTTTGATTCGACCTGAGAGTCCTTCCCAGAAGGCGGCGGTTAGGGCCTCGTTATTCCACCCGAGTTCCGAGGCCAAGGTGCGGAAACGGATGGCGTATTGACCCACCGTCAGAGTTCCTTGACGTAACCGGAGAAGAGATGAAGCAGACGCGGAGGCGCGTCCTGGCTCGTCAAAGGTGCCGCGAAAGGCCTGCAGGAACTCTTGGAGGTTCTTGGTCATAGGGTCCTCCTTCTCCCACAAGGGGTTCATCAAAGCTTTGCGTCTCAGTACACCTGGGTCACTGTACCTGCAGGATGAACTGGGAATACCTGCCAGACGACTTGCCTTTCATCTTTGGCCACTGATGTCGGTCTGTTTATATTACAAAAGCCAAATTTACTAAGATATAAAAACTTATGGATATCATGAAATCCTTGGTTCTTCTTCCCCTGATGAACCCCTAAGATAAGATTTTTAGGGGGGAAACACGTCGGGATTTTGGATTGTTACCAGTGACCTCAGCAGATAAGTTCCCTGCTGGGATTATATGTTGTATTTCTATGCACACTTGGTACATTGGTATCTTTATATCATCCTATTGGGATTTTTTGATTGCTACCAGTTACCCCAGCAGATCAATTCCCTGCTGGGTGTATATGTTGTTATCTTTATACATCACTGGTACATTGGTATCTCAACATTATCTTGTTTGACTGTGCTTGAAAATATATATATATACAGTGAAAATTGGCTATTATAGCATTTAAGAGCATAGGAAAAAACTGTGTATGGATTCCCATTTTTTGAGGCAATTACATACTATATAGTAGTTTGCATTGCCTTTTCTTTCCTTATTTAAGGATAAGTTGTATCATGGTTACCAATCCTTCTTGGTGACCAATTTTTGACAATGACCTATTGACTACTGTGCACCTTTATTCTTGGTGGTGGGTCTTATGCGGCTTGCGGGTCAAAGGGACAGCTTAGGGACAGCCGACGAGGAGCGGGGGGTACCCAATACCTTAAGGTGCACCTCCGCTGGTAGGTAGCTAAAAGTGAGGGAGAGACCAATTCGATATATCCCTAAGGATAATAGGCTATCTATTTATTTTTAGAAAGATCTGGAGCCATGCTACCTAGGGCTCACCTATAAACGCTGAGATTACAATAGCCCCTTCCTCACTAGCTGGTTTGTACACTTCTTGTCCTCCCACTCACCTCACGTGACCAATAAAAGACTTTCTATAATATAAGAGTTATTATGCTCTGTATCTCCGAGCATTTTTAATATTCTACCCTAATAAATATTGTTTTTAGGAGTATTTTTTCTTTATGGTTTTTCTGCTTGATAATCAACCATGGTGTGGTCACCTAGACCCCATGGTGTGGTCACCTAGACCCCATGGTTGATCACAGAAGTGTGAGTGTGCAAATAACACTGACTGTTTTGCGCCCTTCTATTTAAACCCAGTTATTCTGAAGTCAGTTATTGTCCGTTCTGCTCTTTGAGCTCTTAGCAGCTATATCCATAGCATGGTGGACCCTGGGTTGCACGTAGAGTTGTATTTACCGTCTTCTCTCTAAGCGCGCTTGAGTGGTTTGCATATGGAAAGCACCATCATTCCAAACCTGATCTCCGTTTTTTTTTTTTGGAAAAGTCTGTCTAGTACGGACACCAAACACCAGACCTTGGGTTTGCTAATCTCTAGTTCCTACAACTTCAGCTTTTTAGGTTTCCTGTTGTTATTCTACACCTTTTTAGTTACATATGCATTTAGAGGTAGCTAAATGTATACTCAATGTCCTTCATTATTGTGCAGGTGTAATGTGTATCATTCCTTTAACTGCCAACACTTTTTTTCCTATTCTCCACACATCAGGTGGAAAGCAAATGCAAAGTTTTGGCAACATTAATGTGTAATTTCAAAGCCCTTCTGACTCATCCAGACTTGTTTAGCTTGAACTATTTGCTATTCTCTTTTTCGCTGCATGACCTAAAGGGTTTAGCGGATGAATGGCGTACAGTACGAGGCAGCTGCAACAGTGATTATTGGTGTGAGTGACATTTACCTACTGTGTGGTGATGCTAAGAAAAGATGAATAATCATACAATGATTTCATGACCAGCTGATGCAAGAGCCTTATTTTTATGTCCGGTCCATCGGGGGTTGGCATTAGATCACATCGTACATTAATCCATCCATTAACCCTTTGATTCCCACCTACATGTAAGGCTTAAAAAAATTTTGTCTTGTTCTGGACGTCTCATAATTTGGGCTTTTTTGTTTTCTTTTTTTTTGTATTATGGCTTTAGTGCTTCTATTTCCCCACCACAAATCTGTCTCTTGTGGAGAGCTTAAGTAATTCTCCTTTATTCTAAATGACAATGAATCCTTGGATATTGCAAAGTGCTTTTGTGCTTCAGTGAGCACAACTGTAAAACTGAACTGCATGTGGGAAGTGCTTGAGCGTACAGGCAGGCAGTGGTATTCTCACCATCTTACGCTGCTCGTACTTATCGGAGCAGGGGGATAGTTTCAACTGGACGATTTCACCGGAGACAAAACAGTGGGGTTATCCATTAAGTTCAATTCCGTAGGGATAAAAAAACGGCTTTTTTGAACCCTTTTAACCTCGTCACTTTGTTCATGGACCAGGTTCCAGTCTCGCTTCTTCTTACATGACTTGGTTTACTGGCATACAATGGACTAAGTAATGCTTTTGCTTGGTGGGACTTACCGTCAATGTGACTGTTGCACCTTAAGGCACATGCAATGGATTCTACAGCATCTGAATCCTTGGAGAACCGGTATACTTCCTCCAAAATAAAAAAAAAGGAATCAAATGACAAAATGGTCCAACGTTTGCAAGGAATGTGAGTATCATATGCTACACTATTAATGATTGTAGGTGATGTGTTTAGTATTTTTACTACGGCTGTTTTTGTGCTTCCAAATTACTCAATTATTTTTAGTAGTGTGCTTGTTGAGATGTTGCTTTGTTGTAGTCTTCCTCTTTTTTTAGATTTACTGTTTAGTTAGATATATAGTATATGTCTCATAGGCTCAAGTGCACTAACTTTGTTTATTATACTTTATGACTGTGATGAGTAATGGGGACGGAAATATTTTTTTTGTTTTACATATATATAAAGGCAGCTTGAACATTGATCTCAACTTTCCGTTTTACAAACAATATTTATGGAGGAGTGAAGGAACGGCATCTTTCATGGAGCGATGAGTAAAATCAAAAAGAAGCCCTTAGTCATAGAACCATTCCTATGACTAAGGACATCTTTTTGTGCGCTAGAAACGCGTCAGGCGTTAACACGCTGCAGTTGCTTTAGTGTTTTTTAAATGCTTTGAATAAAGATTTTTGATTTTACTCATCGCTTCTTGGAAGATGCCGTTCCTTCATTCTTCCATTTCTACTTTACTGGTCAATGCCTTACCAGAGGATCTGGCACCCATTTCCCATCTCATGGATTGACACTGCTACATACAGCGTGGTTATCTTCCCCTTTTTTCTTTTGGCTTACTAAACAATATTTATATAATTTATAGGATTTCCTTAAGGGTTTTGTATTTTTTGTGCTCTACTTTGGATATGTCAATGTAGCTTACACTGACGAGTAACAATGCTTTGACTTTCAGGCTCCATATCTCACCATCCACTACAGCTTCAAACGTGAGACTACCTTCATTTTAAAGACAATCATCTTGGCCACCTCATATATAATTTTGACTTGCAATTATTTAGCATATGATTATTATGCAGTTTCTTGCCATGTCATTGTATTGCATTGTTACTGTTTTGCTCCTGGTGTTGGAAAAAACTTTCATCCTGTATGCTACAAATTACAACCTGTTCTCACATTCCCTAATAGCTCAGTGTGTTATTAGGTTGATTCTGAAGTGAACGTCACTTGTTTTAATCGAGGAGCAGCCATGAAGAAGTTTTCCCAAGAAAAGAGAAATAGCGTCATTCAGCTCATCGATAGCGGTCTCTCAGCGAACAAAATTTCCAAACTGCATCATGTGAGGCCATGACAGTTGGAAGAATATGAAATGAAGTCCACCCATTCAAAAGCCAATAAGTGGACTTCCAGGCAAAATATTAGAGTCAATAACTCGGTTCATCACAAGGTCTATCAGATCTGGTGTGACAAACACAGCAGTGGAGGTTGTTCATATGCCTTGTAATAGTGAGATTATAGACACACATTACAGAAGTCTGGAATGGTGTCCCAAAAAAACATGAAGAAGCCTCGATTTCAATATCAAAGCAGAAGCGTTGGCTCAAGTTTGCAAAAAAAGTACAAAAATTGGACAGTAGAAGATTGGAAATGGGTGATTTGTAGCGATAAGACAAAAGTCAATAGACTAGGCTCTGATGGAGGCAAACGGGTCTGCAAGAAACAAGGGTATAAAGAGCTATCGGACCGAGATATTGAAGGAACTTTAAGTGCAGTGGAAGAAGCCTGATGATATGAAGTTGTTTCACAGCCAAAGTAATTGGATACTTGACCAAGAGCAATGGTGGTCTCAATGCTGAGTTATATGTAAGTATCCAACAAGTCACTTTGAATACTCGTGTACTACGAGTATGAAAAGGATGCTATAGTGTTTCAAGAGGACAACGACCTGAGATTGGCGAAGAAATTATTCAATGACAGTGAAGTAAAGGTTCTGGGTTGTCCCCACTGTCCCCAGACCTCAACAGAATTGAACACTTATGGATAGGATTGAAGAAAACGCTGTATACATACCCAAGTGAGTTGGCCAGTATGAACCAACATTGGGAACGTGTAGAAGAGACCCAAGATTAGATTTTGGTTGAGACATGCTTGAATCTGATCGAGAGCATGCCCAGAAGGAATCAGGCAGTGTTGAACGCCAAAAGTGGATTTACAAAATACTAACAAAATAATAAAAATGTAAAATCTTAGGAGCAAAACAGTAACAATGCAGTGACATGACAAGAATCTGCATAACTAATCATATGCTAAATAGTTGCAAGTCAAATTTATGTATGAGATAGCCAAGATGATTGCCTATAAAATGATGGAAATCTCACGCTCAAAGCTGTAGTGGAAGGTGAGATGTGGAGCCTTAAAGGGAACTAACCAGCAGGATTTTCATATATAAAGTAAAGCCAGTGCTATACTATCACTAGGATGCGAAATGTAAGCATAGCTTTTGTTCAGAGATTGGATGTTTTATATCAGAAATATGTGCAAGTAAAGTTCCAGCAATGCACTGCTATTTGATTGACAGGTGCAACAGGAAGGAAATATGTGGGTCTGGTCTTGCTATCTATACCTTACCCCTGTCTGTCTTCCTGCGTCGAAATTAACGTCTATGACGGCGACAGGGGAGGAAGGCCGGGCAGGCAGACAGAGGCGGGAATAGATAGCAAGACCCAACCCACATATTCCCTTCCTGTTGCACCTGTCAATCAAATAGCGGTGAATTGGTGTAAATTTACTTGCACATATTTCTGAAACAAAACATCCAGTCTCAGAACAAAAGGTATGCTTACACTCAGCATCCTAACGCCAGCATAGCACTGGCTTTACTTTACATGTGAAAATCCTCTTGGTTGGTTCTCTTTAAAAGTTCAAAACATTCTTTACCCTTTTGTTCATCAGTGTATATAAAGTTAACAGGTAAGATAAATAGTGACAATTACGCATTTTTTCAGTGGTTGTAGTAGTTAGTGTTTCATACAAGCTAAATTAACATTATCCTTTGGCTTCCTGGCAGATAACAGCTAATTATAGGGTTACTACCATGTGCAAGATTCCCTGATAATAGTTTCTCCAAAGGATCTGAAAAATGAACAAAGAAATTCCGAACCACAGAACAAATTGTTTGCAAATCAAACCCATTTTCAGGATATACATTTTTTGAGACTTTGGCGAAATCTAGTGGCTTTTTACAGAACTTGTATAAATTGAATTTAAATAGTATATGTATCTTTTTACCAATTCTGTAGCGCCTATGAATATTAAAGAACAATTGAAAGAACTACAAGGAGATTTAACTAAAAATATTTCAACAGTTTACATCTCCTACAGACCTATGTGTCTCCTTTGTAACAGACTTTTACTTTGTAACAGAATTTTACTCTGTGTTGTCCGATCCTAAAGCCAAACTTTCTTCTATTATATCACCTACTTTTTCCAAACATATCAAATGTGCACTACCTATTAGATATTAATAATGACTGTAGGATCAGACTTCATAGTTTGCAGCCTCTAACCATAGAGACACATGGGTCCTCATGGAATCTGTGAAGACCTAACAATACTTTTGATCAAGGATTTTTAGGCTTCATTTTAAATTTTGGATGTTTTGTAGAAATTAAATTGTATTGGGCAATATAATGTATGAGAATTATCACTTGGGAAACAAGGACTATTGTAGTGAACGTTTTAGAAATTCCTACTTCTAAGGCCTCTTTTACACGTCAGTGATTAACACACACGTTTTTCACTGATGTGTTAAAGACGCATATGGTCCTCCATGTGCCGTGATTTTTGGCACACGTGTGTTCTCCGTGTGCTATCCGTAATGTCACACGAAGATCAGGCACTCCTATACTCACTTGTCCACGCTCCTGCTTTCTGTGGTGCTGATATCTCGGGCTCTGCTGTCTTCGGCCTCTGCTGTCTCCCCTCTGTTGTAACTTCGGTTGCGGTGCAGTGAATATTCATGAGCATAATTAGCTGGCCTAAACAGGCCGGAAACAGCTTCACCGAAGACAGGTGAGTATAAAAATAATTTTATTTCAAAGATACGTGTTTTCTCTGGTACGTGTCTCACGGATCACACCACTGTGTGGTCCATCTAGCATCAGTGATGCCAGAGAAAAATGGACTTGTCTTCGTGCGGAACACACAGACATGCGTGTGCACCACACGGAAACACGGTCAGTGAAAAATCACTGATGTGTGCGCGGACCCGTTGATTTTAATGGGTCTGCGTACTGTATGTCAGTGATTCCAGTACATATAAAAACAGTAACATACGTTCTGGAATTACTGACGTGTGAAGGGGGCCTAAGGTGGTAAAAATAATCAAGAATTTTAGACGTGTTTTGGCAGTATGCAGATGGACCTTTATTTCTGCTAACAATTGGTTAGGTTGGCAGTTTTGTTATATTTTTTACTTATAGTGTTGCCAAAACTATCAAGCCAAATGGCCACATGAGCACATTTAGCTGTACAAAAATTGTTGCGTTTGTCAAACCTGAATGTCTTATGTTCCACCTAGGTTTCAATTCAAGTGCCTTATATTGGGACTGATAATTTCCATATGTATATTTCTTCAATTTATTTTTTTATAGTTAAAGTTTTGTAAAGCTTCTCAAGAAGTTGGACAGGATTAAAAAATATGGCCACTTCCTTCCAAAAACTGTGCTACACTTGTTCATGAATTGTATCTAGTATTCCTGCCCACGTCAAATGAAATAAATAGAACTGTGTTCAATACCACACACAACCTCTTTGGAAGTAATCAGCTTTTTCTTGCTTACAAAAAGACTGATGGCACATCCTACCTTTCTAATGTGAACAGGTGCAAACTGAACATGAAACATGGAAACAAAAATGATACAGTTGCACTCTATATTACTAAGATATGTAGAACAATGAATATGGGAATATAGACTTGCATTACTGCTATGGAAAACATGTAAAAATCGAGATACTTAGTTCACAAAAATGGCCAATTTTATGTGAGCCCAACCGCCAACGTAAAGGAGACCTCTTTTTGTTGGGTCCCTATCAATCTAATGCCTCTCTTTGGGTTAAAAAAACCCCTTTATTTACAATTTATGGGCGGACAGGAACCTGCAAATGGCCTTTTCTTTCTTGTCATAAATGGTTTCAAGACATCGCAACAGTAATTATCATGAAGGAGAAGAACAACGATCTACATTTACACAAGCCATTTCTTAATTGCTGTTGCTACACAAAAATGACGCTGACCATCATATTCTTGAAATTTAATTTTGCAAACCACTATGTGTGTTTGTTAATGGGCCATTACTTTGCTAATTAAATTACTGAAGACTCCTCGGTGAACGCGACATCATTTTTTTTGCATAATTATGCACTTTTCTTAAGAAACTTTTTTTATTACAATTTCCATATATAGCAACTACTTACATCATCATAAGCTAAATGTAACATAATTAAGGCTGCATGGGCTTGTAGATAAGATAGTAAAATAATGCCCCTTCAATTGCAACATTTATATGTTCAAATATTAATTTACAATTTCTGTATTTATATCTATCATATATCTTCATATTTATCTATTTTTCATTACTCCAATTCATCAAAACTAAAAAAAATAAATAGTGATAGGCTGGTAAGTATGGGCTGGGACACCAAGAAGATCACTTGAATTGAGACGGATAATATTCTAAGCTCAGCCAACTTGTTCATGTGGTAAATCACTGATGTGCATTGGCACACCGATTAATATTGGTTGTGAACATTAATAGCACCTTCTTCTTTTAGCGGCTTTCAGCTTGATCTCGAGCTATGGTGACTTGATGGATGTATGCTCTGTAGGAAGTTCGATCCTGTGGAAGCCTAGATAGGTCCACCAGGGGCTTCTCCGTCATTATCTTGATGAACGGCCCACTTTCTAATATGAGTTTTTGTGCCAACGCACATTTTTAATTTTCCATACAGATTGAAGGCCACTTTACACAGAGATAAATCTTTGGCAGATCTCTGGTTCCAGTGAAATCATGGACATATTGTTCCATTTGTACACAGCCACAAACCTGGCACTGATTGTCCACAATTTCACTGCAACCACAGATCTGCCGCACATTTATCTCTGTGTGTAAAGTGGCCTTTAGGTTTCCTTCACACATCTGTGGAAAAAATGGTATCGGTGTCAGCTGTGTGTCCATTTTTACCATAGGTGTCCGTGTTTTTCTGGTGTAAATAAAGAAATTACATTGCTTCTCCTATACTAAGCACAGAGCCGCACATGGAGCACACGGAGCTATTTGCACATGTGACTGGCCCATTTTAACAAGGTCATCTGAACCTTCCCTTATCCTTATCTTCTCATCCAGACTAAAGGCCACGTCTCACTAAGCAACATCGCTAGCAACATCGCTGCTGAGGCACGACTTTTGTGACGTTGCTAGCGATGTTGCTGTGTGTGACATCCAGCAACAACCCGGCCCCTGCTGTGAGGTCACTGGTTGTTGCTGAATGTCCTGGACCATTTTTTAGTTGTTGCTGTCCCGCTGTGAAGCACAGATCGCTGTGTGTGACAGCGAGAGAGCAACAACTGAATGTGCAGTGAGCAGGGAGCCGGCTTCGGCGGACGCTGGTAACCAATGTAAATATCGGCTAACCAAGAAGCTCTTTCCTTGGTTACCCAATATTTACCTTCGTTACCAGCATCCACCGCTCTCACTGTCAGTGCCGGCTCCTGCTCCCTGCACACATAGCCGGACTACACATCGGGTAATTAACTCGATGTGTAATCTGGCTAGGAGTGCAGGGAGCCAGCGCTAAGCGGTGTGCGCTGGTAAACAAGGTAAATATCGGGTTGGTTACCCGATATTTACCTTAGTTAGCAAGCGCAGCATCGATACCACGCACGCGTCACTGCTGGCTTGGGGCTGGTCGCTGGTGAGATCTGCCTGTGTGACAGCTCACCAGCAACCCGTGTAGCAACGCTCCAGCGATCCCTGCCAGGTCAGGTTGCTGGTGGGATCGCTGGAGCGTCGCTTAGTGTGACGGTACCTTAAGTAAATCACATCACCAGGAAAGAGTAAATTCTATGCTGTCTGACTACTACCAGACATATAGGCTTTCCGAGCTGTCTAGATCAAAGGCCTGGTGGCTGCCACAGATATTAGTCAAAAGCAATATTCGTGAGAGCCCTGTATGAGAGAAACCATGTCGGCTTTAGGGGCTTTGTCAGCTGGTAACTAATGAGTCTCATTATGCAGCCCAAATCCTGCCCCAATGTGGATTAATGGGAATGATGTCCTCTCCCTCTACTCCATCATTTTCCAAGTTTCCCACACAGTAAAAGAGGACGAGTGACATTATTCTATACATTCTGTCACATAATTTGACAAAAAATACTCTTTTTGAGCAGACTTATAACCTATGTTCCATGGTTATAGACTATTAACAAACTGTAATAATTTGTCTTGCAGTCGTACTCTGTCCGTCCCATATTATGTGTTAACATACTATAGATTATCTAGGAGTGGGGAAGAGGAAGGGTAAATGACTGCTGCTTCATACAACACATACAGTATATACATGATTAGACGGAACCTATAATGGCAAAAAATGCTATTTTCCTGCATTTATATGATTAATCTGCAGGTAAGTAGTGCTAAAAATCCTTGCTGCCTTACTAGAACAGGAGCGAAATGGAAAAAATTAAGTTATATTCTCCCTGCGGCCATTCATTTCCAGTCAAGGGGCTATGACAGTCACCACACTCTAGCTCGCTATACAGTTAGTGTGGCTGCAATCACTCACCTGCAAATTGATTGATAGACTACACTGCACACACACTGCACACACACTGTGCACATATGCAGGATCAATGTGCTGGAGAGTGATTACAGTGCACTCACTGTGTAATGATCGGTGACTGTAACAGCTCCGTGTCCTGCACCTCACTAATAACAGGAAGTGAGCAGCTGCAGGGAGAATAACAGTTTAGTTTCTCTCTGTATCTGCTGCAGCCAAGCAGGATTTTACCACTATTTATTATATCTGAAGGTAAATAGCATTTTTGGACATGTCATCTTACCTTTAAGTCAGGAGTCCACCAAGTTATTAAGTAGAAAAGCAAATAAAATGCTACTATCTTTGTAATATTGCCCAGTGGCTACTTCACATTAGATGGATGACACATGTATGAAAACAATTATAAAAAAGTCAATTTTACAGGCATTTCCAGTTTAAATCTATCTTAATCTAGTGAAATAAAACAAATTATCAAAACTCTAGTTCCCTAAGATGGTCTCCAATGTAATTTTTCCTGTGGACCCTAAAATGTATACAGAGTGGCCTGGGCTCTTATATATATATATATATATATATATATATATATATATATAAATATATATATATATATATATATATATATATTATAGTATTCTACAATGTTGTATATAAGGGGTGGTGGCCGTAGCTCATAAGGGAAAAACCTGGTGACGGGTTCCCTTTAATGAACTGAGAACAAGTTGGTAAAAACTTAAAAAGAACCAGAGATTCATGCTCCCCAAATCATGAACACTGGTTGTGCTTTTGCGCTTTTACTCTGCAATCCTGTGTCATTTCAGAAAAGAACATACAGTGCCTACAAGTAGTCTTCAACCCCCTGCAGATTTAGCAGGTTTGATAAGATGCAAATAAGTTAGAGCCTGCAAACTTCAAACAAGAGCAGGATTTATTAACAGATGCATAAATCTTACAAACCAACAAGTTATGTTGCTCAGTTAAATTTTAATACATTTTCAACATAAAAGTGTGGGTCAATTATTATTCAACCCCTAAGTTTAATATTTTGTGGAATAACCCTTGTTTGCAATTACAGCTAATAATCGTCTTTTATAAGACCTGATCAGGCCGGCACAGTGGAGTTATCTTGGCCCACTCCTCCATGCAGATCTTCTCCAAGTTATCTAGGTTCTTTGGGTGTCTCATGTGGACTTTAATCTCGAGCTCCTTCCACAAGTTTTCAATTGGGTTAAGGTCAGGAGACTGACTAGGCCACTGCAACACCTTGATTTTTTCCCTCTTGAACCAGGCCTTGGTTTTCTTGGCTGTGTGCTTTGGGTCGTTGTCTTGTTGGAAGATGAAATGACGACCCATCTTAAGATCCTTGATGGAGGAGCGGAGGTTCTTGGCCAAAATCTCCAGGTAGGCCGTGCTATCCATCTTCCCACGGATGCGGACCAGATGGCCAGGCCCCTTGGCTGAGAAACAGCCCCACAGCATGATGCTGCCACCACCATGCTTGACTGTAGGGATGGTATTCTTGGGGTCGTATGCAGTGCCATCCAGTCTCCAAACGTCACGTGTGTGGTTGGCACCAAAGATCTCGATCTTGGTCTCATCAGACCAGAGAACCTTGAACTAGTCTGTCTCAGAGTCCTCCAAGTGATCATGAGCAAACTGTAGACGAGCCTTGACATGACGCTTTGAAAGTAAAGGTACCTTACGGGCTCGTCTGGAACGGAGACCATTGCGGTGGAGTACGTTACTTATGGTATTGACTGAAACCAATGTCCCCACTGCCATGAGATCTTCCCGGAGCTCCTTTCTTGTTGTCCTTGGGTTAGCCTTGACTCTTCGGACAAGCCTTGGAAAGGGTTTTGTACCCCTTGCCAGCCTTGTGACCCTCCACGATCTTGTCTCTGATGGCCTTGGAATGCTCCTTTGTCTTTCCCATGTTGACCAAGTATGAGTGCTGTTCACAAGTTTGGGGAGGGTCTTAATTAGTCAGAAAAGGCTGGAAAAAGAGATAATTAATCCAAACATGTGAAGCTCATTGTTCTTTGTGCCTGAAATACTTCTTAATACTTTAGGGGAACCAAACAGAATTCTTGTGGTTTGAGGGGTTGAATAATAAATGACCCTCTGAATAAACTTTTCACAATTTAAAAAAAAAAAAAAAATAACATTCTTTTTTGCTGCAGTGCATTTCACACTTCCAGGCTGATCTACAGTCCAAATGTCACAATGCCAAGTTAATTCCGAATGTGTAAACCTGCTAAATCTGCAGGGGGTTGAATACTACTTGTAGGCACTGTACTTTAAAAAGCTGTCCAGGGACTATGGGGTACTTTGCACGCTGTGACATCGCTACTGCGATATTGTCGGGGTCAAATCGAAAGTGATGCACATCCGGCGCCGGTAACGACGTCGCAACGTGTAAAGCCTAGATGCGCCGATAAACGATCGCAAAAGTGTCGTAAATCGGTGATCTGTGTAGCGTCGGACATTTTGATAATGTCGCACCAATAGGAGATACGATGTTGTTCCTTGTTCCTGCGGCAGCACACATCGCTGTGTGTGAAGCCGCAGGAGCGAGGAACATCTGCTTACCTGTCTCCACTGGCTATGCGGAAGGAAAGAGGTGGGCGGGATGTTTACGTCACGCTCATCTCCGCCCCTCCATTTCTATTGGACGGCTGCCGTGTGACGTCGCTGTGATGCCGCATGACCCGCCCTTTTAGGAAGGAGGTGGGTTGCCGGCCAGAGCGACGTCGCAGGGCAGGTAAGTGCGTGTGAAGCTGCCGTAGCGATAACGTTCGCTACGGCAGCTATCACAAGATATCGCATGTGCGACGGGGGCGGGTACTATCGCACTCGGCATTGCTATCATCGGCTAGCGATGTCGCAGCGTGCAAAGTACCCTTTAGTGTCTCTGATGACTAGTCTGAGAGTGGCCTCGGGCACTTTTACCCACCCAGCAACCTCCAGATTAGCAGATTTCTCCCAGTACACAAACCTATATGGAGGAACTGTCTGTAATAGGGAACTGGGATGGGAGAAGCCCTCAGACTTGCCTTAAATTAGTCATCCGAGACACATAGCCCTGAATGGCTTTATGAAGTATGTCTTCTCTGAAAACCCCACAGTGTTTCACAGTAAAACATATACAGCTGCAGTTGGGCAGCCAGTATCTGATTTGCGCTTTTTGTGTTCCACGTAGCATGAATAAGCTGACATGGTTCTTTTAGGGCTCATTCACACATCTGTTTTTGCAATGTACATGAATAATGGACAGATTATTCTGATCATACTTTGATCAGAGTGTGGTCTGTATACATTTTGATTTTGGAGAAAAGAAAAAAAAAAAGTTTCTCCACCTTTTCGTGGATCCACTCACTTGCCTTGTTGATTGTTATCAGACCATCAGTTCAAAACCGGACATGTATCTACGATTGTCCAAGAAGTCCGTGAAAAATCTTGGGCATGTGACTGGCCCCCTAAACTCTAGCAAAACATTGCGCTTCTGTTAGTGGTGCACAAATAGCATCCAGTCCCATAACCAATGTAACAGAAAACGTGGCACTAAGGAGTTGAAGTGAAAGAACAGTGATTTTTATTCCAAGACACTACCAAGCACAAACGTTTCGGTCCGTAACAGACCTTCCTCAGTATGCAGTGGTGGTAGAGTGTCTCTGTTTCCCAGGAGGGACAAGCGTTACAGTTAGGGATGAGCGAATGTATTTGCCACTATTCGGTATCCGACAGATATCAGGCTAATCGTGCTATTCAGTATCCGACGAATAAAACAACATCCGCTACGATACTTTAATTTTCATTTCTGACTTCCTGGCGCCTTGCGAGGAAAGAGAGAGAGAGAGAGAGCAAGAGAGAGAGAAAGAGATTGCCTATATAATGATGGAAGTCTCATGCTCAAAGCTATAGTGAATGGTTAAATGTGGAGCCTTAAAGGGAACTAACCAGTAGGATTTTAATATATAAAGTAAATCCTGTGCTATACTATCACTAGGATGCTGAATGTAACCATACCTTTTGTTCAGAGATAGGATGTTTTATTTCAGAAATATGTGCTAGTAAAGTTCCAGCGATGCACTGCTATTTGATTGACAAGTGCAACAGCAAGGAAATATGTGGGTCGGGTCTTGCTATCTATTCCTGCCCCTGTCGGTCTGCCTATGTTGGAAATAACGTCTATGACGGCAACAGGGGAGGGAGACCAGGCAGGCAGACAGGGGCAGGAATAGCAAGATCCAACTCACATATTCCCTTCCTGTTGCACCTGTCAATCAAATAGCAGTGAATTGGTGTAAAGTTACTTGCACTTAGAGAGAGAGAGAGAGAGAGAGAGAGATAGAGAGACAGAGAGAGACCATGCTGTTTCTGTGTTTTCCCATCCATTTCAGCCTTTTCCTCAGTCACCACAGCTCACCAATAGGTCCAACGTGAAATTATTTAGGTTTCCCATAGACTTATATTGTGTGTTGAATATTCATGAATAGTCGAATAGCGGCGACATATTCGTCGGATATTCGCGAAGTCGGATATTTTGGTTTTCTGTCATCCCTACTTACTGTGTTTCCTGCGGTGTCCATTGCTATACTGAGCAAACGCTTGCCTCTCCTGGGAAACAGAGACACCCTACCACCACTGCACATTGAGGAAGGACCATTACGGACCGAAACGTTTGTGCTTGGTCGTGTCTTGGAATAAAAATCACCGTTCTTTTACATCAACTCCTGAGTGCCAAGTTTTCTGTTATATTGGCCCCTTAGACTATCACAGATGCGAGAGTGAAAACCACGGATACCACTGTGACGCCCTGGCCGGGCCAGGTAGTCACAGATAGGGCCCCGCATTACACCTGTCCCTCATAGGTAACATACAGCCAAACATTTAAACCCTAGTCACCCCCCTTAGGGCTTGATGGACACACCAGGGGGCGGAACCAGGCAGTTGGAAGACGCCCACTGAGGAGTTCAGAGAGCCTGGGGCAGGAAAGTAGCCAGATAAGGTTGAGAGTTCAAGTTGTGGAGGTGTGTGGGCTGGAGCTGTGTGCAGCTCCAGCAGAGAAGAAAAACCAATTTGAGCAGGTGCCAGGGTAGGAGCCCTGGTATCTTTGGCTAGGAGGCAGACGGCGGTCTCCGTCTGCAGGAGTCGGGAAGACAGCTCGGTGGAACCGAGGTGGACCGGGACAGGGTTGTAGCCCGCCGGCACCGACCCGGGGAACCGACTCGGAAACTGGAGCACAAAGGGGGTACTCAGACCCTGAAGCTAGGTCCAGAAGCTACTGGGGGCTAGATAATTAACTGATTGCGGTCAGGACTAGAGGTCCTGTCCCACCCAAAGTCCCGACTGAAGGCAACAGCCCAACGAGGGGGATAAGCGGCCACCGCCACGGCTCAGAGATCCCACGGGCCAGCGTCTGCGGGCAAAGGGCTCCTTAGGTGACAACAAGCCGGGAGCAGACTCTTGAAGTTGCAAGCACAGGCAGTCCACCATCCAACACAGGTGCGGGAGAAAGACAGAGACCACCAGCCGGGTGGGGGACCAGACTGCAGCCGGCTACGGGCACCGACCACCATCACCTTGGTTTACCAGAGACTCTTGTGTTTACTAATAGTGAGTACAACAGCACCCTCTGGTCGCCCATCTCCCTGTACCGCCAAACACCCCCAACGGTTCCTGGGGCCACCATCCCTGCCCACAGAGGGGTTAACAACTTGCCGCCAAACATCTCCCCCTGGTGCTCCGTAACTGCAGCGATGGTGTCCACCTTCACCACATCCTATGGGTGGCGTCATGAACTTAACACGGCTCCGGCCGTACATCTACACCCCCAAACCACAACCCCCTTTTCAGTTGAAGTGACCACGAGACCCCCGGGTCCGGAGACCCTCGAGCCACCCACTGAAGGTTCGGATCCGAGCGGCTCGGCTGCTGAGCACGGGGCGGTACACCACTCGTACATGAAAATCGGACGTATGAATGAACCTTTAATTTATATAGTAAATTTCTACTTTGGTAGAAAATGCGAAACCTGGAGAACATTTCTCCAGCTGTACCAGTCTTGCCTTCTCTATGACATCCTCACATAGCAACATATGACTTTGGGAGCCAATCATTAGCTCCAGCAGCCCCCTACAGCCAATACTGTGATGTCAAGGTACAGTCCACACCGCCACATACATGCAGCGTCTTATCGTTCCCTCTTATTTCATTATGGAATGTTCGTAGTCTGCGGCACAATGTCTGGCGTGCTTTCATACTGTAAGTATCCATGGTAATGAATTGTCTGGGAAATATATTCTTACTGATGAAAATAAACTTCCAAGGTTCTTTTTCATAATTCAACTACTTGATCCAGACTATTCAGTGATATAACTACCAATTATACTACACATTGTCTAGCTGATTTGTACACAAAGTATTATGAGCAATCTTTCAAAAATATATATAGATTTTTTGGGGGGTGGAGGGGAGGTTGTACCAAAACTACTTAAAGGTGCATTTACAAATGCCAATAGCTGCTGTTAAATGACTGTTGATAAGCTGCATAGGAGATTATCGAGAGTTGTTTAATTACCTGTTTATGTTACAAAGACTATGGGACAGCGAGGAACTGGGGCTTCTGACCTGTTCCTCAAGCTAGGGGGTCCAATGCTTTCTCTAAGCTCAGGGATACTTTTGATGGTGGAGAGGTCTGAGTCTCCTTCCTGGCCCTGCTCCTGACCAGTTCTGATCTGATTTCCCCTTCCCCTTCTCTCAGGGAGGGATGGGACAGGAGTGTGATGAAACTTACAGATAAAAAAAGACAAGGGAAAACTAAAACTCTGTCACACAGCACACAGAGGTAACAGTGTGAGGTTCAGGAGTAAAAATAAGAGCAGGAAGAAAGGTAAAAAAAAACAAAAGGGGTAAACGCCACAACCCCACCAAGCAATGAGCAAAACTTTCACCAGTAAGTCTGGGACACCAAACCTTATAAACATAGAATAAACTATAGCTGGCATGGGTGGAATGTTTCAACCAACATAAATAGGAGGGAGCCGATATGATAGGTCTCCTAACAACATGTGACTAAAGAAGCAAGCAGACCAGCAGAGATTAACTCTAGCTAACATGCCTATGAATCAGCAAACAGCAGGTCAACGCTCTAGTCTGCCTGTGTTGATCCCAGACACCAGAGAAAGCATCGGGTGGAGTGTCAGAATCTGCAATCTGAACAGCGCGGAATGCTGTTATGACAGTTGGCAAAGTTTGTGCAAAACTCTGTTTGACAGTTTAGACATGCCTACAGAATACTCTGCACATCCAACAATTGTTAAAGGGGTTGTCCAGGACTTTATTATTTTTGTACTATGTGCCTAAAAATAAAAAGGCAGGTATGTTCTAACAGAGGCAACTTCTACATAGCAGTTCTTCTTCTTCTTCTTATGGACTGCTCTGTTGACGGGCTTTGACTGCCAATATCATGTTGATTGACAGCCAACTTTCTGCAGTTAGGCAGTGGGGAGCCGGCTGTCAATCAGCTGGGCTGTGAATCAGCATGATATCATCAGTCGTAGCCTGTCAGCAGAGCAGCCCGGAAAATAAGCCACTGCTCTGTCAACTGCTGAATCACTAGAAGGAGCGTTCTGTGACCACTCTCTGCCTACAGAGAACAGGGTCAGGCACAACAGGCAGAGGCAACAGGCAACAGGCAAAAATTATCTGCCTGTACGTTCTTAGGCACATTGTAAGAAGAAAAAGTTCCGGATATCCCCTTTAATATAGCATCAACATTTTCGGCAGCACATCTCCTGCTTCCACGGGACGGTACTGCCGATAACATCCATTTCAATCAGGTGATGATGACCAATATTTTTATCCACGTTGATCATCATTGAACGAGCACTCTATAGAACTTTGTTTCCTGTTTACTAAGTCAGATAAATGGGTTTTAGCTGAGTAGATAAATCATACTCTATAACAATTATATATTCCCAGTTTCCATGGCCTACCGAAGCTGAATTGAAATCTGTCATATTAAGAAAAAAAAATATAGGGTATTCTACTAGTGATACCAATTTAAGTTGTTTTAATAAAGAATATGATGTTTTAATGCATTTAGCATACTCAATCACTTACATTCAAATGCATAGTTAGGGCGGCTTTGCACACTACGACATCGCACGTACGATGTCGGTGGGGTCAAATGGAAAGTGACGCACATCCGGCGTCACTTGCGATGTCGTAGTGTGTAAATCCTAGATGATACGATGAACGAGCGCAAAAGCGTCGTTATCGTATCATCGGTGCAGGCTCCGACATTTCCATAATGCCGGTGCAGCGACAGGTACGATGTTGTTCCTCGTTCCTGCGGCAGCACACATCGCTGTGTATGAAGCCGCAGGAGCGAGGAACATCTCCTTACCTGCCGCCGGCCACAATGCGGAAGGAAGGTGGTGGGCGGGATGTTTACATCCTGCTCATCTCCGCCCCTCCGCCGCTATTGGCCGCCCGCCGTGTGACGTCGCTATGACGCCGCATGACCCACCCCCTTAGGAAGGAGGCGGGTCGCCGGCCAGAGCGACGGTCGCAGGGCAGGTGAGTGCATGTGAAGCTGCCGTAGCGATAATTTTCGCTACGCCAGCTATCACAAGATATCGTACCTGCGACAGGGGCGGGGACTATCGCAGCATCGGCTTGCGATGTCGCAACGTGCAAAGCCCGCCTTAGTCTAAACATTACCCTTTTAATCCTCCTTTTGCCACTGATTAATTTTATGTTGCTTATTTTATCAGGGTTGGTAAAATAATTTTTGACTCTAGAGCTCTATCCCTTTTTGGCTGGATTCATAAAATGCTTATTTTAATATTATGATTCTAACGCTTTTCTAACAAGAATTTTCAAAGTAAAGGGGGCTTTACACACTGCAACATCGCTAACAATATATCGTCGGGGTCACGGTGTTTGTGATGCACATCCGGCGTCGTTAGCGACATCGCAGCGTGTGACACCAAGGAGCGACCTAAAACGATCGCAAAAAGGACAAAAATCGTTTGTGTTGGAGAGGTCGATTAATAACAAAAAATCGTTGTCAGGTAAATAGCGATGTTGTTCCTCGTTCCTGCGGCATCACACATCGCTATGTGTGACACCGCAGGAACGACGAACATCTCCTTACCTCCGTCCCGCTGGCAATGAGGAAGGAAGAAGGTGGGCGGGATGTTCGGCCCGCTCATCTCCGCCCCTCCGCTTCTATTGGCCGGCCGCTTAGTGACGCCGCAGTGACGTCGCTATGACACCGAAAGCACCTCCCCCTTGAAGGAGGGATTGTTCGGCGGTCACAGGGACGTCGCTGACAAGGTATGTGCGTGTGACGCTGCCGTAGCGATATTGTTCGCTACGGCAGCGATCACTACATATCGCACGTACGACGGGGGCGGGAGCTATCGCTCGCGACATCGCTTGCTATAGCTAGCGATGTCGTAGCGTGTAAAGCACCCTTAAGCTTACCAGCTTTATTAGGTTGAAAAGATCTATTTAGTAAGATATGCAGTTTGTGTTGGGAAATTGGGATCTGGTTTATATTAATAAAACTTTAACATGCTTTTCCACTTATATCAACATTAATCGTTGAAAAAAAGGAAAACTGATGAAATGGATGATGAATGTGTTATTATTTCAATAGCTTTTTCACTAATTTGTCATGTTTTTGCAGATTCCAGATTTATGTGCACTCCATGTGCCTCCATGAGGCAGTGTTTTATCCAGTGCTTCTAAAAGACAACACTTTTGTAATATGGCATGTGATAAGGAATGTTTTCTATTTTCATTGTTTTCTTCCGGAACAAATGAATCCATGAGAAACTCTGTGTTCTGTACTGATTAGTATAAACATTGAATCCACGAACTCTAACAATAAAGCAACTCAAAGAATGACAAGAAGGCAACCATTATGATTGTTCCTATTTCTTTCTTTATATTTTTCTCCATTATTTGAAAAAATGATCCCCATCACCTCCCACACTATGAGACTACATGCAGTTCCTTCATGTTAGCTGTCAGAAAATCCAAAACTCAGAGGACGAAGATTGGATCTTATGTGTAAAGGGTATTATACACACAGCGATATCGCTAGCGAGCGTACCCGCCCCCATCGGTTGTGCGTCACGGGCAAATCGCTGCCCGTGGCGCACAACATCGCTTACACCCGTCACACATACTTACCTGCCTAGCAACGTCGCTGTGGCCGGCAAACCGCCTCCTTTCTAAGGGGGCGGTTCGTGCGGCGTCACAGCAGCGTCGCTAAGCGGCCGTTAAATAGAAGCGGAGGGGCGGAGATAAGCAGGACGAACATCCCACCCACCTTCTTCCTTCCTCATTGTGGGCGGCCGCAGGTAAGGTGATGTTCCTCGTTCCTGCGGTGTCACACGTAGCGATGTGTGCTGCCGCAGGAACGACGAGCAACCTGCAGCAGCGACAATCGGGAAAGGAACGACGTGTCAACGATCAACGAAAAGGTAAGTCATTTTGATCGTTAACAGTTGTTTGTGCGTTTCACACGCAACAACGTCGCTAACGAGGCCGGATGTGCGTCTCGAATTCCGTGACCCCAACGACATCTCATCAGCAATGTCGTTGCGTGTAAAGCGGCCTTAACACCATTCGGTCCAGGCCAGGATATAAAGAAATCACTATTATTTTCAAATTTCCAAAAGCAAACAATATCCTTTAGCTCAGACTGTAAATAAAACTTAACCTTTATTTATTCCTATGATTAGTCTAGAGTGACTTATGTAATATACTATATACTACATATTTGATTAAAACCACAATGCAGGTTTGATCAGCTGTTGAAATACTGTTCACGCTCAGATAAACTCATTATTATGCCAAGACGTAAGACGTTACACAGTTGGGGATAGCGATTAATTGTATTAGCATTTGTAGCCATTCACATGTGCGGTAATTGAAAAATTTTAAAACCCCGGTCATATGCTTTGCTACATGTTTCACACACTAGTGTCATCACAGAGATAAAGCTATAGTAGGGGGATGAGTTTCCTCCCCCTGATGATGCTGGCAGGCGAAACATGTCATAGAGGCAATTAATGGATTTTTTAAATTACATGTAAGATTGAATTTCAGCAGTCAAAGTGAATTAAGATTTAGTACTCTCAAGGACTGCAGCTTTCTCAGTATACACGACCATTAACATACAATTACTCACAATGCCAGCAAGTATGAAACCAGGAGAACCGGAGTATTTATAGTGCAAATATAAATATAAAATTTTATTAAGTTGTACAAAAGAATGTTATCTATACATTAATATGGGATCATAAATGATGGCCATAATAAAAAGAGACATAAAAAAGCATGGAGGGGACAACATTTGAAGGCAGATCAGAAAGATGACAGCAAAACAGTACAGTGATCACCTAATATAATGTAAACATGCCACTGAGCAAATAGAGGGGGTTCTAAATAAATAACAAATGGATGAATTGCATATACCATTTATATCTTAGTACATATGTATTAGTACCCCAAAATAGGGCAAAATAGATTGTAACCCAAGTGGGTATGAATGACAAGATATGTAGCGCCCAGACATATAATATCAGATCAAATGGCAACATGTATATTACTGAATGTAACACAAGGACCACCTAGATACCATCCAGAGTGTGGTCAATGGATGATATTACATTAAAGAGCTGCATGCAGTTATAAAGAATGCATAACAAGATCCCAAACAGAGTGTCCCCAAGCAGAACAGCCCCTGAGCCTACCAACGTACGTTTCACCAATGTAGAAAGCTAAATAGTCTGAGGCTTCATCAGGGAGGAGAGGCTACTACTAGTGCTAATATATGAATCGAGAAAGGTCTTGCCTGTTGTCGAAATTAGATGTATCAATTGCTTGCAGAATTTGATTAGCAGATCAATCCTGTATTGTTATTTTAATCAACTATGTAATATACAGTATATTATATAAACCACACTAACCTATTAAAAAGCATCTGTCATCTTGTAGTTTAATCTGAGAGCAGCATGATGTAAGGGTAGAAACTAGAGATGAGCAAACCCATGGAAGTTCGGTTCAGCAGCTTCAGCCAAACCATACCGCCACTGGTTCAGACTTGGCCTGAACCCCAATGGAAGTCACTGATTGGCAGTTTGAGTCTCCACCCACATACAGCTAGCCATAAGGAGAATACTTACGGAGGAGGGTGTGTGGGTTTTTTCCATTTTTTGGGGGGTTGCATACTACATCCGATCATGCTGTTGTTAGTACTCCCAGTGCACGCCAGTTCAAACACTGCAAGCGGCTCACACTGGGCTGAGCACTGAGTGTACACAAGGACAGTGAGGCTCACGTAAGTGGTCAGCATATGTAAAGCATCCGAACTCCAAATCCCGAACTCTGTTTTTTTTCTGATGTTCAGCCCGAAAACTGAACATCAGGTTTGCTCATCCCTAGTAGAGACCCTGACTCCAGTGATCTGTCACTTGCTAAGTTGTGTGTTGTTGTTTTAACAAAATCAGTGTTTTATCATCAGGAGATTATCATTACTGAACTAGTTGTCTTTTCCTCTGTGTAACCCCACCCTCACCACCAATTGGCAGCTTTCGGTGTATACTGTGCATAGGCAGAAGCAGCCAATCAGTTATGTGGGCGGGGCTATACAGAACTCAGCATTTAGGTGTAATGGAGAAAGAGCGGATAGTACAGGGCTCCTCGACTGACCCTAAGACTGGGGACCCTGAGCTGTCCCTTATCCCAATGGTAGACTTATTAGTAGTCAGAGTCGAGCCTCTAGCATGGCCCTGTCTCCTGTCCTGGGCCTAATGACTATGTCCTCACCACCCAGGGGATTGACCCGGACAGAACCCCCCAAAAAAACACCAACATAGAACAACAGAGGGGATAAACAAAAACTCATACACACCTAAAACCGGCACCAGGGGATAACCAAGGTGTACGGGTAAGGGTACAAAGAATAGGAGGTAGTAGAAATCACTTACAACAAGCACAGCAGATAGCAGCAGTTGTAACGACAAGTCCTTTCTGCTCCCTGGCTAGCTCCTAACTGAATAGAACTACCAGCAACAAGTTCAGGAAGCAGAGGGCTTAAATCCAGGCCAGAAGTTGATTATCTGCTGCAGCACCAAAAGAAATATTAACCCTCTATGTGCCTAAAGGAAAACACTATGTTTAAAGTGCATGGTCCAGATGGTAAGGTAAGAGCTAGCCCTGAACCTTTACCTATACATGTGACATTAGAGAACTGTTAGGTCTGTGGCAATAAAAACAGTGATTTTATTAAAATGACAGCATGCAGACTAGTAAGGGCTACATCACTGGAATCAGCCCCTACATTATGCTGCTCTCAAATTACATATCACTCAGTTGGAAACAATGGAAGAAGAAATAGGGCATATGCCGCGCTATCACCATGGAATCCAATGTTAATTTTATTCCTTTAATCTTTGTACAGGTCGACATGTTTCAGATATCTGTCTCCTTCATCAGGACATCAAAGAAACAGTATATCTTTGATGTCCTTGATGAAGGAGACAGATGTCTCTGAAACGCGTCGACCTGTACAAAGATTAAAGGAATAAAATTAACATCGGATTCTATGGTGATAGCGCGGCGTACACCCGATTTCTTCTTCCATTGTTTCTACATCTAACCTCGGGGCTGTGGCTGTTACCATCTCTGCACGTGTTTTTTCAGGGGTTGTGACTTTCACAACCGCAATACGTGAGTGAGCATAATTTCTGTCATTTGTTCCCATACCGGGTAAGACCCTATTGCGCTTCTTTGCTCCACAGAGTTATCTCCTGTATATCAATCACTTGGTGACACATTCCCTTTAAAAGGAATAAGGATGGTGTCACACACAGCGACGACAACAACGACGTTGCTGCTACGTCACCTTTTTCTGTGACGTTGCAGTGACGTCCCGTCGCTGTCGCTGTCTGTGACATCCAGCAACGACCTGGCCCCTGCTGTGAGGTCGCCGGTCGTTGCTGAATGTCCAGCTTCATTTTTTGGTCGTCGCTCTCCCGCTGTGACGCACACATCGCAGTGTGTGACAGCGAGAGAGCGACGAAATGAAGCGAGCAGGGAGCAGGAGCCGGCACCTGGCAGCTGCGGTAAGCTGTAACCAGGGTAAACATCGGGTAACCAAGGGAAAACCTTTCCTTGGTTACCCGATATTTACCTTCGTTACCAGCGTCCGCCGCTCTCGCTGCCAGTGCCGGCTCCTGCTCTATGCACATGTAGCTGCAGTAGACATTGGGTAATTAACCCGATGTGTACTGTAGCTAGAAGTGCAGGGGAGCCAGCGCTAAGCGGTGTGCGCGGCTCCCTGCTTTCTGCACATGTAGCTGCAGTACACATCGAGTAATTAACCCGATGTGTACTGTAGCTAGGAGTGCAGGGAGCCAGCGCTAAGCACGGCTCCCTGCTCTCTGCACATATAGCACAGCGACGCGTGTCGTTATAATCGCTGCTGCGTCTGCTGTGTTTGACAGCTAAGCAGCGATCATAAGGCTATGTGCGCACAGTGCGTTTTTCGCTGCGTTTTTGCGCGTTTTTCGGGTGCGTTTTTGGCCTCAAAACTACATCACTTTGCTTCCCCAGCAAAGTCTATGAGTTTTCATTTTTGCTGTCCGCACACAACTGTTTTTTTAAGCTGCGTTTTTGAGCTTGAAAAAAAAAATGGACATGTCAGTTCTTTCCTGCGTTTTTCTGCGTTTTCCACCCATGAAATGCATTGGAAAAACGCAGCAAAACGCAGAGATCAAAAACGCAGCAAAACGCAGCCAAAAACGCACCAAATCGCGGCAAAAACGCACAAAAACGCAGCGTCAAAAAAACCGCAGCGTGCGCACATAGCCTAACAGCGACTTACAAGGTCTCTGTTCCGTCACAGAAAATGGTGACGTAACAGCGACGTCCTTGTCGCGGTCGCTATGTGTGAACCCAGCTTAAAGTTTAGGTTTCATTTACAGTCATGAGCTAATTGATATTTTTTTGTCTCCGTAGATAAAGTTCCAAATCTCGAACGAATTTCATTTTAATTCAAAATGTAAAATTGAATGAACTTAGAGGCGATTATAGAGACGAGATAAATACTCTACAGAGTAAAATTACTAGAATCCAATTGTAAGTTATGCAAATCTCGTTAAATAGATGATTTTAACTATTCCCCAACATTTACTTGAAGCGGTTTTACAAATCATCGTCAGTCGTTTAAGGAGGTCTTCCTTAACTCAGCCTACACAGTTCAGTAATTAATTGCAAACAGGTGCACATTAGCTTGATAAATGGCTTGCATTCTGCAGGATTTTGATGTGACATGACTGTGTGCCCCGTGGTAATTTGTGTCAATGCGTATAATGAATCATAGATGTTTTACACATTTAGAATCGAGCATCTCCACTTAGTCATCCTGCCTTGTAACGGGTACGACTCTTTGTATGTGCGATGCATTGAATGAACTTTAACAATGTATCCACTTCGTTATTTCCCAAGATTATTAAGCTGTAAAACGAAATGCCTTGTCTCTAGTGCTTACTTATGAATCAGAAGGAATTAGGAAAAAACAGCTTTGATCCAAAAGGACTGAAAAATTAATTCTGCAAGTCTGAAAAAAACCCCTTATAAATAGATTTGGTGTTTTTCCAGGTGGCGGCTTGTTACCGAATGTCTTCAGTTAATTTAGATATATGTCTTCATCATTGATTTACATTCATGTTTGTGATTTCTTTCTGTAAAGCACAGGTGTATAATCACTACTTCCAACTGTTTTACACCTACACCAGCTAACAGATTACATTTATTTCAGACCATTTAACTTCATTTTTTTTCATCTGAAAGTTGATAGAGAGGTCCTATCACCATTTCTTTTTAATAACATGCATAATTAAAATGACGTAACTCACCATCAGAGTTGGAAACGATATTCAGGGAAAGTATAATCCCCCATCAGGTTGCCGGCACCTTACCGTAATCCCTAGCGGCATACAGTCCTCACAGATACAAGATTTTATTACCATCCTATGAAGAAAAAGACATGGATCGCACATCCCAAAAATACAATGATCTAAAGCCGCTAGGCAAAAAATTAAAATAGAACATGAGGTTCTTTTGTTACCATTCTGATCAGATTGTATTAAGCCCACTGCCACGTCACGGCAAACCTCCTGAGTGGGTCCCTAACCTGACCTTTTTGTGTGGCACCGTGCACCGACCACCGCCGCAGCGACAAAGCGCCAGCAGGGCGGGCGACCTGGTGCCTCACAGCACCCATGCTGCAAGGCAAAGCCCCCAAGGCTCCAGGCCGCGCCGCGCCGCCCCACCGACACCACACCACCACAACAGCAGCCACCACACAGCACCAGCACACAGTGAGAGGAGCTGTGCACTCACCTCCCACTGGCTCCCATATGTGAACTGGGAGCAAAAAGAAGGCTGACCCCTCTTGCAGTCTCCTGCTGATTAAAATCACCTGTGCCAAATGGGGAGAGTGCAGATCCAAGCAAAAGAACCTCATGTTCTATTTAATTTTTTGCCTAGCGGCTTTAGATCATTGTATTTTTGGGATGTGCGATCCATGTCTTTTTCTTCATAGTAAGATACAAGATTTTGCTACCGTTCAATTTTTTGTTTTTTGTCCCCTTCTTCCGAGAGCCATAACATTTTATTTTTCCTTCAGTCTTGCCATATGAGGTCTTGTTTTTTTTATAATTTTGAATTAAATCATTAGTTTTACCATATAGTGTACTGGAAAACGGGAAAGAAATTCCAAGTGCTGTGAAATTGCAAAAAAAAGTGCAATTGTACGATTGTTTTTGGGGGCTTTTGTTCATAGTGTTTACCATATAGAAAAATTAACATGTACGTATGATGCCTCAGGTCGGTACAAGTTCGTAGATACCAAACATGTATAGGTTTACTTTTATCTAAGAGGTTAAGAAAAATTCAGAAGTTTGTCCAAAAAAGTGGCTCACTTTTTGCACCATTTTCCACAACCCATAGTTTTCTCATTTTTTGGGATCTATGGCTCAGTGACAGCTTATTTCTTGCGTCTCGAGCTGACGTTTCTAATGGTACCATTTTTGCGCAGATGCTTTGTTTTGATCGCCTGTTATTACATTTTGTGCAAAATTTGCAGAGACTAAAAAAAGTAATTTTGGCGTTTGGAATTTTTTTTGTCACTACGCCATCTACCGATCAGATTAATTGATTTTATATTTTGATAGATTGGGCATTTCTCAACGCAGTGATACCAAATGTATGTATATTTTTTATTTTTTTAACCTTTTAGTTTTTAATGGGGCGAAAGGGGGGTGATTTGAACTTTTATGTTTTTTAATTTTTTTCTCATTTTTTAAAACTTTTTTTTACTTTTTTTTAACTTTACTAGTCTCCCTAGGGGACTATAAGGATCAGCAGTCTGATTGCTCATTCATTTCTGTTGATCACAGCTACACAGCTGAGATCACCAGAAATACTCATGTCTTGTAACAGGCAGCACTCAGCCGGTCGTTACAGGAAGGGAATTATGTGAGCTGCAGGAGTCGTCACATGACCCTGTGCTACCATGGCAACCATCAACTCACAGTGATCGTATAACGGCGTGATGTAGCCAGGTAAGTCCACGTTTACTGCAGCGGGCATTTAAATTGAGCGGTCACATTTTGACAGCGCGATTTAAGGGGTTAACAGGCGCAGGTAGATCTCAGATCCACCCACGCCTGTGAGGCACATGTCTACTGTTCAAATCAGCAGACATGTGCGGGATTGCTGCAGGCTCACAGCAGCAGCCACCGGTGATTACCCGGACATGACTTAGGACGTAGGGTTCTCCAGTTTCCTGCCACACTCTAAAGACATACTGATAGGGAATTTAGATTGTGAACCCCAATGGGGACAGTGTTGCCAATGTATATAAAGCGCTGTGGAATTAATGGTGCTATATAAATGAATAAATATTATTATATTTTACTATTATCAATATAACAGGTGATAAAAACATCAATTGGTGGAGGTCTAACTACTGGGACCTGCACCAATAGGCAGAACGGGGAACTTTTATCTCTGGTAGATGGAGCAATAGTGTACATGTTCAAGTTGCACTCCATTGATTCAATGTGTGGCTGCAGAATGCTGCATTAGATTTTTGTTTTGGGAGTAGCTTAATAGGATATTAAAGGAGTGGCCGTCCAGCATCCAGCCTGTTGCACCATTTTGTAATGGTGCTAAAAGATTTCTGCCCGGAATAAAAAAACAAACATTTTTTAAGAATTTCTTAAAGCTTTTGTGAATCCAGCTATTCACTGCCAGATTTTATGAGGCCAAGCACATTCAAGCTGCAGACTCGAAGTTGCAGTCTCCATAGTACTACAGTAAGAAAAAGCCCATCTTAGTACAGACTGAAAGTTCTGTTCTTACAGCTTCTAACACCATCTGCTGCAGAACCAAGTTAACAAAGACTAAATGCATAAAGTGATCTTCGAAAGTTAAAGGGAATATATCATCACCAGGTTTTTGTTAATATATCTGAGAGTAGCACAATACAGGGACAGAGACCCTGATTCCAGCGATGTGTCACTCACTGGGCTACTTGCTGTCATTTCATAAAATGTTGCTTTTGCTTGCCTCAGATCTACTAGTTCTCTGGATGCTGAGCTCTGTATAAAGGCCACTTTACACGCAACGACATCGCTAACGAGATGTCGTTGAGGTCACGGAATTCGTGATGCACATCCGGCCTCGTTAGCGACGTCGTTGCGTGTGAAACGCAGGAACGACCGTTAACGATCAAAAATA
The DNA here is from genome assembly GCF_048569485.1 of Anomaloglossus baeobatrachus. Classification (NCBI taxonomy): domain Eukaryota; kingdom Metazoa; phylum Chordata; class Amphibia; order Anura; family Aromobatidae; genus Anomaloglossus; species Anomaloglossus baeobatrachus. The sequence goes on along the minus strand of NC_134359.1, from coordinate 74,391,837 downwards.
CTCACCATATCGTTGATCGTTGACACATCGTTATAATCTCAAATATCGTTGCTGCTGCAGGTACGATATTGTTTGTCGTTCTTGCGGCAGTACACATCGCTATGTGTGACACCGCAGGAACGAGGAACCTCACCTTACCTGCGGCCGCCGGCAATGAGGAAGGAGGTGGGCAGGATGCTCATCTCCGCCCCTCCGCTTCAATTGGGCGGCCGCTTAGTGACGTCGCTGTGACGCCGCACGGACTGTCCCCTTAGAAGGGAGGCGGTTCGCTGGCAACAGCGACGTTGCCAGGCAGGTAAGTAGTGTGACAGCTGTTAGCGATGTTGTGCGCCACGGGCAGCGATTTGCCTGTGACGCACAACCGACGGGGGCGTGTGCTTTCACCAGCGACATCTCTACTGATGTCCCTGTGTGTAAAGTGCCCTTAACCCAATCCCACCTGTATAACCCAAGGAATATACTGAACATAAGAATATACACGCTGCACAGATAGTGATAGAGGTAGACACCTGTGCTAGTCTAAACAGCCTATGAAAAGTGTGCACAGAAAGTATATATCACAGAGTCAAAAGATAACCTCACCATATAAATAATACAGGAATATATTAAGAGCTTGCAATAGAAAGAATAGAAAGAATGTTCTAGAACACAAAAGGCCCTATGAATGTAATAAGGTTGAGATATGTATACATAATCTAGCTCTACATATGTTGATTAATGACACATGATGGTTGTAAAAAAAAGCATTCATAAATACAAATACATGTACTTAAGAACTGAGTATAGTTTGATTATAATAATGACCACACCAGCCATGTAAAAGAACATTACACCAAAGTTGGTGGTAATGAATATTCAATGATGTACATTTGTATACATAATATAATGCAAATAGATAAATGCAGTTAAGCAAATTTGTTTAAAGAGTACCAAAAAAAAAAAAATTGCAATGTATGACACGTTCTCCTGCTCCTGTGTGAAATTTCTACTTTTTGGTGGTCTCCCAGATATCCTTTCCAACTTATCCTGTCTGCTGCTGAGATGTACACATTCTGAGATGAAAGAAACAAAGAAGAACATGTGTTAATAATAAGTTTAAAAGCTCAGCATAGTAGATTATAAAAAAACCATTAAACAAAAGTTCCTCATTTAAACCGCGTGGAGAGGGACGGTTTAGGTTGAAAATCCATCGAGTTTCACGGCAAAGCAGGTTTCCTCCACGTTTTCCATCACATTTCTTCCAGATTTTCCATCACATTTCTTCCACGGATATCAGCCTTAGCTGAGTCAATCACCATCACCTTCAGACCAGTTTGCTGTCCCCCATGCACATCCAAGAAATGTACTGCAACATAAGAAATCACCTTACCTTTCTCTTTACCTGTTCTCGCCATTGTGATGTTAGATAGGTGTTGCTGAAGTCTTGTACTATGCTTGGGACATTTGTCCTGTATATAGTTTAGGGAAACTGCAAACAAGAGCATACACCAAATTTCTAGATCCACAGTTGAAATAAGATTTAGAGCTGAGGGTTTGTTGTAATGCAGATAGACTAAGCTCCTCGGTGGAAGCCATATAAGGTAAAACAGTACAATTCCCTCATGGATACGTACCCTTGATCCTTGTTCCTCTATTTAGGTTCGTTGTGGGTCTGGTGACATGACTTCTAGTTAGTATGTTTTTGAGGTTCTTGGCTTTTCTTGCAATCATCTTAGGTTTTTCAGAAAGATATGGAAGTAGTTTAGGTTCACTCCGTAATATGTCCCAATTATGTCGTAATGGACCATAGATATCCTGCCATTGGTTGCGGTAGGTTGTCATCAGATTTACCGTGGTGGGCATCTCCCATATACTAGGGGCGAGGGCTTCATCATGACTGATACCATCTGAAAATCTGAACCATTTCAAGACCACCTTACGCGGATATCACCTAAGTCAGAGCCTGTCTGACAGAGCACGTGCATGAGACCTAAAGTCATCCTGTCTTGTACACTTTCTTTTTAGCCTGATGAATTGTCCTTTGGTTATAGCATTACAAAGATGAGTGGGGTGAAAGCTTTCATAGTGGAGAATGTTGTTGGTGGCAGTGTGTTTCCGGTATAAATTCGTAATGATCCTTGAGTTCTCCAGTGTGATTTTTAAATCCAAAATTCAACCATAGTTTTTGAATTCGTTGAGGGGAGAGAGATACTCAAGGCATTTGTGTTAAATATGTTGATGAACGAATCACATTTCTCCAAAGAAAAAGAACATCATCTATATAACGGAACCACCATAAGACATGCCTGTGGAAAGGATCCAACAACCTCACTCTTGTTTCCTCCCACCCCCCTAGAAAAAGATTTGCATATGAGGGCACACATCTTGTCCCCATAGTATACTGGAGAGCTGTTTGTAAAATACCCTGTCAAACACAAAATAACTCTTGGTAAGTACCATATTCAAAAAGTCCAAAAGAAAGGAGTCGTAGTTTCTATCTCTGGAAGCGTGTAAATCCAAAAAGTAGGTAACTGCTGCAATGCCTGTTTCATGTTGAATGATGGTATATAGTGATAAAACATCTAGAGTGGCAAGCATGGTATCAGTAGGTATGTGCAGGTCATTGAGTTGTTGAATGAGATGTGCACAGTTACGGACCAAAGGGATTGTGCTATAGGTTGCCAAAAAATGTCAAGACAAATGCAAGGGCGTTCAACTAGATCATTTATCCCTGACACAATGGGCCTACCTGGAGGTTCCACTAAGCTCTAATAAATCTTCGGTAACATGTAAAGTGTGGGTACCACTGGTGATTTGATGGTAAGATACTCCTTTTCCTTTTTGGTAATGATACTGTGATGAAAGGCCGTGTCCAGAAGTCTATCCAATCCAGCTTTGAAAATGGCCGTAGGGTCAGATGGAAGAACCTGATAATGAGAGTTAATTGTTGCTTCAGTTCATTAATGTACATTGCTGTGGGCCATAAGACAATGTTGCCTCCCTTATCAGCTTCCTTCACCAAAAATGTATTGCTGTGTTTTAGGGCTGATAATAGCCGTCTTTCATGACTAATCAGATTACTCTGTTGGTTGGTATCCAATTTTATTTTGTTGATGTCATTTAATATCTTGTCAAAAAATATTTGGATAGCAGGGCAAAGTGAAAAAGAGGGAGCGGCTTGAGAAAGCAAATAACCAGTAAAGATGTTCTTCCTACCTGGGCCCAGTTGATTCTCTTTAAGCAGTCCAATTAAATCCTGAAATGTTGCTCTTTCATCCAAAGGTAAAGTGTCCACCAATTTTTATCAAAGTCCTCTCTGTCCCTTGAAAAGGTATTTTTCTTTCCTTTGGTAACCTCCTTCTCAAAGGAATCTATGATGGTTTTTAATTTCTTTTTGAAAGGTAGAACATTCTCTTGTCGATCAAAAGATCTCTCTCTTTATATCATAATGCTCTCAGATTAAGTAGCAAAACCTCCTAGAAATAAATGCCCTGTAACCCTTCAAGATGTTCCATACTTTTGAGCTAAAACAACATTACATTTTCAAAAAAGCAGATAAAGAGAACAAAAACAAACTAATAACTCAAAATATTGGACTTTGTCATTTTTTAAATGAAGAACATGATCCAATATCACATTTATGTGAATGGCAAAAATATGCGAACCTTTAAGATCAGCAGATAATTAAAAGGTGAAATTAGTAACTGGTGTTCTCAATCAATGGGCTGACAATCAAGTGTGAGTTGGTCACCTACTTTATTAAAAGAGCAGGGAGCTATCAAAGCCTATGTTTCCTACCTCTCGGGTTAGCACACTTACCTACTTTTCCCTCTGGCCACCACGTTTTACTGTGGTCCACGCCGGTTTTACAAGTTAAGTAATCTAAGAAAAAGACTGATTTCACATCCTATCTTTCTAATGTGAACAGGTACAAACTGAATATGAAACATATTAACAAAAAGGATACAGTTGCACTCTGTAGTGCTAAGATATATAGGACAATGAATATGGGAATATAGACATGCATTACTGCTATGAAAAACATGTAAAAATTGAGATACTTAGTACACAAAAATGGCAAGTTTTATATGAGCCCAACAGCCAGTGGCAAGGCGACCTCATGTTTGTTGGGTCCCTGTTACACCTCGTAGCTCTCCTGTGGCAAGGAATGAGGCAGTCTCCTTGCCTGCCACGAGCGCTCCTGCTCAGCAGCGCCGAAGGTCTGCCAGACTGCGCAGAGTGCAGGAGAAACCTCCTCAGAGAGGCAGCACAAGGGTGACACCTAGTGGTACTCCTGTTGCAAGAAATGAGGCGGTCTCCCATTCCTTGCCTGCCGCGGCTCCTCCTGCTCAGCAGCCCCGAAGGTCTGTGAGGTTGCGCAATGTGCAGAGGTTTGCTGCTCAGGGAAGCAGTGAGACTCCCGTTATCTCTACACATTGTGAGACCGAGGATCCCGCCTCTATTTCCCAGAGGCAGGAGGGTGAGCATGTGCAATGCTTGGTGGGTCCTGATTCGCCCACTCACGTCACACGGCTTGATGACAAGGCTGGTGACGTGGTGAATCCTGACTGGCCAGGCTGGGACGTCGTGGATCCTGATTGGGTCAAGTCCGTCCTCTCCGCCTCGCGCCCGCCCTTGGCTGGAGCGACACCTCCTTAAAAGCTCCTCCTGCCATCATGGCGGCGCGCGACCGTCCTTCTATGTTTGGATGTCTGGCAGCGTGCTGCCACGCCACTGCTCAGGCATTATCATCTTCTGTGGGCTTGGCCCTTGCTGCTTAGGCAGCACCTGGTTTGCAGGCCGTGTCCCTGCCTTGCTGCTCCGGCAGTAGCTCCTTTGACAGGCCGTGTTCCTGTTCCAGGTGAGCTCCTCGAGTCTCCACCGGACTCACCTGGTTATTGAAAGCACACGTGCGTGGGCACCTCTGTGCTACCCTCGTGCCATATTCTCGTGACTTCCACTGGCACACGTGCGTGGGCACCTCTGTGCTTCCCCGTGCAACAGGTACACCGAGCCGTGTGATCCCTGCCATACAACCCTCACGGGTTAGGGCAGACCGGTGTACATAGATCGTCTGTGACATTCCAGACGATCGCTAGCAGCAACCCGCTGACTCTTCACCCACCATAGCAGCGGTCCCTTACACCGCACAGTGGACCTTGACTGGCGGAAGCTGTCCATTCCCCATCTTGGCACGCTTCCCCGGGTCCCCCTCGTAACAGGTCCCTATCACACTAATGCCTCTCTTTGGGTTAAAAAAACCCCCAAAAAATAAAACAAGTTGTCCCACGTGTCTGTGACATCATCTCCTTAGGGCATCTTAAAGCAGAATTAGACACTCCCTTGTATCTCAGTGATAAAACAGTCCTGCGCTCAGCTGCCATTTGTTTGGACTGTCAATGTCCAGCTTTTTCTGTGTCTGCTAGTTCTACAGACTTTCCTGTTTCTCCATCCGGCACCTACAGCTCCACAAGACCAGCTGGTTAATTCATTGCTTGCAATAAGCAATATGAACTGACATTTAGAGTTTAATCACTACTCTGCACTTACCTTTGCATTCTCCTGTGTTTCTACTAACTCTCACATCTGCTGGTAAACCCTCAGCTAGTTCTTTGGGGATTAACCCATCGTTTACTATTAATATCAAAAACTCTATTAGAAAGTGTTCACATTAAACAATTTGGCTGCCTACATCTGTGTTCTGCTTCAGACCTGCCATGACACTAAAACATCTGCCCTCCTGGTTCTGTTTATCTGCTACAATTAAACATTATTCCACGTGCCTTCCAGTCTCCTGTGCCAATGCCCTGGGCCCATCGGTCCTCTCTGACCCATGGCTTAGTGAATTCACCTCTCCAGGTGAGCCTCACTGTCTTATCTTTACACATTTTTATAGAAGACTAATATGGCACAAGTAAAAGAGATTTATGAAAGTGTTTCTTATGCTCACATGGCGAGCGCTGTATTAGTGGGTCCACTGGACTGAATGTACCATTCACTTGCCTGGGAGAGCGAACTGGATCGGCCGCCGAGTTTTCGCGTGTTACAGGTACACAGGCTGGTAGGCAGCCGGCAGAGGGCAGCCCCAGGGGATCTACGCTACCCCGACAGCTAGCGCCACTTACACAGCAAAGTCTCTGGAAGAAGCAGTCGCAGCAAGCAAGCAGAGTAGTGGATCCGTTAGCGATGAATGTGGCAGCAGTGGCTGGCATGGATACGTATCATGACAGACAGCTAGTGTAGGTAGTTGTAGCAGCAGTAGTAGATAGGAAGTACACTGCAACAGAGGTACAAATTAGCAGCAGAAGGAAACACAATATCAACAGCAGCAGCAGCAGCACTGAGGACCTGAGAACTAGCAATGTATCTAACGCATTGCCCAGGCACCTTCCATAGGGCAGAGGTGCTTTAAGTACCTGCACCCACTCAGCAGACCTGAGAGACACTTCCGGATTAGGGCTCGCTAGCCCTTTAAGAAAAGGGGCGAGGTTGTGCACATGCCCTTTGGGCAGAACTAGGAAGCCTGTGAGATGTGCGCAGTGTCCGGGAGAATGCAGCATAGACCGGGGATTGGGCAACCACCGCAGGACGGCCAGATGGGTGAGAGAGCCTATGTCCCCGCCAGTGGAGGGGGGCAGGATAGTGCAAAGATGCCGGGGTGTTACATTGTTGATGTTGATCAGATTGGAAAAGGTTACAAAATCATCTAAAAATAAGTTTGAACTCTACCAATTCAGATAGATTGTGTACATGTAGGGTGTACCAGGCTCTGCCACCCCTGCACAAGGAACCGATTGTACATTAATCTGTATCTGTGTTAATAAAGTTTACTACTGTGTGTGTGGTGTGGCCACCAGGTGGCAGCGTGGCCCAAGAGTTCACTCCCCTGAGCTCCTGGTTAGGAAGGGGTTAGCAACAGGGAGGGTGCAGGGTATAAAAAAGCCAGTAAAGAGGAACTGGGCAGGAGAGACCCACAGAAGGAGCAAGTAGAAAAGATTGAGTGCTGAAAGATTGAGTCTTGATTCTCAGGATCAATCCTGCGACAGATCCGAAGAACAAGTATGATCCTCGCTGGGGTAGTGTCTGGATGACAGGAGTGGCGGCTTTCCCTTGAAGAAGTTACCCAACGATTCCCCTTGCTGCAAGAGACGGTCAGTGTGACAGTGTGTGATAGGGTGGGAGCCAACGTGGGAGTAGTCAGCAAGCTCGCCGCGGGTGGCGTGGACAATGCAGGGGTTGAGGGACCTAGTAAAGCCTATGGATTCATAGGAGCCAGGGGAGTGGCCAGTCAAACAAGTATATGAAGTAGAGAAGTCCCAAGGGCACCCCTCTGGGGTCCAAAGCAGCGCCCTCAGGGTGCGAGAGCAGAACGGAATTGCTGTGATGAGGTTATACAATAAAAGTTTGAAGTTGAAACATGAAACACCTGTGTCCAGTTATTGGACTCAGTGAGAGAATGACATGGATGAACTGTTTTACAAGGGAGCTGCGACTGGGGCGCGAGGGGTTAATGTCCGGCTGCACTGTGACCTAGTAAACCCTACGAAGGTGAACACAGTTTCCCCCGCTAGCCACCACTACATACAATTGGAGGAAATTCAAGACCAATATTACCCTCTCCTGGGGGGTCAACCAAGAAAGATCACTCCAAGAGCAAGGAGTATAATAGTCCACAAAGTCACAAAGGAACCCAAGGTAACCCCTAAGCAACTAAAGGCCTTTCTCACATTATCTAATGGACTAATAAGTTCAAGAGGAGGACACTGAGCAACAATGCTGTGCATGGCAGGATTCCAAGAAGACAGTCACTGCTCCCCAAAAAGGAACATTGCTGCTGATCTGCAATTTGTTAAAGGTCACCTGGACAACCTATAAAACTATTGGAGCAATACTTTGTAGATGGATGAGACCAAATTGAGCTTTTAGGTTTAAATGAAAAGCATTATGTGTGGAAAAAGATAAACACTGCATTACGGCATAAAAACCTCATACCATCTGTGAAGCACGGTGGTGGTAGTATCATGTTTTGGACATGTTTTGCTGCATCTGAAAGAGAACAGCTTGCCATCGTTAATGAAACTATGAATTCTGAATTATACCTGCAAATTCTAAAAGAAAATGTCAAGACATCTTTTCTTGAACTGAATCTCAAGAGAAGGTGAGTCATTCAGAAAGACAAAAGAAAGAACAGAAGTCGTTAAAAAAAGTTGTTTAAACAAGGAATGGTAATTAACAATGCAATTAATATTTTGGAACGTCCAAGTCAAAGTCCAGAGCTGAATAATATAGACATGTTTTGGAAGGACCTGAAATGAGCGTTCATGGGAGAAACGTCACCAATAAAACAGAGTTTAAGCTATTTTGTGGGGATGAATGGGCTAAAATTCCTCTAAGAGGAGTCACCACTACCATAAAGCATTAAATATAGTTATTGTTGCACAAGGAATCACCCCAGATACTGAAAGAAAGGGTTCACATACTTTTGCTACTCAGAGAGATCTAATATTGGATAATTTTCCTCATTTAAAAAATGACAACGTTTAATATTTTTGACTCATTTGTTTCATTTGGTTCTATTTATCTATGTTTAGGACTTATATGAAAATGTGATCTTGTTTTAGGTCAAATTTTTGCAGAAATAAACAACATTATGAAGGGTTCACAAACTTTCAAATACCACTATATGTGTACATGATATCTTTGAGAAAACATGGCAGTTTTGCCAAAACTTCAGGAAAGTCTTGATTGTCAAACATAGTGCTGATGGTGGGAATAAGGAAATAACAGTGAAGTACAAATTTGCTGAACTACTCCCCTTAAAGGGAAGGTGTCATAAAAAAAAAAATTCATACTGAAAAAATGGAAAGTATGAATGTTTTTAATGTGATGCTTAAATAAAATTATTTGTTTTTAATTGAGAAAAATAAAAAAAAATGTAAAGTTTGATATATTCCACTCTTAAACACTAGGGGGAGCCACTGCTCAAATCCGACTGTAGAAGTACTGTAGAAATATCTCACATTACAGCTGCAGTAAAGTGGGCAGAATCTGCTCTCCTGTGTGCGATGTCACAGCTCCCCCTCCCAATCTGGGAATTTCCAAAAGGTAAGAGCATGAAGTTTAGGATCACAGTGCGGAGCCATTTTGTTTGTGGCCACAGAGTGATCCTTACATGTTTAAAGTGTCACTAAGGCCAGCTGCATAGTGCTCAACTGTATCCCGCGCCGCACTGTATCCCAATGCCCCACAGTGCCTACTGACTGTTTCCCAATGCCCCCACACTGCCTACTGACTGTTTCCCAATGCCCCACACTGCCTACTGACTGATCCGCGGCATAGTGCTTGGGAGGGTGTCCGCGGCAGAGTGTGGGATGGGGGGGTCGTGACAGAGTGCGGAGGAGGGGGGTCTGCAGCAGAGTGCGGGACGGGGGGTCGCGGCAGAGTGCGCGATAGGTGGGCCGTGGCAGAGTCCGGGGGATGGGGGTCCACAATGCGGGACGGGGGGTTGCGGCAGAGTGCGAGGGAGGGGGGAGGGGGGTCCGTGGCATAGTGCTGGGGAGGGGGGTCCGCGGCAGAGTGCTGGGGAGTGGGTTCCACGGCAGAGTGCGAAACGCTGGGGGGTTGCGGCAGACTGCGGGGGAGGGTGGTCCATGGCAGAGTGCAAGACGGGGGGGGTCGCAGCATAGTGTAGGACGGGGGGGTCGCGTCAGGGTGCAGGAGAAGGGGGGTCCGCGGCAGAGTGCGGGGGAGGGGGATCCACGGCAGAGTGTGGGACAAGGGGATCCGCAGCGGAGTGCGGGATGGGGGGGTTGCAGCAGAGTGCAGGATCGGGGGGTCGCGGCAGAGTGTGGGGGGGTGGACGGCAGAGTGGGGAGCAGCGCGCCAGGATCAGTAATGGTGCAATCACCGTTGCCCGCTGCCGGTACTCACCCCATCCATCCCGGTGGGTGACAGGGGAAAGTGCAAATGCTGTGTGCTCGCTGTGATCTGGATAGCCCAGGGTGCGCTTCCATTTCACAGCAGACGCCTTCTCTATTGTTACTAAATGGGGTCAGATTCTGACCACTGTTCTCTAGGCCCAGGGGGCTCCCATAAAGGAGGTGAGTAATTGTCGTTACAAACACCAAATCCAAGATGGCAGCCCCAGTGCTTCAGTAAAACTAGAATTAAATAAAAACTAAATAAACAGTGAGTTTAATTTTGTATTAAAAATACTTGATTTCATAATCACTATTATTAATACAAAAATAAAAAACCGTGACACCTTCCCTTTAACATGACTTATGTTAAAGGATGGAGGGAGAGTAGAAATATTTAAACAAGCAGTGTGAGGAATGAGTAATGAACTAAACACTTTGGTGACATTAGATGGGTATGGCTCTTCTAGTGACAGATCTGCTTTAAGAAGATTCATTGTACAAATATTTGCATGGATTATGGGAATCTAATGTATAGGTATACTGTCTGTGGTTAAAATATCAAATCCAAGTAACTGATTGCAAATCATTATGTAACCTGTTTGTTAATTGTCTATTACATATTAAAGGGAATCTGTCAAATGACTCATTTCAAAACCCCAGGAGGCCTAAATTGTAGCCTGACTGTACAATTGCACCTACATCTACTGCAGAGGAAATGTGTTGTACGAAAACCTTTGTTGGTGATGACAGCTTCAAGATGCCTCCTGTATAGAGAAACTAGTTGCATGCACTGCTCATGTGTGATTTTGGACCATTCTTCCATGCAAACACTCTTCAAATCCTGAAGGTTCTGTGGACTCCTTCTATAAACGCTGAGCTTTAGTTCCTTCAATAAGTTTTCTATTGGATTCAGCTCCGGTGATCGGTTAGGCCATTCTAGCAGCTTTATTTTCTTTCTCTGAAACTGGTTGAAAGTTTTCTTGGCTTTGTGTTTGGGATCATTGTCTTGATGAAATGTTCACCCTCGTTTCATCTTCATCATCCTGGTAAATGACAGCAGTTTTTTTTATCAAGAATATCTTGGAACATTTGACCATTCATCTTTCCATCAATTATACAAAGTTTTCCAGTAGTGTATGCTGAAGAACAGCCCCACACTATGATGTTCCCACCTCCAAACTTCATTGTTGTTGGTGTTTTAGGGGTGATTTGCCTTTTGGCCTCCAAACATGGTGTGCATTATGGCCTCCAAAGAGTTCAATTTTGGTCTCAACTGACCACACTGTATCCTGCTAATATTTAACCGGCTTGTCTAAATGATTTTGAGCAACCTTTAAATGCACCTCAACATGCTTTTTGTTCATGAATGGAGTCTTGCGATTGTGAGCGTGCACACAGGCCATGGAGGGTGAGTGCATTACTGTTTTCTTTAAAAATATTGTACCTGCTGATTCCAGATTTTTCTGTAGCTCTCCACAGGTGATTCTTGGCTCTTGGACAACTCTACTGATAATTATTTTCACTCCTCTGTCTGAAACCTTGATAGATCTGACAGATTTCAGCTGGTGTCATAACTTTCCATGGCTTTTGCATCTGTTTTCCCTTTTTCATTTTGTCATTTCTCATTATTACACATAATTTAATTTATAGACATCTGTGGTTTGATTTCTTTGCCTGAGTGGATTGGATGGGTTACGGACATCTAGGAATAAATTAATGTCCATAGCAACTTCAGAAATATATTTACTTAATAAATTGGTGACATGTTCAATACTTATTTCACCCCCTGTATCATTCTATATTATTCAGAAAAATGTACTTTGACGATTCGGCCAGGCACCATAGCGGGAGACGAGTCTACTCTGGTGCCGCTAATAGTGTCTTTTTCCAGTGCTGCTTGAGATGATTGAAAGGTCTCTCCTTATACACTTGTGAAAAAGAGACCTGCCAATGATCTGCAGCAGCGCCTGGAAGAGCTTTCCATTGGCAGAGTTGGATTGGTCTCATCTCTTTCCTATGGTCCACCGGAAACTTTTAAAGAATAATATACTTGTCTGTTATTGTGCAGCCATGCTGTGACAGGTTGCATTCTGATTATTGTTATTTTACTCACTTATAAAGCACCATTAATTCCACAGCAGATTACAGACATCATGATCACTGTCCCCATGGGGCTCTCAAGCCCCAATGGGGACAGTGAAACCAGAAAACCCGGAGAAAACACATCCACACCCATCTACATTCTTGCAGATGTTGACCTTGGTGGGATTTGAAGCTAGGACCCCAGATCTGCAAAGCAATAGAGCGAACCCCTGAACCACGGAGTGTTGCCTCATTCTAACTGTTCCAATACAGCAGGGCTTGACTAATGTTAAAACTAGAAAAGCCCCACTTATCTGTCAATGAGCTCTCAGACTTTTGCCATACAGTTGGCAATTATATACCAAAAGGGCATCCATCGAACTACCGGAGATGCAATTGTGCTCTATAGTAATGCATTGCCTGTGTCATATACATTTTTCTAATGTAGTCTATGGCACAAGTATATAATTGCATAGGCATGCAGTTGTACAAGTCGGACACTTTCAGTGGGACACTGATTTAGCCTGTAGGTAAACAAACCCCTTAGATAGCTGTAAATCAAGGGACACCCCATATTTTGCCATATAGCTAATTAAATGGAATCTGTCAGAAGGTTTTTGCTATGTAAGCTGAAGACAGCATGCTGCAAGGGTTAAAACATAGAATTCAAGGTTGCCTGTCTTGTCACAGTCCGATATGTTGTTTATTAGCAATGTTTGTTTAAGCAGCAGGATCTCTTGTTGGTGAACTCTGATGTCACCTCCACAAATGTCCATCACGCCCCCTCCTGTGACACCTCACTGTCACTGTACAAATCTCTATTTGCCTGGGAGCCTGGTGTTGGCAGAGCAGATCTCCCAGCTCTGCTACATGACTAAATAAAAAATTCTGATTGTGTCAGAATGGCTGCACCCAGTAATCTAAGTGATACATCGTTAGATTCAGAGTCTCCTTGCCTACATCATGTTACACTCAGATGAGGTAGTGAAAACCTGCTGACAAATTCCCTTTAATATGTTTTTAATAGGCTGATATTGGTGGGTGAAGCTGACGTTAATGTGTTTGGGGACCGTAATAATGACATAAGAGGAATATTAGCATATGGGAATTTTAGAGAACAAAATACATCTGTTTTTTATTATTATTTTCAAATATTACATAAATGCTAAAGCCTGCTTTACACCATACGATCCAGCATACAATAGCGTATGCGATCGTACCCGCCCCCATCGTATGTGCGGCACGTTCAATTTGTTGAACGTGTCGCACAAACGAATAACCCCCCATGACACGTACTTACCCGTCCATACGACCTCGGGGTGGCGAACGTCCACTTCCTGGAGTGGGAGGGACGTTCGGCGTCACAGCGATGTCACGCGGCAGCCGGCCAATAGAAGTGTAGGGGCGGAGATGAGCGGGACGTAAACATCCCGCCCACCTCCTTCCTTCCGCATTGCCGGCGGGAGCCGCAGGACGCAGGTAAGATCTGTTCATCGTTCCTGGGGTGTCACACACTGCGATGTGTGCTGCCTCGGGTACGATGAACAACCTGACGTTCAATTTTTAGGAAATGAACGACGTGCGTGCGATGAACGTTTTACCGTTCAATCGCAATCGCACGTAGCTGTTACACACTACAATGTAACTTACGATGCTGGATGTGCGTTACTTAGGATGTGACCCCGCCGACACATCGCAAGATATATTGTAGCGTGTAAAGCGCCCTTTATTGTGAAATCTGAGAACATTAATTTATTCTATTGCTACTTGTAAAAAAAAAAATCCATGCACTTTCAATATTTTTTATGCTTCCACTTGCCTATAAACAAGAAATAGAAGAAAAAATAACCTAATTATCCCTTTAAATTCTGTTCATGAGAAATATTTAACATGCTGAGTATAATTATATATCATAAGATTATTGGAAAGTTTGGACGGGAAAATTGTTTAACTGCCAAGAAAAGACCAACTCCATACAGTAAAGTTGCCAAGACAACCGGCTTATATTTTATTCTGGATAATAGCTGGTTTGCTGGAATTAATATAACGTCAAGTTTAACAACTTAGCTGACCACTCGGACTGTTCTCACACCACATGCATTGCGCTCTTTTTTCCCAACAATTATTCCTTTTGTAAACAAATGGAAAATGTAGATTAACTTTAAAGTATCACTCATCATCATCTCCATAGTGAGAATAATTACTCATTGTACGCCGATAACATGACTGGGATATGTGCTGTGATGGTACCTTGAAATGTTCCATTGACATCAAAGTTAAAAAATTAGTTTGTATGTATTTATCACATATATAGTTACTTTTAAATAATTTGTTGCATTTTTCAGCTATATCAGTTGTCTCGCATATGCAGTACTGTAATGCCCATACCGGCATCTCTGCGCTGTCCTGCCCTTCTTCCTTGGTGGGGACGTTGGTTCCCTCACCTGCCCGGACATCCTGAAGTGGCTGCCCTGTCCCCAGTCCATGTAGCTGTTTCCCAGAGCCTGTTTACACCTTAAAGGGTACCTGGTTCTGCCCGAAGGGTGAGCGCATGGTCACTCCCCTTTTTCTTTAAGGGCCAGCATACACTGACCCGTAAGTGCCTCTCAGGTCACCTGAGAGGTTGCAGATACTTAATGCACCTTCCCCCTAAGGTGGGTGCCTGGGCAACGAGTTAGTAATGTTGCTAGTTCTCAGGTCCTCTGTGCTGCTGAATATAAAATGCATCTGAAAATCGATAGGGAGTTCCCGAGTAAACATCAGTGAAGACCGGGGACTTGGATCATTACACTTGCTAATACAGCTGTGAAAAGGTCCCTTACAATTATGTAACCTCTAAAGATATGGAGCCATATAGATCAAGGTAACATAAAATCCATATAAATGTTATTTAACATTAACATTGCAAACAAACAGGGTCAATACAAAAAGACAGTAAAAGTGCATGGTGCGGGATTACAAAATAGCAAGGTGCCTAGAAGGAAGTACCAAAAAAGTCCATCGGGAGAGTTAAATCTCCAGCAGGGTGTGTATACAGATGGTATTGAACCTAAAATAGTGAAGTCAGTCTGGTTGCTAACAAGCAAAACAGTATTACAGACAGCGTTTAGTACACTTACACATAATGATCTCTGTTGGTTTGTGACACCATTAAAACCCCTACGGGCGTTTCATAACGGTTTCCTCGGGGGGGAGTCTCCTGTTGCTAGTATGGTATTACATGCAGCTGCTGATTTGTGCCTCTGTTTCTGTGCTCTCCTTATCCGCTGATACATCTGCTGCTACTACCATCTACGTTGGCTGTCTGCCCGATACCAGCTGCTGCAAATATCCACGCTGGCCGCTGCTGCTGTAACCGTCCGTCCATCCCGGACAGATCCATGACTCTGCCTGCTGCTGTCGCTACTACCAGAGACTGTACTGTGTCTGTGACACCAGCTGCCGGGGTATCGCAGATCCCCTGGGGTTGCCCTTTGTCAACTGCTCACCAGCATGTGTACCTGAAGACTTGGCGGTTGGTCCAGTTTGTTCCCCCAGGCAAGTCAACGGTACCTTCACTCCAGTGGACCCACTAATACAGTGCTCACCCTGCGAACATAACAAGTACACAGAGAGAGGTGAATTCCTGCTCTTACTCTTTAGCAAAAGAGGCAGCACGGAGTAAATTTTACAGTGTCACTAAGCTGTGTGTCTGTGAATCCAGCACTAAAGTCAACTAACATTATGTAACAAAACAAAATTCTGTTCCTGGGTTAAAAGTGTTATTTTCTGTTTAATTGTGCATTACTTATTTTGGAAAACATTGATGTACTCCCAAAACTTTATTTTGTGGCTGTCACAGTGATTTTATGATACTTATATACAGAATCGGACTGGCTACAGGGGAAACTGCCAGTAATACCAGGCCTGGCTGCGGTTACCTATATTGTACTCCAGAGCTCTCACTTGAGCTCCGGTCTGCAGCCTGGACTGAACTCAGGGTTTGCAGGAATGAACCGCGAGCGCCGTCTGATTCCCCAGCGATTGCAGTTCAGTTTATGACAGCTGCGGACAGATTGGGCTCAACTCTGGAGCTCAGGTGAGAGCTTCCGGTTGCAGCCTGGCCTGCCCACAGCTGTCATGAACTAAACCGCAATCACAGTGGAATCAGTTGACGTTCGTGATTCAGTCCTGCAAACCCTGAGTTCAGTCCTGGCTACACTCCGAAGCTCAGGTGAGAGCTCCAGAGTTCAATGCAGGTATCCACAGCCAGGCCTGGTATTACTGGTGGTTTCTCCGGTAGCCAGTCCGACACTGCTTATTTAGTCCTAAAGTAAACTCACAATTTTCAAATTTTATTGTTCATGTGAACTAGTCTGTTTCTTAAGTCTGATAAGATTTGTTTTCTCCTTTCATAGTAACCAAAGTATAAAAGGTGTCCAGTACTTCAGGATTCCAAACTTTACATCAATCAAAGCTATAGATACACATTTATTACTCCATAATGGTAAAACGTATACTTCTCCACCTGTTGCCCAATCAGCAGAGCTCAAAGAAGACTATGAAAGTGTGAAGAGCTTGTTAAATGCATTGAAATATGAGGAATATGGTTGGGAAGTAATTGGAAATGTCAAAATGGTTGTATTCTGATGGGTCTTCAAGGAGGGAACACGAAGGCGGGCTTTGCACACTACGACATCGCAGGTACGATGTCGTGGGGTCAAATTGAAAGTGACGCACATCCGGCATCACATGCGACATCGTAGTGTGTAAAGGCTCGATGATACGATTAACGAGCGCAAAAGCGTCGTAATCGTATCATCGGTGCAGCGTCGGCGTAATCCATGATTACGCTGACGCGACGGTCCGATGTTGTTCCTCGCTCCTGCGGCAGCACATATCGCTGTGTGTGAAGTCGCAGGAGCGAGGAACCTCTCCTACCGGCATCACCGCGGCTTCTGTAGGATATGCGGAAGGAAGGAGGTGGGCGGGATGTTTACATCCTGCTCATCTCCGCCCCTCCGCTCCTATTGGCCGCCTGTCGTGTGACGTCGCAGTGACGCCGTACAACCCGCCCCCTTAATAAGGAGGCGGGTCGCCGGCCAGAGCGACGGTCGCAGAACAGGTGAGTCCATGTGAAGCTGCCGTAGCGATAATGTTCGCTACGGCAGTTATCACAAGGATATCGCCGCTGCAACGGGGGCGGGGACTATCGCGCTCGGCATCGCAGCATCGGCCTGCGATGTCGCAGCGTGCAAAGTGCCCCGAAGTTTCCATGCTTTCTTTGTCTTTGGGATAGCAGGGACACTAAAGCACACTACCATAGACAATATCGGCCTTAACATACTGAGTTTTCTTTGGGGAATAGCAACATTAAATGGGAGTCACTTGTAGATACTCAAAAGATACTAATACCCCTTTGCACATCAAACTAGGCCTCATGAAACAATTTGTCACAGCTTTGAAGAAGGAATCAGGGGCATTCAAGTATCTACAAGATCTGTTCCCTAGACTTTCAGAAGCAAAAGTTAAAGCTGGTGTTTTCCTTGGCCTTCAAATCAAGAAAGTTATGGAGTGTCAAGAGTTATCCAAACACCTAAAAAAAAGAGAAAGAAGCATGGATCAGTTTTGTTAACGTACAGTGCTGGCCAAAAGTATTGGCACCCCTGCAATTCTGTCAGATAATACTCAGGTTCTTCTTGACAATGATTGCAATCACAAATTCTTTGGTACTATTATCTTCATTTATTTTGCTTGCAATGAAAAAACACAAAAGAGAATGAAACGAATATCAAATCATTGATCATTTCGCACAAAACTCCAAAAATGGGCCAGACAAAAGTATTGGCACCCTTAGCCTAATACTTGGTTGCACAACCTTTAGCCAAAATAACTGCGAACAACCGCTTCCGGTAACCATCAATGAGTTTCTTACAATGCTCTGCTGGAATTTTAGACCATTCTTTTTTGGCAAACTGCTCCAGGTCCCTGAGATTTGAAGGGGGCCTTCTCCAAACTGCCATATTGAGATCTCTCCACAGGTGTTCTATGGGATTCAGGTCTGAACTCATTGCTGGCCTCTTTAGTAGTCTCCAGTGCTTTCTCTCAAACCATTTTCTAATGCTTTTTGAAGTGTGTTTTGGGTCATTGTCCTGCTGGAAGACCCATGACCTCTGAGGGAGACCCAGCTTTCTCACACTGGTCCCTACATTATGCTGGAAAATTTATCGATAGTCTTCAGACTTCATAATGCCATGCACACGGTCAAGCAGTCCAGTGCCAGAGGCAGCAAAGCAACCCCAAAATATCAGGGACCCTCCGCCATGTTTGACTGTAGGGACCGTGTTCTTTTCTTTGAATGACTCTTTTTTTCCCTGTAAACTCTATGTTGATGGCTTTTCCCAAAAAGCTCTACTTTTGTCTCATCTGACCAGAGAACATTCTTCCAAAACGTTTTAGGCTTTCTCAGGTAAGTTTTGGCAAACTCCAGCCTGGCTTTTTTATGTCTCGGGGTAAGAAGTGGGGTCTTCCTGGGTATCCGACCATACAGTCCCTTTTCATTCAGATGCCGACGGATAGTACGGGTTGACACTGTTGTATCCTCAGACTGCAGGGCAGATTGAACTTGTTTGGATGTTAGTCGAGGTTCTTTATCCACCACCCGCACAATCTTGCGTTGAAATCTCTCGTCAATTTTTCATTTCCTTCCACATCTAGCCACAGTGCCATTGGCTTTAAACTTCTTGATGACACTGCGCACCGTAGACACAGGGACTTTCAGGTCTTTGGAGATGGACTTGTAGCCTTGAGATTGCTCATGCTTCCTCACAATTTGGATTCTCAAGTCCTCAGACAGTTCTTTCGTCTTCTTTCTTTTCTCCATGCTCAATGTGGTACACACAAGGACACAGGACAGAGGTTGAGTCAACTTTAATCCATGTCAACTGGCTGCAAGTGTGATTTAGTTATTGCCAACACCTGTTAGGTGCCACAGGTAAGTTACAGGTGCTGTTAACTACACAAATTAGAGAAGCATCACATGAATTTTCAAACAGTGCCAATACTTTTGTCCACCCCCTTTTTTATGTTTGGTGTGGAATTATATCCAATTTGGCTTATGACAATTTTTTTTATTTTTTTTTCATTGAAGACAAATTAAATGAAGATAATAATGCCAAAGAATTTGTGATTGCAATCATTTTCAAGAAGAAACTGAGTATTATCTGACAGAATTGCAGGGGTGCCAATACTTTTGGCCAGCACTGTAGTTACAGGCTTCCTTGGAAATCATAACATTGAAAACTATGTTGCATTGGTTGAGACTCTGATGAAAAACTATAGCAAAATGGGCTGCAAGATGTGTCCATCCATATCTTTGAATCCCATCTTAATAAGACTTAAACAGAACATGGAAGCCTATTCAGAGAAGCAAGGAAAGCACTTTCTTCAAGATATCCTACATTTTGTACGTCACTTCCAAGGAAACTACAATGAAAACATGATGGGGGACTACATTTAGGGGTTAATGTGTGAAAGTGATCTTACATACCTTCGCGAAAGTAAACATTTCTAGGTTCCTTTTCAGCAATTTCTAGCATTTTGATTAAATAAGAGGAAAAATATCGGCACATCCAACGTAAAATAATTTCTTTCTTTATTTTCACATGGTATTAAAAAAGTCTATCCATATTCAGAAGACCCTGACGCGTTTCCGACGCAAAAGAGCGTCCTTAATCATAGGCTAACATTTTTAGTGAGCTCTAGACATTTTTTTTTTCTCTCCTTCCAATGTGTTCAGTCACACAGGTCATTGCAATGAGATCAAATACGACTTGCTCTATGTCATTGCTGAGATACTATTAATGGTACTTTATATGAGATACTCTATACTATGGTGTTTCACACTCCCTTCCCCCTTCTTTTTGTTCAATCCTACTTTTTGTTTTTAGTGTGTGATTTTTAGTCATGTGTTACTGATTGTCTCTAACTATATTGTTGATCTTTACCTATAAATGTCTAGAGCTCACTAAAAATGTTAGCCTATGATTAAGGACGCTCTTTTGCGTCGGAAACGCGTCAGGGTCTTCTGAATATGGATGGACTTTTTTAATACCATGTGAAACTAAAGAAAGAAATTATTTTACGTTGGATGTGCCGATATTTTTCCTCTTATTCAAGTTATAGTCCACCTGGCGGACTTCATATCGTTGCACTCCATGGATGTGTGGTGACCTATTCCATTGGGCGTGTCAAGCTTTCCTCCATTTCGTCTCTCATTTTGATTAAAATATGCTAATAGTTTGAAATATATTGTATTTTGTTTGTATTTTGAACTTAAAGCCAAACAGTTGTAATTTTCCTTAAACGGTATTCCAATTTCAACTTTTCACTATCCTGACCACACAATCAAAGTTTTTCCCAGCTAATACTATATATATTTTCCATGCTTTTATGATGTAACCAATTAGGAAATGACATTTATTCCCTGTGAACACTAATTATATTACATAGTGTAATCTCTCTAGAAGCTGCAGCACAATCTGCCTGTTTCTCTGCCTGCACCTATCACATCTTGGGAGGGGCTATTAATACTCACTATGCACATGATTCATGGCTGGCTATATTCCAAGATAGATGGATGTTTGGCGTCCCAGCTCATTAGTTAATAATTATCTTGCTAAATTATCTCTATTTCTTTTCCCTGTGGTTTGTTTGTGAATTTCCATTTCCAACATTCTTCCCATTCTGTTACATTTTGGATTGGGGGGTTTCCACATATTCATTAAGTCTCTTAGTTTCTTCCATTTTCTTCCATCTTCCCTGCTTGTGTGCACTTCTTTTATGGCTATTGTTGTTTTTTGTTACACTTTGTTTATGGTTGAGGGTGCAGGTAAGGCCATTCAGGGTGAACCCAAAATGTGGGATATGAGAGATGGGAGAATTAAGAATATAAAATTGTCATTAAAATCCATAAACCATCTCTGAAGAGGGGACATATCCACCCCTCACACTGAGCATATGAAACAAATTATAACAGGCAAAGAGGACAAAAAGCAGTAGAAGACGGGTTTTCAAAGCCGCACTATTAACCAATCCGGATCGATGGAAGAGTTAATGTTTCTTTATTTTCATGCATAGGTCAATGCATTTCAGTACTTGGTTCCAATCATCAGGACAACAGGCAAAAAACATCAAATCTCAATGATTTGATGTTTTTTGCCGGTTGTCCTGGTGAAGGGAAGGGAGTTGAGTACTCCTGAAATGCGTTGACTACTTTCGTCTTCTACTGCTTTCTGTTATCTTCCAAACTCGGGGCTGCAGATGTTAACCTGGACTGTACATGCATTTATAGGGGTTGTTACTTGCACAACTTCTATAGGTGAGTTTGATTTTATTTATTACTCCTTTTCTGGGGTAACATCCTATTTGCACTTTTCTCCACAGCTTTTTATATTTAACAGGCAACAAGAAAAAGAGATATAACACCGCCATCCTTTGAATTAGTAGCCTCCTGCAGTGGCCAGGTAATTATAGCAGGGAAATTTACTAGGAAAGAGACCACAAGTTTGAGATTCGTTTACACAGAGGTGGAGATTACCTTTCCAAGCATAAGTTTCCTCTCATCAAAGCATCTGTTGTAGACAATTTATCGTCAGTGTACAGTTATGAATATTGGGGTTTTGAATCGATCCAAAATTTATGAGAGATAGACGTCAGCATCACGGTTATGAGAGGAAGAACATGCATATTCTTGTATAATTGTGTGATCAGCACATCAGCCCCAAAGTAATATCTGTCCCATAGATGATGTCATAGATACCATGTTTCCTCTCTATATAAAGATAAATTCATGATAAGATACATGATGACAATATCTACCTCCTGGGATCGCCAAAGGTGAAGATATCTTAAAATTTTGAAGGTCTGAGCACATCACTCAAACAGCCCCTACATGAGCTCATGAAGGGGAGTTATAATATTGTAACTTTGCTTTACTGAAAAGCAGAAATTAGTTTTGGTATTTTGTGAGTCCTTGGAAGGTATTTTTCCTAAGGAGTACCTCCCTCCTCTAAGCTCTGAAGCCATTGAAGTGACATTTGGTTTAGCAATTTTCTTTTGTTTATCTCTTTTATTGTATGTAATTGTATATGCTGTATAGTTTTATTCCTCTTTGTAATATCTGTTTTATATTTTATAAACACTGCCTACTTTTAGATTTCATGTAAAATGTAATAGCTTCTTTCCTCTTGCTCTATAAATCACATCCCCCAAGCCATATGCTATCTGTAATGGGTGTCTAATTGGCCTGCAAAACGATTGGTGGTGGCAACTAGTAGTTTTCTTGGATTATTATAAGGCTTGTCAGTGATTGTACTAAGGTGTATATATTCCATGCATTGGAATCAGTTATATACTGTATATACTATACCCTCATTATGATCTCCCCAAAAGTCAGCCTAATAGTGGAATCAGCCACTGCCGCATGCATTGTCTGTCAATTGTGTAATTTTCCTGCTGTTTGGGGGCAGCAGAGTGCTGTTTGTGACAAAAATGATTAGTATGAGAATATAAAATCCATAATTCACTAGTAGACAGTTGAAAATATTGGGTGTCAGTTCTCTATGATATAACACCTTATTATTAATGTTCATGAGAATGTAACATGTGAGTACAACAATAACATAAATTGTAGGTTTTTCAGTGATCCACTACATATTGCTGATTACATAGATGCATGGATCACGCTGGGAGCAGTAGGCTTCTATGGAGACAGTAATATTAAAAGACCCGTAGAGGACATTTTTTGACTGTTCTCTGCTTGGGAAGTTATACTTCTTAAAATAATTGCATTTTATTATATTTTATGCTATTTTCTCTGTTGAATAGAAAGCAGAATACAGTTATTTCCCATGTACTTTGATACTGCACTAAAATAAAAAATATATGTGGGTGGGAAACTGTTGCTTGCATTGTTCTAACTGGAGGAAACAATTATGACTTGACAGCTAATCTTCTTTTCATTGCTGATCATGTTGATGTTGATCAATTATACAAAAGAAAGCACATATATCTGCTGTCAAGGCTTAAAAGTATAAAAATAAAAAAGGAATCTAGTTCAACTTTCAACAATTAAATGTTCAATATGCTGGAGCATATTGTATTTAAAGGGACTGGACTCATACCCCTATTCATCAGAGTGTTTTCGCCAGATATTCATGTCGAAAAGTCACAAAACTCTTGTGCAACTCAAGGTTGCACAACAAAATTGTGATTTTTGACTGTTGTTTCCCTCAGCTCCACCAAAATTAACAAGGAGCTTGGGTGGTACAGTAGTGTGACACCACAGCTCCTCTAATTAAATCTTTCTACAGTCCCTGACAGGCATAAGATTTGTAACGAGGAGCATGCGACTTTTCAGATGCTCTGGATTCATTAAGAGGTGTGCTCCTCTTAATGATTCAAGAATGTCTGACTCCAACATGCCTCCTCATCAAAACTCATTTGAACCAAGCTGGTCTTGATGAATCAGGGCCTTATTTTTGTGAGATGTAAGCTTTTACTGTAAAAATGAACCTTTGCAGCCTGCTTTTAGATTCGTAAGGCCAGCATACACAATGGGTGACTTTTAGCTGAATGATGCTTCAGACAATCTCTTTGCCGATAGGCATTTCAGCCGACTCTCCCATATACAGAGGTTTTCGCTTGGCCAAGTTCCCATGTGCTTATCTTCTTATGCACCTCCTCACACCACCTTCTTATACACCTTCTCACACCAACTTCTTATACACCTCCTCACACCACTTTCTTATGCACCTCCTCATACCACCTTCTTATACACCTTCTCACACCACCTTCTTATACACCTCCTCACAAAACCTTCTAATACACCTCCTCACACCACCTTCTTATACACCTCCTCACACCACCTTCTTATACACCTCCTCACACCACCTTCTTATACACCTTCTCACACCACCTTCTTATACACCTCCTCACACCACCTTCTTATACACCTTCTCAAGCCACCTTCTTATACACCTCCTCACACCACCTTCTTATACACCTTCTCACACCACCTTCTTATACACCTTCTCACACCACCTTCTTATACACCTCCTCACACCACCTTCTTATACACCTTCTCACACCACCTTCTTATACACCTCATCACACCACCTTCTTATACACCTCCTCACACCACTTTCTTATACACTTCCTCACACCACCTTCTTACACCTCCTCACACCACCTTCTTATACACCTTCTCACACCACCTTCTTATACACCTCCTCACACCACCTTCTTATACACCTTCTCACACCACCTTCTTATACACCTTCTCACACCACCTTCTTATACACCTTCTCACACCACCTTCTTATACACCTCCTCACACCACCTTCTTATATACCTCCTCACACCACCTTCCTATACACCTTCTCACACCAACTTCTTATACACCTTCTCACACCACCTTCTTATACACCTCCTCACACCACCTTCTTATATACCTCCTCACACCACCTTCCTATACACCTTCTCACACCAACTTCTTATACACCTTCTCACACCACCTTCTTATACACCTATTCGTCGAAATACATCAAAGGAAATGACGTGTCGATAGTTAACTCCCACACCCTTTTCCTCACTTATTAATATTATAACACTAATCATAATTTACCCACTAAATGCATGTTAAAGCTAATGTCTAAATGATTCTAAATAAAAATTATATAAATGTTTATTATTATTTTATTTATTTATTTTTTAAACTTTAAACATTTTGTTCTACTGTGAGATTTGTGCGCACTAGTGCGTTTTTCCCGCGGATTTACCCGCGGATTTGCCGCGGAAATTTCTTGAGAAATGTCTGCAATCTTTGTGCAGACATTTCCCAGCAAATTCTATGGTAAAAAAAAAAAGCTGTGCGCACTGGTGCGGATTTTTCTCAAGAAATTTCCTTGAGAAGAATTTCTCGAGAAACTTTCTTGAGAAAATGAACATGTCCATTATTTCCGCAGGTACCCTGCGGATTTCGGCAGTACAGCCTGCAAAAATCCGCAGGGAACCACCCGCCGGAAAATCGCGGCAATTCCGCGGCTATTCCGCGGCTAATCCGCGTCAAATCCGCATGCGGATTTGGTGCGGATTTTTTCCGGAGGTCCGGAAATCTTTCACTCCCAGAAGTTTCTCAAGAAATTTTCTTGAGAAACTTCTCATTTCTAGTGCGCACACAGCCTTAATCCCTTAGACATCAACAATCCAGGCGAAAGATCCCAAACATTTCCCTTTTACATAACTCCCTATCTTGTAAAGGAGTTTGTTTCTTGTTCTATGGTTGTTTTTTTAATCCCATTAATGTCACCATTATGTACCTGTGAAAAATGGTTTAATATAGTATGATTCACCACCTTATGTTTAATATTAAACTTCTGCTTATTAAATCTTCCCTCAATTTCATAGATGTTCTCCCTATGTATTGGAGTCCATAAGGGCACTCCAATATATACAAGTGCATCATGGTGTGGCTAATCATTTAAATTCTCCATCCCACCTGTTTGTTTTGCAGCCAGCGCTGTCAATTAAAGAGAGGAGGGTGGAGATAGAGTGAAAACAAGCAGGTGGGAAGGTGCACTTAAATTATTGACCATGTCATGATGCACCGAGCTCCTGAACTTGGTGTGAACAGTTATTCTGCGCTGACAGAGTCCCTTTACCGAATAACAGTCATTTTAATTTCTGTTTCATAAATCAGTAGTGCACATGAAAAAAAGCAATTGTCTAAACAAGTGCATCTCAATAAATTAAAATATCTTTAAAAAGTTAAATTATTTCAGTAATTCAATACAAACAGGGAAATGCATATATTATATAGAATCATTACACACAGAGGGATCTATTTCAAGTGTTTATTTCTGTTAATGTTGATGATTATGGCTTAGGGCCAATGAAAACTCACAAGTTATTATCTCAGAAAATTAGAATAAATTACCAGAAAACACCTGCAAAGGCTTCCTAAGGGTTTAAAATGGTCCCTTAGTCTGGTTCAGTAGGCTACACAATCATGGGGAAGACTGCTGACTTGACAGATATCCAGAAGGCAGTCATTGACACACTCCACAAGGAGGGTAAGCTACAAAAAGTCATTGCTAAAGAAGCTGGCTGTTCACAGAGTGTTGTATCCATGAATATTAATTGAAAGTTGAGTGGATGGAAAAAGTGGGGTAGAAAAAGGTGCACAAGCAAATAGGATAATTGAAGATTTGAAAGGATTGTTAAGAAAAAGCCATTCAAAAATTTGGGGGAGCTTCACAAGTTGATGCTGATGTCGCTGATGCTGTCCTGATGCTGGAGTCAGTGCTTCAAGAGCCACCACACACAGACATATCCAGGACATGGACTACAACTGTCGCATTCCTTGTGTCAAGCCTCTCATGACTAATAGACAACGCCAGAAGCTTCTTATCTGGGCCAAGGAGAAAAAGAACTGGACTGTTGCTCAATGGTCCAAATGTGTTGTTTTCAGATGAAAGTAAATTTTGCATTTCATTTGGAAATCAAGGTCCCAGAGTCTGGAGGAAGAGTGGAGAGGCCACAATCCAAGCTGCTTGAGGTCTAGCGTGAAGTTTCCACAATCAGTGATGGTTTGCAGAGCCATGTCATCTGCTGGTGTAGCTCCACTGTGTTTTATCAAGACCAAAGTCAGTGCAGCCGTCTACCAGGAAATTTTAGAGCACTTCATGCTTCCCTCTGCCGACAAGCATTTTGGAGATGGAAATTTCCTTTTCCAGCAGAACTTGGCACCTGTCCACACTGCCAAAAGTACCAATACCTGGTTTAATAACCACAGTATCACTGTGCTTGATTGGCCAGCAAACTCACCTGACCTAAACAGCATATTATGGAGCCTCTATCTTTTTCAGTGTTTTAAATGTTCAGTAGGCCATAACCGGTCTCTCAATTAAAACCATTATTAAATATAGATCATTGTATAAAAGAGTGTTTTTTAATTATATCATTAATGTGTTTGGCACTATTGTTTTATCTAGCAATGAAGGCCAAATTACATTTATTAATCTAATACAATGTATTAGTCCTATTGTTTAAACATCTTTACCCGTTGATCTTTATTGCTTTATTCATTGCCCATTTTATTATTTGTCTAAGATACCCTTTGTCTTTTAATATGGCTCCAATTTTATTCATAATCCTCCCCTTCTGTACAGTTTCTTCTCATTTGCATCATTTGGCTAAATGGCATATTTGTTTTTCATTTTTTTAGATAATTCCTACTAAAATTAAAAAAACTATTAGCATTCTCCATTTTAAAATGTGTTTTGGTATGAATTATACCCTCTTTTATAAGTATATTCAAATTCTCAAAAAACTATTTCTTTTGAATTATATTATTCACTAAATTTTATTTTTTTTAAAATAATTTTTAAAAAAATCCACAAGTTTATCCTCAGGGTCGCTCAGATAAAAATCATGTCACATATAAAACATTTATAAAAGAAAATATTTTTTACTAACAAAAAATTACTAAAAATGAAACTCCCCTATATTCAGATTAGCAAAAACAGGCATGCATCTCGCGCCCATTGCGGTGCCATGGCATTTTAAGTAAAAATCCCCCTAAAGGCAAAAAAATTGTGCTTTGAAAGAAAATTGGTGCTATCGACAAGGTTCGTTTGGATAAAACCGTTAAACATTTTAGGTACTTTTCTTTACAAGACCTCACATCTGGCATAAATTTACATCAATATTGTTCACCAAAATATGGTTCAGGTCTTTCATTTGATCAACTTTATGACTTTTTGTCACGGCAGCCCAAAGAGGTCCAACACATATTAAATTTGGTACAGATGCTCCGTAAAACACATTTTTTGTGACAGAATTTTGGCACGCATGCTTAGTAAGGTTTCCCTAATGTACTTAAATTCACTGACATTTGACACAGTAGATTTGGCATTCTGAAACTGTTACGGAACGTTCCCTGCACAGCGGGTGTCTGGGAGCTCTACAGGAAACTATGTTGAAGGAAGGGCTATGAATGCAATCTCTGCTATGACATTGTAGAAGTTTTACTACAGAAATAAGGAATGTTTATTAGCATGTAAAGATGCAATCACAATTATTCAACCCTCATTGCAAAATGGTTTGTTTGCAAAATGTACAAACTTTCTGCTGTTTGCTATAAAGCAATCAAGCAAGAACAAGTTAAATGCCGCAACCCAACTAAAAAGTGGTTTCTATAAAAACCAACCAAAATGCCATTTAAACTGACTATTGCATTCCTAGAATTATTCAACCACTTCATGACAAGCATCTATAATATGCAGCAAGGCTCCTATGGCAATCATGAAGCATAGGCAGACACCACTTTCTGGCAATGAACCTGAGAAATCTTAGCCCATTTTTCATGGTCAGTGTAGCACCCTATCCTGGTCCCAGCACGGCACCCCCACATGGCCCCGTTCCGAGGCTGCGGTCTCCGCTCTCCTCACCTGCCTGGCAGCTCAACACGCTCCTCTCCTGTCCTGGAGTCTGCTGTGGCCTTCTCTTGCTACCAGGCCACGCACAAGCCTTCTGTGATTGCCGGTAGGGTGTGTGCGGCTATGCCCCCCTTCTTAAAGGGCTGGTGTCTCATTACAGGGAGCTGTTTCCTGAGGTCACCCATTACTCTAAAGGTATTTAAGTCTGCCTTCCCTTAGGGGAAATATAAAGGTGGATAGAGAAGTCGGGTTCAATACTGCGCTAAAACCATAAAGCCAGACGATATGATGGATTCTTTTCTTTAATTAGGACAAGTCAACGCGTTTCAAAGGCATGTCCGCCTTCTTCATCAGGACAAGAAAAAACAGCATAATACATGTTGCTGCCATTAGCAGGTTTTTTTTCCTGTTTCATGCTGCTAATGGCAGCAACATGTATTATGCTGTTTTTTTCTTGTCCTGATGAAGAAGGCGGACATGCCTTTGAAACGCGTTGACTTGTCCTAATTAAAGAAAAGAATCCATCATATCGTCTGGCTTTATGGTTTTAGCGCAGTATTGAACCCGACTTCTCTATCCACCTTTATATTTCTCCATTGCATTATCGGGGCTGCTGCTTGACCAATTTCTACAATCTATTTTTGCCTTCATAGGAGTTGTGCCTGTCACAACTTCCACAGGTGAGCACCTGTCCTATTCTCTAAACCTGCATTGTTTATCAGATAAGACCCTATGTGCGCTTTTCTCTCCACAGCTTTTTGATTCCCTTAGGGGAGGCGCCTGAAGAACGTTGCCTATTAGTGTATTGCTAGTTTTCAGGTCCCATTACGCTATTGTGTCTAGTTCTGCTTGTTGTATGTCCTAGTACCAGTCTCATGTTCCTAATCTGTGTCTCCTCCTAGAGCCTGCTCACTAGCACCACCTCCATGCTGCCATGTCCCACGTCTGAACCACCACTTCCGTGCTGCCACATCTGAGCCACCACCTCTGTGCTGCCACATCTAAGCCACCACCTCTGTGCTGTCAAGTCCTAGTCACCATCTCCATGCTGCCACATCTGAGCACACCAGCACCAGACATTAATAAACTTTTTCAGTTCACAAGAGCCAACCTCCACTGCATTTAGACCCCTGGGGATGCACCAGACAGTCCCTGTATAGGGATTCGCTGCTGGTTAGCTCCTCCACGGGAGTCCAGTGTACAGCCCAGTGGGTCCACTTCTGGACGCTTGCTGCCCCTCGGCGACCGAAACAGTCAGTCATCTCCAATTGACCACTATTCTTCGGTTATCAAGACAGTAGTCCTAAAAGTTAAGAGATCATTGCCCTGCACAAACAAGGAACAGGATATAAGCAGATATAAAGGCATTTACTATTCATAGTGATATAGTTCAAAGAACAGTTCTCAGGTTTGAAAGTTATAGGAACGTGTACCACACTTCCTGGATATTGCAGAAAGGGGACGCTATCGCTGGCTGCTATCAGGTTCTTGATGAAACAGCAAGTCAAAAACCTTTGAGTAACTGCAAAAGACCTGTAGCAAGTGGAAGGCAGTTGGGACTGAGATATCAGTTAGCACAGTAAAGTGCATACTAAAAGCTGAAGGTCCAAAAAGTATACCTCTAATGACCAAAAAGCAAAAGAAGTCAGCCGCAATAGACTCAAACCTACATTTATATATGCCACAGAAGTTTTGGAATTGTTATTTGTAAAACAATGAAACCAATTCAGAACTTTTCAGGCCTGTGGATCAGTGAAGCATGGTGGTGTTTCTGCAAAACTCTAAGGGGCCCTTTGCACACTACGACATCGCAAGCCGATGCTGCGATGCCGAGCGCGATAGTCCCCGCCCCCGTCGCAGCTGCGATATCATATTGATAGCTGCCGTAGCGAACATTATTGCTACGGCAGCTTCACATGCACTCACCTGCCCTGCGACGTCGCTCTGGCTGGCGACCCATCTCCTTCCTAAGGCGGCAGCTTGTGTGGCGTCACAGCGACGTCACACGGCAGGCGGCCTATAGAAGCGGAGGGGTGGAGATGAGCGGGACGTAAACATCCCGCCCACCTCTTTCCTTTCACATTGCAGATGGGACGCAGGTAGGAGATGTTCCTCGCTCCTGCGACTTCATACACAGCGATGTGTGCTGCCGCAGGAACGAGGAACAACATCGTACCGTCGCTGCAGCCAAAATAATGAAAATGACCGACACTACACCGATCATACGATACTGACACTTTTGCGCTTGGTAATCGTAGTTAAAACGATTTACACACTATGCTGTCGAGAGCGACGCCGGAAGTGCGTCACTTTCGATTTGACCCCACCGACATCGCACCTGTGATGTCGTAGTGTGCAAAGGGCCCCTAAAGCTGCTTTGCTTTCTGTGGCTCTGGAAACCTGCAGCTTATGGAAAGCAAGATGGATAAAATCAAGTGTCATGTCTTCTGTGAAAAAGTTGAAGCTTATGTGTGACGCCCTGGACTAGCCAGGTAGTCACATACATAACAACATACACACCCCCCCACCCTAGACAGTTACAACAGTCAGACAAAAACCCTTGTTGCCTCCCTCCAGGGTCTGATGTCCACACCAGGTGGGGGCGGGGCCAAGGCAGTTGGCCCCACCCACCGAGGAGTTCACAGGCCTGGAGGCGGGAAAGGGAGACAGATGAGTTTTGGAGGTGAAAGTGAGAGGAGTAAAACGTCTGCGTGTGCCTGGGTAGGAGCCCAGGCACTGACAGCAAGGTTTGCAGACGGTGGTGGCCGTCTGCAGGAGTTGGTGGAACTCTGCAAAGCCGTAAGGACCGGGACTGGGCGGTGGCCCGCCGGTACCGAACCGGGGAGTGGAGTGAAGCTAAGCACACAGGCAGGGCCATTGGACCCCGACCAGGCTTGGAGCCGCCGTCAATAGTCAAATCCGAGTGTGACAGGAACCCCAGGGGTTCCCCAACAACCAAGTCCCAACAGAAGGTAACAGTCCACACCGTGAGGATATACAGCCACCGCCACAGGCTAGAGATCCAAGGGCTAGCACCTGCGGGCAAAACGGCCTCCTACGGCACCTATATACCGGGGAGCGGACTACCGGTGGGCAACCACAGGAGTCAGAACACTTCTAACAGATGCAGGGAAAGACAGCCACCATCAGCCATCCGGGGAGAGCACAACAACACTGCAGCCGGCTGCGGGAACCATCCATCCGGCCGTTTTGGTTTACCAGAGACTCTGTCAGTGATTGTCTGAGTGAGTACACCAGTGCCGTCTGACACCGCGCCGCGCTGTCCCTGCAACCCTGCACCCCAGCTATCCAGCCTCCCCGTTACACCACCGGGCCCCGGGATCACCAACCCCCTACCCACGGAGGGGACAACATCCTAGCTGCTCCCTACCATCTCTCCCGGGATCCCCGTCACCAGCAGCGGTGGTGCCATTATCACCACGTCCCGTGGGTGGCGTCACGAACAATCTCCCCCACCCAAACTATCCCTTTTCACTCAAGGGTGAGGAGCGCTGCTCGAGTCCCCAGGTGCGGCCCACCGCTCGAGCCACCGAGCAGCAGAAGCCCCGAACCCGAGCGTGGCGAGCGCGTCCCCTCCGCCCGTGACATATGCATCATTGAAACCTCCCAACAGGACAATGATCCTAAGCATCCCTCAAAATCCACCAAGGCTTAGTTTCAGAAAATGTCTTAAAAGATTCTGTTGCTGGCCGTCACAGTTGCCTGAATTAGTTACAAGTGAAAAGGTTTTGGTACCGTGTTAGCCAGTTAAAAAATTATTGAATGTTCTCAGTGAGAGGAACAAAATTATAATCTTGTGATACCTTTTAATGGCTAACTAAAATAAAATAAAGTGATGTTACAAAACAAGCTTTCGAGACATCTCAGGTCCCTTCATCAGTCCTGATGAAGGGACCTGAGATGTCTCGAAAGCTTGTTTTGTAACATCACTTTATTTTATTTTAGTTAGCCATTAAAAGGTATCACAAGATTATAATTTTGTTCCTCTCACTGAGAACATTCAATAAAAGTTGCCTGACTTTTACACCATAGGAAATGTTGGAGTTATTAGTGAAGGCCATTTCATGTGAGGGATTGGGAAGGATTCTTTACCAACGCTACCAAGAGCTGTTGTCTTACTATGCACCAATCAATCACGCTGGCAGCAGGTTCTGAGAGACAGGAGTCTATTAGTAAGCACTAAAGACATTTAATGTAAAAGGTTTTAATAATTCTGAGACTGCACTTGTCTTTAAAAAAGGTAGGGGGCATTTTGTATTGAATTTGGAGAAATCACTTGTTATATTAGTTGTGCTGAGGTATTTACACTGTACTTGTTTGGCCTTGTGTGCTCAGTGCATTTTTGATGCCTTTTTTGTGCAATTTGTGTCCCAAATCTGTATCTTTATCTTTATGCAAGCAAAATCAATGAGAATTCTGAAGTGCTGTGCACACATTGCTTATTTTTTCCTTGCAGTTTTGAGTTGAGAAATAATCTGCAGCATGTCAATTCTTGATGTGTTTTATCCCTACGTTTTGTAGCCCTTCCAGTCATTGATTTCACTAAACAAATGCATGGGAAAAAAACACACCAAAAAACACAGCAAAACACACCAAAATACGCACGTGTTCTTTGATGCGTTTTTCTGCCACAATGTGTAGATTTTGGTGCAGTAATTTTTGCACCAAAAACGCAGCGTGAGCGCATACACTTTGGTTTATTGCAAACACGAGAAAGTTTGTAAATTAAACTTAATTTGCAATGGGGGATAAATAATTTTGATTGCAACTGTATGTATCAAACATAAAAGAGTTTTCAGAAAACCCTGTTCCCAGGTGCATTTAAAAAACAAAAAACAAAATAAAAACTGTGTTACTCGCCCTCTCCTGGTCCAGTGCTGAGTCTCCACTGCTGCTGCCTTTTTCTGTTACTGTCTACCACACTGATGTCACATTGATAGCGCTGCAGCCAGTTCTTCAACCCAGCAGCTCTGAGTGGCTCATTCTGTCTACTTGGGCAGTGCCGCTGAGCTCACTGAATGTCGATGTAGGCAATAAAAAATTGGGAGCAGCGATAAAGACTGAGTGAAGACCAGGGCAGAGTGAGTAAAGCACAGTTTGTTTTTCCATCTTGGACAGGGGTTTTCTGAAGCGGGAAAATCACTAATTGACTGCAAATTTATAACCATGAGTTTATCTATGTTTAAGGGGAAACTTTTCTCCTTGCGGAGACTGACAAACCAATCTGGCTGTGCGTGATGAGGGGTCTTATAGCTGCAATGCTCCTCTGAGTAATATTCAAATAGTCTCTTCAGGGAGGAAGGAGACGAACTCTAGTGCTCCCTATTGGAAGTAGCAATCCTAAGGGGTACTTTGCATGTTGCGACATCGCTACTGCGATCTCGTCTGGGTGAAATCGAAAGTGACGCATATCCGGCGCCGGTAACGACGTCGCAACGTGTAAAGCCTAGGAGAGAAGATGAACGAGCGTGAAACAGTCAAAAATCGGTGATCTGTGTCACATCAGTCATTTTCATAATGTCGGTGCGTCCGCAGGTACGATGTTGTTCCTCGTTCCTGCGGCAGCACACATCGCTGTGTATGAAGCCACAGGAGCGAGGAACATCTCCTTACCTGCGTCCCGCGGCTGCCGCCTGCAATAAGGAAGGAAGGAGGTGGGCGGGATGTTTACGTCCCGCTCATCTCCGCCCATCTGCTTCTATTGGCCGCCTGCCGTGTGACGTCGCTGTGACGCCGCACGACCCGCTCCCTTAGGAAGGAGGTTGGGTCGCCGGCCAGAGCGACGTCGCAGGGCAGGTAAGTGCGTGTGAAGCTGCCGTAGCGATAATGTTCGCTACGGCAGCTATCACAAGAGATCGCATCTGCGACGGGGGCTGGGACTATCGCGCTCGTCATCGCTACAATCGGCTAGCGATGTCGCAGCGTGCAAAGTACCCCTAAGAGTCAAAAGTGGCTCTTTAATGAGCCTTGTCGAATGACTTAGGATTTATGCCAGACCAGAACCTCAATTTGCAGACACGGTGTTTCTGGGTGATTGTCCCTCGTCGGTGCAAAGTATCAGATCTGATCTGGTTGATCTATGTTTAGGAATCCAATGCTTCATATCTTGTTCAATTCCTCTAAGGCCTGTGCCACATTTACGTGACAAAACGTAACGTTTTTGTCACGTACATGTTAAAGGGGTGGTTTGTTCCCTGTGTGACGTGTTTATGGCACATACGTGTTCTCCGTGTGTTATACGTAATAACACACGGAGAACGGAAAGCCCCGCCTTACTTGCATCATCCGGCGCTGTCTGTGGTGCTGAATGACAGCGTCCGGCCAAAGCCACGCCCCGCTGACGCTGCTTCCGGCCCCCAGTGAAGAAGCGTTGTTCAAATTCACTGGGGGACGGATGCAGGGGACAGCCGTGGCAGAGACTGCAGGTATAGTGGAGGTGAGTATGTGTTTTTATTATTTTCATACTGACACGTGTCTTTCTCCGGCGCGTGTCACACGGGCCCGCATCCACACTACATCCGTGCGGTACGGGTGCGGGCCGTGTGACACCCGTGCTGCCGGAGCAACACGGACATGTCAGCGTTTTTAAAAAACGGACACACGTAAGTACGGAACGGACACACGTTCCGTTCCAGAATACTTACGTGTGTCGAAAACAATAACAATACATAGGACCACGTGGGCCCGTGTCTCCGGTACGTGAAAAAAAAGACACACACGTACCGGAGGCACGTGAGTGTGGCAGAGGCCTAAAGAGGTTTTATGGTGAAACATTGAGAGGGAAACATTGTTTTTAGTCTAGATAGAACATAAACATATAGCGGGAGAAACAGAAAGGAACTAATAAAATTCATCTAAATAGGACAAATACTTAGCACAAATTATATTTTCTTACTTTATATCATTTTATTATATGCTCTTGTTTTTAAAAATCTAACATAAAACTGTTTCTACAATTCTTAAGGCTTCTGCCACACTCACGTGAAAATCACGCACGTGCCGAGAGACACGTATTTCCCCTGCGTGTTGCGTGTAGGTAAGTACGTGTCTCTGGTACGTGCGGGCCACGTGTGTTCTACGTGTGCTATCCACGATAACACACGTGGAACCGGTAATTTACATACTCACCTGGTCCTTCCTGCTGTCTGCGCTGCTGTCCGTGGTGCTGATCTTCGGTCTCCAGCCCTCCCGTGTCCCCGCTGCTGCTGCTGCCGCCAGGCAGTGAAGTGAATATTAAATGAGAATAATGAGCGGCGGTCGGCAGCAAGAGGCAGCAGCGGCAGAGACAGGAGGGCTGGAGAAGGTGAGTAAATGTTTTGTTTTTTTTTCTCTGACACGTGTGTTTTCTCCGGCGCGTGTCACACGGGACCGCATCCACACTACACCCGTGTGGTACGGCTGCGGGCCGTGTGACACCCGTGCTACCGGAGAAAACACTGACATGTCAGCGCTTTGAAAAACGCACACACGTACAAACGCAGATGGACACACGTTCCGTGGGGTTTTACGTGTGTGTGCCTGCTACAATAGGGTAGCATTGCTTAACGTGTCTCCGTGCCGCCGGTACGTGCAAAAAATTACAAACACGTGCCGGCGGCACGGATGTGTGTCGCAGGCCTAACACAGATTTAAGTAAAATCATTTTAGTAAATCTTTCTGTTTAGCTTGCAAAGTATTTTTCTTTTTTACAAATTTACATACCGTTGTCTCTTCAGAGATTGAGAAGACTTAAAGGGAATCTATCACCAGGTTTTGCTTTCCCATCTGAGAATACCATAATGTAGAGACAGAGACACTGATTCTAGTGATGTGTCACATACTGAGCTGTTTGCTGTCATTATGATAAAATCACTGTTTTCTCTGCTGCAGATCTAGCAGTTATACAGAGCTCATGAATATGCTGGACTACCTGGCAGCATGCAAAGTAATGCTGTAATGATAATCTACTGCTGGTTAAACCGATTTTATCAAAACTGCACTATGCAGCCCACTAAGTGACACATCTATGGAATCAGAATCTCTGCCACTATGTTAGGCTGCTCTCAAATTAGATGGCAAAAACCTGGTGACCGATTCCCTTTAAGGGGGTTTTCAAGGTTTAGCATGAAAATTTGCAGGGCGGTTACTGTCAGGATTCTCTGGTCCCGGGGAGGGATGGGGGTCATGTGACTGCAAGTATGCGATATGTCCCATTTCATCTAGATGTGCTAGGTTTAGTGCAATGCAAGGGAATTAAGTGAGGCCACGCACGTCTAGTTGAAATATGGTTGGAAATTCAAGTATGCATATTATGATCACATAACCGCCAGCAACGGAGAATCCTGACAGTGCGAACTGTGTGCACTATGTGCACTGTTAGGTTTCACAACTTTATAGTCACATAGAGAGACTGCAGAGTTTTGTGCTGCACCTGCACAACACTTTTAACCCTTTCACGAGTTGGTTGCAATTAAACCAGATGGTACATTTATATTGAATTTGTGCAAAAGTTAAAGTTCATAAAAAAGTGGAAATTTTAAAATAAAAAATCTATTGTATTTACATTTATAATTACGATATATAGTTACGGTTATTTGAAAGTGTTGTCGAGAGAAATTAAATTCCCCATGTTTGCTCTTCCTACTATTGTAGGCCTCCTTCACACGTCCGTGTCTCCGCTACGTGTTTGGTCCGTTTGCTCACATACCGGAGACACGGGCACACGTAGACGCATTAAAATCAATGGGTCTGCACTCATGTGCGTGTTTTACTATGGACCGTGTGTACGTGTGGAGCATACGTGTGCCCGTGTGCTCCACACGTAGACATGTCCGTTTTTCTCTGGCATCACGGGTGTCACACGGCCCGCACATGAACCGCACGGACGTGATCCGTGTGACACGCACCAGAGAAAACAGACGTGTTTGTAAAAAAAAAAAAATTCTATACTCACCTTCTCAAGTGCTGCAGTCTCTGCCACTGCTGTCACTTGCTTCCGATCGCCGCTCATTAGGCTCATTGCATATTCACTTCACTGTGGCTGGAAGCAGCAGCAGCAGCGGGGAGTCGGCAGGACCGGAGACCGAAGATCAACACCATGGACAGCAACGCCAGGGACAGGTGAGCTGAAATTTCCCGTTCTCCGTGTGATAACACACGGAGAATACACCTTGTGTCATAAAAACGGCACACGGAGGGCAAAACGCACCTTTGACGCGTCTGTGAAACACGTGCGTGATTTTCACGGACGTGTGAAGGGGGCCGTAAGCAGAGTGGAATCCACTCACATGGCTGTAGTCCAACGATGCAGAGAGGGTGGACGTGAAGTGTGGCTATGATAATATTAGTAAATAATGGCTTCTAATCCATTTCATTTACATTATAGAAAATATAATAGGATCATCTTTAAAATGAGTTTTTACTTTCTTCCAATGTAGAATTGTCAGTTTGAAGCTTAGAAATGTTTTCCTATCTCTGTAAATGGTAGGCTATCACATAATGATAACTTTGGGACACCCGTCCAGTCTGTGAATGACAAGGCAATAGCGCCCCTCAAAGTTTTACCTACAAAGCATAACACTCCTGGCCATCCTGCTGTAGCAAGGCTTCATTCATGTGAACAGCACTGGCTTTCGTTTTCTGTATAGTTTGGCCAGGAAAGATGCTGTGCTTTATATAATGGAAAAGGAAGCAGTTCTGTGAGCCCTCTATTCTCCGGATCAGTGGAAATCCCAAGGATCAGACCCCAGGAGTCATTTAGTGTGGTATATTCTAGGAGTAACCCATCACCTGCTCAGTTGGGACTAGAGATGAGTGATCCCGAGGTTCGGTGTTCGGTATTCCTACCAAACACAGACTTTATAAAAAAAAAAGAAAAAGAAAGAGTGCCACTCACCATAACATGCAACAAATTACTTTATTCCATGGAGAAACATGAAATCACCGTGGGACAGGAAGTGGATGCATGCCGCATGGAGGACGACGGACGTTTTGCGCTGAGGCACTTCAACAGATCTGGCGACTAAGCTGCAGCCTCCATCAGTGATCTATTATATACAGTATTCAAGAATACTGTATAAAGGAGCCAGGCCACTGTGTAGAACGTAAAAAAACACTTTTATAGTACTCACCTAAGGGGCAGTCTGGTCCAATGGGTGTCGCTGGTTTCCGGTCCGGCACCGCCTCTCTGTGGCGATCAACGTCCTCCTTCTTGTGAGGTTGACAAGTCCTACATCATCCCACTGGCTGGCATTGAGGTCCTGTGCAGGCGCTCAGGGCAGATGAAAGTATTGTAATGCGCATGCTCAGGTGGTCTTTAACCTTTCCTCACGCCTGCGAATTACAGTACTTTGATCTGCCCTCAACAAGGCAGATCAAAGTGCACCTGCGCAGGAGTGCAATGCTGGCCGGTGTGGATGACGTAGATGTGTCATCCACATTGGGCTTGGTAGAAGCAAGACGGAGATCGCAGCAGAGAGGAGGCACCAGACTTGAGAGCAGCGACACCCATCGGACCGGACCACCCCCCTAGGTGAGTATTATAAAAGTGTTTTTTACATTATACAGCATGGACTGTGCTCTTATATACAGTATTCTAGAATGCGGTATATAAGAGCTCAGTGGTAGTGGCCACAGCTTATAGTCGCCAAATAACTGTACTTAAAGTGCACCCCTGCAATTGTAAACAGCCATTGCCTAGATAATGCATCTAGCCCCCCTGGGCTGAACCCACAGCTACGCCTCTGTGTCTGAAGGAAGACCAATGGCCCCCGCCGCAAAATGTATAACAAATAGTGCATAGTATAGCACTGAGTAGGCGGATTTGTTACAGATTGTGCATTGGGGCCTAGGAATTTCAGATTACCCCCATTTCTAATTAAACATATCCAATGTATATTTTTCTAACTCAAAGGATTTCCAAAACTAGGTTTTAATTCTAATACAAACATCTAGTACATAAAAACACATCCATTTCGTAGCTGTCTGGTTTCCAGCTCTGGCTGCCAAAAAAAAGGCATGAGAAAAAAACAGAAGGGCAACTATCTGACTATAAGATGGCGTCATTTTCGTAAACACTTGAAAGGAGTAACTAATTACTTTATTTTTAAATAGTTTCGCTTATGTAAGGAAACATAAAAGTTACTGGTGAGCTTTTTGGAAATTCCTTTTCTTAAAACATTGCAGCCTCTAAACATTTATCTGAGAGTTGATGAAATCCAGATGTCTAGCCAAAAGAAATGCACTGGGAGATCTGGCAGAGACATGTGCAACACGTTGGCCAAAAAGTGTAAGATCTATAGATCTCAATAAAGGATATATACTTTCATTAGAAAGCTGTTTTGTCTGAGAAATGTATCTTTTCTTTGAAACTTCTGTCTTTAATAAAGTATCATCGGAGTTTCACAACACTTAGGCGGGCTTTGCACACTACGACATTGCAGCTGCGATGTCGGTGGGGTCAAATCGAAAGTGACTCACATGCGGCATCACAGTCGATATCGTAGTGTGTAAATACTTTTTGATACGATTAACAAGTGCAAAAACGTCCAAATCGTATCATCGGTGTAGCGTAGGTCATTTCCATAATTTCGGAAGGACTGATGTTACGATGTTGTTCCTCGTTCCTGCGGCAGCACACATCGCTGTGTGTGACGCCACAGGAGTGAGCAACATCTCCTTACCTGCGTCCTGCGGCTCACGCCGGCTATGCGGAAGGACGGAGGTGGGCGGGATGTTTACGTCCCGCTCATCTCCGCCCCTCCGCTTCTATTGGCCGCCTGCTGTGTGACATCGCTATGACACCGCACGACTCGCCCCCTTATTAAGGAGGCTGTTCGCCGGCCAGAGCGATGTCGCAGGTCAGGTGAGTGCATGTGAATCAGCTATCACCATGATATTGCAGCTGTGACGGGGGCGGGGACTATCGTGCTCGGCATCGCAGCATCGGCTTGCTATGTCGTAGTGTGCAAAGTGCCCCTAAGGGCATGGTCCATTGTTTGTTTTCAGAATAATCCTAAAGGAGCACTAAATCTAAAACAAACTAAAAGACAAAAGTAAACTAGAGATATAAATGTTGAGTGTTTGTCAGCTTGCAGGGTTTTCTGCATGCTTCTATAACAATGTCTTGTAGAAATCCTTCCGAGAATACAGGACTTAATTTCTCAAAGATGAGTTTCATTTATGTTTCGCGGATCTGTTACTTATCTGTATCAGCTCCAGGATTGGGCTTTGCTTCCTTCTTCCCCTACAGCCGGCTACCTATATATTGATGTGGGTTTAATTTCTATAGTAACTTTGTGTGCACCTCTTTTTAAGGCTGGCACAGGTAGCTGTGCAGCACCTGAGTATTCAGGTAGTAGTGCACACTGCTGCCATTCAGGAGTCCAGCCACACTTCCTATTTGGATATGTCACAACCAGGTGTCTGATTACCAACAACTCAACTTTGATATTCCTGAGTACTGTATACACATCTAGTGCCTGACTACCAACTTGTCTCAGCTATTCCAAGGTGGTGTTCATACCGTCAATTTTGTTGCATCAAAGTACTTGCAAGTCTATCCATCTCTGCTATTGTATACATACCTGTCTGCATAGTCTGGTTCTTTATAACTTCATATGTACCTACCTATGCATTTTATATGTGTATTGAGACTATTTTGTCAGTGTTTTGTATTACTATTGAATGCACAGTATTACAAACTGATTTGTTTAAGAGCCATGCATAAGCGGATGTACTCTTATTGTCACGCTTTTACACGTGACGAGAGCGTTCAGACCAACAGATGCCTGATGCATAAGAAAAACACATCTCAACAACACCACAAAGTGGGACACCAGGAACACAATAACAATGGTGGGCCCTGGTACTAGTGAGACAGTAGATGGGACATCTCCTGCCTCTACTTGCCACTGTATCCTGCACTCCTAGCTAGACCCTATACAGGTTTCTCACCTGTCGCCGGGCAGGAATACATGAAGCCCTGAAAAATCCCTACTATAGTCCTGGTTAGTGAGTGGGAAGGTAAGGTTCACTTGACCCACCACTGTACTAATACAACAATAGGGTAGGTGAAAAAAAACAGGGGAAAAACAACTGAAATGGAGAAGATACAACTACAGGACATATCCACAGCAGCTCCTTCCACCAAGGCGGCCAGAATACAAATGGTTTTGTATAAGAAGCAAAGATTGCTGGGAAACCCTGCTACTTAAACACAAAGAGGCATGGCTACAGAGCAACTGTAGATTACCTTCACTATAGGAAAGCTGCTAGCAGCAAAACTGACTTTAACTGTTTCAGCACCAAGAGAAATTAAACAACCTTTAAACATAGAGAGCAAGAGGGAGAGGAGAGGCTCCAGTCCAAAACCTGTCAATAGTCTCCAAAAACAGGGAGATGACCGTGACATTCTGCTAAAACATATTTTTGTGGATATCTTCCAACTCTTCCTAACAAGGTGTAATTTACTTATAGATATTCAGTGCAGGTTATTTTTATATATATATATATATATATATATATATATATATATATATATATATGTATATATATATATATATATATCACCTGCTCTGATAATATTAAGTAATCACCAACATGGACTATGTTTATCTTGATTTTTTTTAATATCTAAAATGTTTGGATATCTTGGAGATAAAGATAATATGGGATAATCTGACAATCCAGGTTAAAATATACAAGGTTTGTTTATTTATATAATAACAGCAAACGTCATATCGACGCGTTTCACGTTCAAGACACACTCTTAGGCGGGCTTTGCACGTTGCGACATCGCAAGCCGATGCTGCGATGTCGCACGCGATTGTCCCCGCCCCCGTCGCAGGTACGATATCGTGTGATAGCTGGCGTAGCGAAAATTATCGCTACGCCAGCTTCACATGCACTCACCTGCCCTGTGACCGTCGCTCTGGCCGGCGACCCGCCTCCTTCCTAAGGGGGCGGGTTGTGCGGCGTCATTGCGACGTCACACGGCAGGCGGCCAATAGCGGCAGAGGGGCGGAGATGAGCAGGATGTAAACATCCTGCCCACCTCCTTCCTTCCGCATATCCTACGGAAGCCGCAGTGACGCCGGTAGGAGATGTTCCTCGCTCCTGCGGCTTCACACACAGCGGTGTGCTGCCGCAGGAACGAGGAACAACATCGGACCGTCGCGTCAGCGTAATTATGGATTACGCCGATGCTGCACCGATGATACGATTACGACGATTTTGCGCTCGTTAATCGTATCATCTAGGCTTTACACAGTACGATGTCGCATGCGATGCCGGATGTGCGTCACTTTCAATTTGACCCCACCGACATCGCACCTGCGATGTCGTAGTGTGCAAAGCCGCCCTTAGTCACTTATAGTTTTGCTGGATTCTCAGATTATTATCTTTATTCATTTGGAAGCCATGGCAAGGCTAAATCTGGGACTCCATACTGAGGATGGGTATACATGTGGATAAGCTTTACTTTCTTTTCCGTGGAGATATTATATATATTAGATATTATATACATATATATTTATATATATATATATATATATATATATATATATACACAATTTCCAGCTCCTCACAATTTTTAGCTCCTCAGCCATTTTTCTGGGATCAATCATAAATATTATGTGATTTTAATTTTTTTTTCAATGAAAGTAAAAATAGTTTTTAACATAGCTATTTGGCTCAGTCTTCTTCTTTTCTTTGACACCTGTCTGCATAATTATTTCTGCTGATTATAGGTGCTGTTTGCACACTAAGCTCTGCTATATTAAGGTAGGTGCATTTTTGTCTGTGCTGCACTCTGCTCTGCTGCATTACTGTATTGGTCTGCATACACCTCTCTGTTTGCACACTTCACTCTATAGAATTTAGCATTTTCAACCAGATCCAAATGCCATCCTGCATATCCAGCTCTAATGGTATTTGCTGTATCACATGCACTCCAGCTACTATAGATCTGTTGCATCAATATCTTCGATCCATTAAGCACTACCTGACCTATGTCTTAGCGAATCCAACTAACCAGGTGAACCCATAACAGGATGGCTGATATGTGGGGCTTAGCCTTAGGGGTACTTTGCATGCTGCGACATCGCTAGCCGATTGTAGCGATGCCGAGCGCGATAGTCCCCGCCCCTGTCACAGATGCGATCTCTTGTGATAGCTGCTGTAGCGAACATTATCGCTACGGCAGCTTCACACGCACTTACCTGCCCTGCGACGTCGCTCCGGCCGGCTACCCGCCTCCTTCCTAAGGGGGCAGGTCGTGTGGCGTCACAGCAACCTCACACGGCAGGCGGCCAATAGAAGCGGAGGGGCGGAGATGAGTGGGACGTAAACATCCTGCCCACCTCCTTCCTTCCTTATTGCAGGCGGGACGCAGGTAAGGAGAAGTTCCTCATTCCTGCGGCTTCATACACAGCGATGTGTGCTGCCGCAGAAAAGAGGAACAACATCGTACCTGTCGCTGCAGCTAAATTATGGAAATGACCGACACTACACAGATCACCGATTTACAACGCTTTTGCGATCGTTTATCGATGCTTCTAGGCTTTACACGTTGCGACGTCGTTACCGGCGCCGGATGTGCGTCATTTTCGATTTGACCCAGACGATATCGCAGTAGCGATGTCGCAAAGAGCAAAGTACCCCTTAGGGTTAGCTCTTTCTGTAGCCTTACAACCAATCATAGCATTGTGAGAGGAAGGATGGGTGACATAGCTTTCAAGGGTCTGGAAGATTGTGTGTCTAAAATTTATCAAAATACTGAAACCAGAAAAACATTGGGATGAAAACCATGGATATGGAGATTCATGAAGGCCTTG
The DNA here is from genome assembly GCF_048569485.1 of Anomaloglossus baeobatrachus. Lineage (NCBI taxonomy): Eukaryota > Metazoa > Chordata > Amphibia > Anura > Aromobatidae > Anomaloglossus > Anomaloglossus baeobatrachus. The sequence goes on along the minus strand of NC_134359.1, from coordinate 74,347,545 downwards.
AGTTACGTAAATGTAAGAAGCAGTAGGGATATGTTTTTCTGATTATGTAGTGTGACCAGAGTAAATAATTCAAGTGTCAATTTTGAGATACTGAATGTGTGGTTTTGGGCGGCATATATGTATATTAATTTGGAAGCTTAAGAGAATTTTTTTGGTCAAATTTCAAACTTGTCCATATCTTGAAAATTCCAAGACATAGAGCAGTAGCAGAGCAACATGACGTAATAACCATGCTTATACCCAACCACTCAGTGGACTTCCACCCTTGTGTGATGAATGGGTCTGGCTGTCAGACTCAGTTTATTATGTAAGCCAGACACCTATCCCAACTAATGCTTGGCGACGAAGGGGGCTTGCTTAGTTAATGAACTAAAGTGGAGCTGCCAGAACATTAATAACAATTTTAGAATTGAAGTTCATTAGTAAGTTCAATCAAATTAAATTTGCCAAAGACTAAAATACATTTTTAAGTGCTTGGACAATTCATTTTACATTTCCCTATTACAAATGAGAAAACTTGCTTAGAATGATAGAAGTAGTATATGCCCTGAAAAGAAAACGTTTAGATTTTTATAGTTTGCAATGAATTCTACGGTATAGGAAGAATTTTTTTGGAAGTCCTATTACATAACTCCCAACAGTCCTGGACTCAGCAGGAGTGTTCTAATTTGGGGGCTTCTGTCTCGACATCCTTCCATCTCTCCTTTCCAGCTCCGTAGCTTCTCCTCTTTGGGGGCAGAGTCAGCATGTCTCTGCATAGGCATAAACTAAATAAACAGCTCTCTTCTCCCCGAGCCTTAACTCTTGTGAACTCAATTGTCTGTAGGAAGCAGCTCTAGCAATGAGCCATAGCCCAGAATGAGGGAGATGGGAGGATTTGGTAATCTTGACCTGTAATGCAGGCAGGGAGCCAAGAAGTAGATTATACAGGTACATAGAGATACATCTGTACATAGATACAGATACATAGAGATACATCTGTACATAGATACAGATACAAGTACACATAGAGATACATCTGTACATAGATACAGATACAGGTAAATAGAGATACATCTGTACATAGATACAGATACAGATACATAGAGATACATCTGTACATAGCAGTGAATTTCTATGTACCTGTATTCTAGAGGTGAAGAAAAAGTCAGGTTTTTTTGTTCTTATAAAACTACTATAAAATAATAAGAAACAATTATATTTTTTTTTAATTCAAGTAGGCTAAATATATGTCATAAATTTTAAAGTTCCAGATAACTCCTTTAATTTTCAGGAATCCAGAACCTGTCATTGTTTGAATGTGCCATTAGCAAAATAACCTTTATATTCCAATCTGTTTCCATACAATGCATTTCAAAAGAGATATGCCAAAATTATCAAATATTTTGCCAAAATTTTACAAACTTTTTAACTTTTCTTTTTAGTTTTCCACAAATTTTTCCCTACAGATTAACATCACTATCTGCTGTGATATCCAGCACTTTTTTTTTAATCAGATATTTCATAGAAAACGTAGGTTTACGCAACTTTAAAATATTTATACTAATGTCACTGGCTTTCAGATTCGAAAAATATCAAGTTAACTTACCTGGCATGTTTATACTATAATATATTGTGTTTTGCGCAGAACGAATCAGAAAAAAAATTCTCATATGTTTTGGACAGAAGACATTTTCATGGATTATCTGTCAAAAGGAAACATTTAAGCAACAATCCATTGAATTATATGTTTCAACTTTGGCTGTACTATACAGCTGTATTTTTAGCTTCCTGAACTGTGCTTGTGGAGCTAAACACATAATTTATCTTTCCATTTATTTATTTATATGTTTTTCTGTTCCATCTGCTACTGTACTTTGAGTATTTTGTAGGAAAATCAGATTATTTTAGTAACTCAGTATATTTTGCATGGAGATTATATGCATGTCATAATGAATTATTGAAGTTATCCTAAAGGACATCATTAGCATTGGGCTGCTGTGAGATCCCGCCCTTTCGCCAGGCACCCTCATAAACATGATTATTTATTGGGTAGAAGGGCAGGTATTTTGCTTTATGCAATAGAATAATGCCCAACATGACCACTCTCTTATGGCAAATGTTAAGGGTGGTTAGGCATGCTGAATAATAATAGGCCCCCTCTTTTTTTTCTGAAAGGAGATAAGCCACAGGCAGAAGTGTCTACAGCATGATCAACCAGCGTTATTGTGTATAAGGATGTTCAAACTCTCTGCCGGCATATTGGGAATGCAAAATACCAATAGGTTCACTATTTTGTTCTGAAGGGAGGGAAGCCATATGTAAAATTATCTGGCAGCAACTCCCCTCCCCCATTAACACCACAAGCAAGCTCAACCAAGCAAAATATGCATGAGTATATGGGGATGGTAGTTTATACCCCACATTGAATGATTGTTTGGTCAGCTGTCTCTTCTGAATCCAATATGGTGGGTGGAATAAGCACTTTAGAAACTCTTTTGTAACCAATGCTATTAGTATGTTTTGCAACAATAAAGTTGTGAAAGTCTTGAGACAGCTCACTAGTTTTACCCATCATGAGATGTTTCTTGTGTGGCACCTTGGTAATCAGATACAGTGGAACCTCAGTTAACGAGTAACCCGAGTTTGCGAGTATTTTGCTACACGAGCAAAGCTTGCTGTAAATTTATAACTCAGTTTACAAGCAAGCTTTGCCGTACAAGAAAATACTCACCGCACACACGTCCGTACAGTCACCACTCTCTGACCCACTCTTACAGTCCGCACAAACAAACACAAACACGCACACACACATATTATGCTCACCTTACCTTCCATTCCATCGCCGGCCTCCCGGTTCTTGTAGTTCGCCGCTACAGGATGTGTATCGGGTAACCATCGTGATGATGGAGGAACTTCCGCTGTCAGACACTACTCAAAGGCAGTGCGCTGACCAATCAAAGGCAAACGGCTCATGCCTTTGACGTTAGTGCGCTGGCAGTGAGAGTTCCTCCATCGTCGCGATGGTTACCTGATACACATCCTGTACCGGCGAACTGCAAGAACCAGGAAGCCGGCGATGGAACGGAAGGTAAGGTGAGCATAATATGTGTGCGTGCGTGTTTGTGTGTGTTTTTGTGTGTTTGTTTGTGTGTCTGTGTAATGGCACAATAGGGGACCAGGATGGGACATTGTACAAGTTGTGGAACATATTGTCTGCATTGCAATGATTTCCTATGGGAAATCTTTCTTTGCTAGATGATTAACTTGGTTTACAAGCACAGTCCCAGAACGGATTGTTCTCGTAAACCAAGGTTCCACTGTACCTTTTTGGAGCCCATCAGTTGAACCAGCTGATATTATTTTTTACTAAGTAACAGGATTGCTGCCTAATTACTGATAGATTTCAACTGGTGCCATGACTTTCTTTGATTTTTTGCACCCCTTTCTTCATGTGTTCAATACTTTTTCCCTGTGTCATCTCTCATTATTAAACATATCTTCATTTATAGACAGTTATTTTTTTATTTCTTTGCCTGTGTGTATTGAATGGGTTATTATTGACATCTGGTGAGAAATTCATGTCAATAGCACATTTAGCAATATATTTACTTAGAAATTGGTGATGTGTTCAATACTTAAGCCCGCTTTACACGCTGCAATGTATCTTACAATGTGTCAGCGGGGTCACGTCGTAAGTGACGCACATCCGGCATTGTAAAGTACATTGCAGTGTGTGACAGGTACGTGCGATTGCGATTGAATGGTAAAACGTTCATCGCACGCACATCGTTCATTTCTCTAGAATTGAACGGCAGATTGTTCATCGTACCCGGGGTAGCACACATCGCAGTGTGTGACACCCCGGGAACGATGAACAGATCTTACCTGCGTCCTGCAGCTCCCGGCCGGCAATGCGGAAGGAAGGAGGTGAGCGGGATGTTTATGTCCCGCTCAGCTCCGCCCCTCCGCTTCTATTGGCCGGCTGTCGCGTGACGTCGCTGTGACGCCAAATGTCCCTCCCACTCCAGGAAGTGGACGTTCGCCGCCCACTGCAAGGTCGTATGGACGGGTAAGTACATGTGACGGGGTTAATCGTTTGTGCGGCACGTTCAACAAATTGAACGTGCCGCACATACGATGGGGCGGTTACGATCGCATACGATATCGTATGTTGGATCGTAAGGTGTAAAACAGGCTTTATTTCACCCACTGTATATATATATATATGGCACAACCGTTATGTGTTTTCAAAGGGTAAAGTGAAATTAGCTGATTTCTGATAGCTCTGGCAGTGGAAAATCTCCTAATTAAAATAATCAGGTGTTAAAATTCAATCTGCCCAACTGTTTTCTGCTTTGAGATCATTTTTCAAGCCAGAGTCTGGAGGCCAAATCACAATATTGGCCAATCTCTCCGATATCGGCGGGTTCGGCAGACTTTAATCAAATGGTGTGGGGACCTTAATAACTGTTTTGCTGATAGCTAATTAATATTGTACGCAGACATCTTTAGACCCTTTGAGAACCAAGGGACACATTATTTGTGATTGAAGAAAGGTTGGATCCAGCATAGAAATCCATTGTTTAAAAAAATTCCACTTTATTGAAAAATAAGTATAAAAATATACAAGTGACGTATATATTGGCATTGCCCCATCCCTCTGCCAATATATACATCTCTTGTATATTTTTATACTTATTTTTCAATAAAGTGGAATCTTTTTAAACCATAGATTTCGATGCTGGATCCAACCTTTCTTCAATCATGACTGCCTACAGCCTGGCCTCCTGAAGGATCACGAGCACGCCTAGCCCTGTTGCACAGAACTATATGGTAAGCTGGAGTTTCTCCTATATTATACACATTATTTGTCCCATAGTTTTAAACGGAAACCAATTTGATGCAATAAATTTACAATCCTTAAAGGGTTAAGCTGCAGGAACACGCTTTTGAGATTGGCTTCTCACCTATAATAATAATAATAATAATAATTTTATTCATTTATATAGCGCTATTAATTCCACAGCGCTTTACATACATTTGCCTATAGGCACAATAGACCAGGCATGTTTAAATACTGCATATCTGATTCCTTTTTCTCAAGAAATCTGCCATCATAGGGCTGTTGCGTTTATTCCCATACACATTGGATGGTTGAGTGATTCAGATGATTTACAGGGAACCTCTGTTTTAAAAATAAAACCCTTTCAAATATATTTGATGTCATTTTGAATTAATAATGGGCAGACCCTTATTTGGGACCACCATCAATGCAGGAAAGTCAAGATCGGCTACAAAGAGATTCCCTTTCCTTTGCATTTTATTCTTTTTAATTCCCCAATAAAATCACTTTTTATGAGCAATTAGTGGATGTAACTACCAAATATCCATTTTGGAGCACCAAAATAATCCAGTAGCCTATTAGCTTTCGAATACTTGCCCTTGTGGTGGCACTGTAAGGGTTTTAGACACCTGTTCCTTTGGTCCCCTGTAGAAATTGCTTGGGATGTATGTAGACACCTTGGGATTTTTTTTGATTTTGTATTGGGGGTGGACCCTTTGAATAAAAAGGATTATGTCTGATGACTATAGCTATTCATCATGAATGTTTATATTGTCTTATAAATGAATGTCTTTGACATTTTATCTTACCTTATCTCATCCCATTACTTATCAATGAAGATTTTGAGTAAACATGCCCTTATTGAGAATTTTTATTGCATAATATCTAACCGCGGCTTCACCTGCTTTTTAAATAATATAAGTTCCATGGAAAGGGATTCTTTTAGATTGTGTCTTATTTATTCTTACTTCCCATCTGTCTTTCAAGATGACAGATGGCCAAGCAAACCATAACCTCAATTATGTTCTTTTTTTCTTCTTTTTATATTTTGGAAATGTGTATTTGAAGTGTCTCTCCAAATGTGACAGTTGTAGGTCAAAAGTTGGTATTAACGTAGCACCCACAGCATTTTTTCCTTTATTTCTAAATAAGTATGTGATGTAGTGTAAGTGCATTAAAATACTTATCAATTCTCATCTACTCTGGTTTCCAGTGCCCTCCAGTCCTCTTCTGGATGACATCATCAGTCTCCAGCTTTGCCAGCTTACACATCATGAATTATGTGGAGCTCTCCCAATCTAAGTCTATGAGACTCAAAACGAGGCTCAATAGACTTACATTAAAAGCAATTTCAGGATCACACATAAACCATGTGTGTAAGCCGGCTGATCCAAAAATGGATCAGCGTGACTGTCAAAACAAAGGAGCGTGGCAATCGGGAAGTATTCCAAACTACAAACTAATTTCTTACAGATTTAGTATTAAAATTCAAAGGAGGTTGTGTGAACCCTTTTGTGTATAAACTTTGGAGACTTAAGACAAATTAACATTTATTACATGGTTCTATCAGCACAACTGAATTAACTATAGGGTGCTTTACACGCTGCAACATCGCCAGCGATAGCTAGCGATGTTGTGCGCGATAGCACCCGCCCACGTCGCTGTTTCGTCGTGGGGGTGATTGCTGCCGTAGCGAACATTAATGCGTCACATGCACATACCTGCTTAGCAACGTCGCTGGAGACACCGAACAATCTCTCCTTTAAGGGGGAGGTTCGTGCAGCATCACAGCGGTGTCACTAAGCGGCCGCCCAATAGCAGAGGAGGGGCGGAGATGAGCGGCCGGAACATGCAGCCCACCTCCTTCCTTCCGCATTGCCGGTGGTCGCAGGTAAGGAGATGTTCGTTGTTCCTGCGGTGTGACACATAGCGATGTGTGGTGCCGCAGGAATGACGAACAACCAGCGGCATGCACTACCAACGATATTATGAAAAGGAGTGACGTGTCAACGATCAACGATTTGTGACGTTTTTGCGATCGTTGATCGTCGCTCCTAGCTGTCACACGCTGCGATGTTGCTAACGACGCCGGATGTGCGTCACAAACATCGTGACTCCAACGATATATCGTTAGCGATGTCGCAGCGTGTAAAGCACTCTTAAGGCACTGACAGAGACAGAAAATGGTCCCTATGCAAGAATAATATATGGGCCTTTTGCAGACTAATAGCTCTTCATAATGCACAATTTCACCTGCTTTGGGGCTGGAAATTGGCCCCTATAGCTTATGGACCCCTGTGTTGCTGCACAGGTTGCACCAATAGTGTTTTAGTCCCTTAACTATTAGTTCTATATGAGAAGGTGCCTTCAGCCGCACTTCCTGCACTGTGAAATTCATGTGTCTCTATCATTGATTCATATATTATTATTAGACATGAGCGAACCCGAGGTTCAGTGTTTGTACCAAACATGGACTTCACAAGAAAAAAAATCAGTGTTCGAATTCGGAGTTCGGATGCTTTACCTATGCATACACTCGAGCGAGCATTGCTGTGCTTGGGTACACTCGGTGCTCAACCCAGTGCAAGCCGCTTGCAGTGTTTGAATGGCTCACAATGGGGGTAAAATCAGCGTTATTGGATGTAGTGCTCTGTTTATGGCTGGCTCTATGTGAGAAGAGACCCGAACTGCCCATTCAATGACTTACAATAAGCTTCAGGTGAAGTTTGAGTCCAGAGCAGAACTTTATCGTAGGCCCGTCTGAACCCGCAGAACACGAACTTCCACGGATTCGCTCATCTCTAATTATTATACACTAGAAGGTTGCCCGATTCTAATGTATCGGGTAGTCTAGAATGTGTATGTAGGGTAGCAGATTGAATAATAATATAATCAGCAAGTCTTGAATAATGATGGTTCATTTCTTGCTCGTTGGTCTCCCGCTGTGCAGCACGCATCGGCGTATTTGACAGTGAGAGACCAACGATCTGAATGGGCAGGGAGCTGGCATACACTGGTAACCATGTTACACAATTGGGTAACTATGCAAAGCGCTTTGCTTAGTTACCTGATGTGTACCATGGTTACCAGCGTACGCCGGCTCAAGCACACATGTACACACATGTGTACCAAGGTGGTAACCATGGTACACATTGGGTAACTAACAAAAGCGCTTTCCATAGTTACAGGATTGTGTACCATTTGTTACCAGCGTACGTCGGTAAGCTGATAATCATGGTACACATTGGGTAACTATGCAAAGCGACAGTGCTGGTTTATTTTTTGCTTGTTGGTCTCCTGCTGTGCAGCACGCATCGGCGTATTTGACAGTGGGAGACCAATGATCTGAATGGGCAGAGAGCCGGGGTAAGCTAGTAACCATGGTACACATCGGGTAACTATGCAAAGTGGTTTCCATAGTTACCCAATGTGTACACTGGTTAACAGCGTACGCCGGCTCCGGCACACGTGTGCCGAGAATCGGGGTGACCTAGTAACCATGTTACACATTGGGTAACTAAGCAAAGCGGTTTCTATAGTTACCCGATGTGTACCATGGTTACCAGCATACGCCGGCTCCGGCACACGTGTGCCGGGAGTCGGGGTAAGCTAGTGGTTTCACACATCTGGCTTTTCTTGACTTTGTCGGATGCTGCGCGCCCCAGAGAAAATATGGGTCTTTTTAATAAAAATATTCTCTATATTTACTTCTCTCCAGCGATGTTGTCTCCGGCTCTGCTGCCTCCCGCTCCTTATCGCCGCTCATTATACTCACTGAATATTCAGTGCCCTGAGGAGCTGGAAGCAGGAACAGCGCTGGGGACTTCAGTGCCGGGGACCGCATCGCTGGGTGAGTGTACAGCAGAGTATGTGTGTGTGTGTGTGTGTACATGCATGTGCGCTATGTGTGTATGCGCACGGTGTATCCATGTGTGTCTTGTGTGTGTGTGTATACATGCATGTGCGCTATGTGTGTATGCGCTCGGTGTATCTATGTGTGTCTGCTATGTGTGTATATGTGCTCAGTGTGTGTGTGTGTATACATGCATGTGCGCTGTGTGTATGCGCTCGGTGTATCCATGTGTGTCTGCTGTGTGTGTGTATATACATGCATGTGCGCTGTGTGTATGCGCCCAGTGTATCCATGTGTGTCTGCTATGTGTGTATATGTGCTCAGTGTGTGTGTATACATGCATGTGCGCTGTGTGTATGCACCCAGTGTATCCATGTGTGTCTGCTATGTGTGTATATGTGCTCAGTGTGTGTGTGTGTATATGCATGCATGTGCGCTGTGTGTATGCGCCCAGTGTATCCATGTGTGTCTGCTATGTGTGTATATGTGCTCAGTGTGTGTGTGTATACATGCATGTGCGCTGTGTGTATGCGCCCAGTGTATCCATGTGTGTCTGCTATGTGTGTATATGTGCTCAGTGTGTGTGTGTGTATATACATGCATGTGCGCTGTGTGTATGCGCCCAGTGTATCCATGTGTGTCTGCTATGTGTGTATATGTGCTCAGTGTGTGTGTATATACATGCATGTGCGCTGTGTGTATGCGCCTAGTGTATCCATGTGTGTCTGCTATGTGTGTATATGTGCTCAGTGTGTGTGTATATACATGCATGTGCGCTGTGTGTATGCGCCTAATGTATCCATGTGTGTCTGCTGCATTGTGTGTATATGTGCTCAGTGTGTGTGTGTATATACATGCATGTGCGCTGTGTGCATGCGCCCAGTGTATCCATGTGTGTCTGCTATGTGTGTATATGTGCTCAGTGTGTGTATATACATGCATGTGCGCTGTGTGTATGTGCCCAGTGTATCCATGTGTGTCTGCTATGTGTGTATATGTGCTCAGTGTGTGTGTATACAGTTAGGTCCAGAAACATTTGGACAGTGACACAATTTTCGCGAGTTGGGCTCTGCATGCCACCACATTGGATTTGAAATGAAACCTCTACAACAGAATTCAAGTGCAGATTGTAACATTTAATTTGAAGGTTTGAACAAAAATATCTGATAGAAATTGTAGGAATTGTACACATTTCTTTACAAACACTCCACATTTTAGGAGGTCAAAAGTAATTGAACAAATAAACCAAACCCAAAAAAAATTTTTAGTTTCAATATTTTGTTGCGAATCCTTTGGAGGCAATCACTGCCTTAAGTCTCGAACCCATGGACATCACCAAACGCTGGGTTTCCTCCTTCTTAATGCTTTGCCAGGCCTTTACAGCCGCAGCCTTCAGGTCTTGCTTGTTTGTGGGTCTTTCCGTCTTAAGTCTGGATTTGAGCAAGTGAAATGCATGCTCAATTGGGTTAAGATCTGGTGATTGACTTGGCCATTGCAGAATGTTCCACTTTTTTGCACTCATGAACTCCTGGGTAGCTTTGGCTGTATGCTTGGGGTCATTGTCCATCTGTACTATGAAGCGCCGTCTGATCAACTTTGCGGCATTTGGCTGAATCTGGGCTGAAAGTATATCCTGGTACACTTCAGAATTCATCCGGCTACTCTTGTCTGCTGTTATGTCATCAATAAACACAAGTGACCCAGTGCCATTGAAAGCCATGCATGCCCATGCCATCACGTTGCCTCCACCATGTTTTACAGAGGATGTGGTGTGCCTTGGATCATGTGCCGTTCCCTTTCTTCTCCAAACTTTTTTCTTCCCATCATTCTGGTACAGGTTGATCTTGGTCTCACCTGTCCATAGAATACTTTTCCAGAACTGAGCTGGCTTCATGAGGTGTTTTTCAGCAAATTTAACTCTGGCCTGTCTATTTTTGGAATTGATGAATGGTTTGCATCTATCCAAACAAAGAGCCTCATGGTCAAGCTTAGAGTCTCATTGTGGGCAGCACCAGACAGGGTATAGGGTTAACCCTCCAGTGTGGCCCTGAGACAGCACACTCCAGGAGCAATTCAGAAAACAAGAGCACTAGGAGTATTAGTGCAAAAGTAGAAATTTATTATAAATATCAATACATAACAACAATTTATACAGAGGACGTATACCAAGCAAAATAGAGGGATTAATTACCCGGGTCCCAAAAACCACGCTGAAATATCTTTTGTGGAATAAAGGTATAGGGACTGAAGCAGGCCAATTTGCAGGTAATCTGAATAAATATAAAGTGCTGAATCACATAGATTCCAATAGTAAGCTAATATACCAGATCCTGCAAAACGAACCTGATTCACAGCAAGCCCCCATACTAATGCATATGATGTTTGCTGAATACAGAGTTATATATATAAAAGGTTCATAGGGTTGCTAGAACAATAGTGGAGGACCTATGTATACAGATTGAAACCCGTACAACAGCCTTTGCATATCCACACGGTAAAGGTGGAGAGGTGCTTACCTAAGTACAGTGGTGGTTAAGGGGAGCCAGGCCAAACCAGGGGGGACCTCCGACGGCCGTTTCGCGGTTGACACCGCTTCTTCCGGGAGGAGTGAGTGCGGTGTGAGGGAGAACGCGCCGTCCTTTTGAATATCCGCCACCGGGTCACGTGATGTGAGTCACGTGACCGGATGCCGAGGGAGTCAAGGACGCCAGCGCAACCGCACAGCGTACTCCCGGGCAGCGCATGAATGCGCATGCGCAGGACACGCTGAGGAGAGCGCGGCGCCCAGCTCCCTAGCAACAGGAGGGACGCGGATAACGCGAAGCGCCAGACCGAACCAGGAGGCACCCGTACGGTACAACATGGTCCAATAGACGCCACACACAAGCCGCGCCCCCCCTGGTCGCGGAATAGGAAAGGCAAGGAAGGGACACATATCGGTAAGGATTTTTCCTCCTCCCCCTTCTATTCAGTATGTAAGCGTGTGTGCTTAGAAGGGCACATGATCCACATAGGCTCCCACAGGAGGCATACATCATCGAGTCCGTTAGTCAACAAGCTCAGAGGGGGGACGCGTCACCACCAATAAGCGTGACAGTTACTCAAAATGGAGAAATGACACCTGTGGGAATCATAAATTGGATCAGTAAGGGTATCCCCTCATCTGCCTTGCCAACTCCAAAAGGAAAGCAGTATTAGAGTATAAAAAACATATATTAATTAGATTTAATCAAAAAAGATTAAATACAAATGTAATTTACCCAATATGATTATTATTACAATCAGATCAAGAATGTGTATGACACTGGAATGAGATTAGGAGCAACCACCGAAAGCGAGTTATTAAATGACATAGATTAGTACCAATGAAAAGGAAGGTAGTTATTATAGTCACATGTGTTTATTTACAAAGAAATACCATAACTTCCTATAATGAAAGGGGAGTGGAAAGAGGGAAAAGCCAGGAAATAGGGAGGGGAGGGGGGGGGGGGAAGAGAGGGGGAGGGAGGGGAGGGAAGGAGGGAAGGGAAAAGAGCGCAAAGAGGTACATTAATGTTCAAAGTCGCAGCGATGGTGGAAAATTCTCCATCAAAACAGATTCATAATTCTTGGCCACTGAATCAGATGATATCCTGAACACCGCATGAATCAAGAGATGGAATGATGAAGATAAACCTAATAAATGAAAAAGACTAAAATGACAATGTGTACAACAAATAAAATGTTTAAAAACAGCATATATGTATATATATAAGAGAGGATAGGAGAATCGTAATCCATTTCTTAATCCTGGACATCAGACTCCGGACTCCTGCTACGTCATCTGCTCAAACGCAGGGGAGTTCAAGAGTCAAGGAGAATGGAGCCCAGAAGGGCCATGTTTAGGATCCGCATGTGGATTACAGGAACGGGGCGTAGCTAATGGATTCATTTAGACCCATTGGGGTAAGTGTGCCCAAAGTCGAGATCCAACGGGTCTCGGTCTGTGCTAGGCGTTTTTTCAGGTTCCCTCCCCTGATGCCTCCATGTATCACATCTATACCAAGAACCTTTAGAGATCTAGGGTTCGATTGGTGTACAGCTCTAAAGTGTCTTGGTAAAGTTTTTAAGGTTGAAACATCCGTGACTGTCTTTGATCCACATATGTCCCTCACGTGTTCGCGTGTACGGACACGAAGCTCCCGCGTGGTCAGCCCAATATAGATCAAGGAACATTCGCATGTCGCATAATAAACGACATAGGTCGTGTGGCATGATATATATTCCTTGATCTGAAACATCTTTGAGCCATCAGCGGAGGAGAAAGTATTCCCCCTCCTAATGTTAATACACGCAACACAATGACCACATGGGGTGCACCCCCTTCTAGGTGTAATAACTCCAAAGAAGTTTGAGGGTGGTGGGACATAGTGGCTACGTACCAACAGATCACGGAGGTTTCTAGATCTCCTAGATGTCATGGAGGGAACATCGGGAAGGTAATCCTTAAGTGCTGGTTCAGCCTGCAAAATGGGCCAATGTTTCAGCAAAATATCACGCATCCTCCCCCATTGTTGATTATAAGTGGAAATAAATCTAACAATATTATCTGTCTTCCTGGGTTTGGATGGGAGCAAAAGTTGTCCCCTGGTGTTTTGAATGGCACGATTGTAGCCATTCTTGATGGCCCTCCCACTGTATCCCCGATCACGAAATCTCTCTTTTAAATCATCCGCCTGACGTTGAAAGTTTGCCTCCGTCGAACATATCCGCCTCATCCTGAGGAATTGACCAATAGGTATCGCTTTGATGGTTGAGTAATTATGTGCCGATGATGCATGTAACAGTGAATTAACTGAGGTCGATTTTCTGAATACATCAGTCTGGACAACTCTGTGATGGTCTAACTCCAGACTGATGTCCAGGAAATCGACCCTACTATGATGAAATGAATGAGTAAGTTTAATATTGTATGGATTATGGTTTAGGTCCTTGATGAAATCCTCGAGCTCATCGGCTGTGCCCTGCCACAAAAACAAAATATCATCAATGTACCTCATCCAGCACAGCACATGGTCGGATGCCCGTACACCCCCGTCGCCAAATAGTCCCCTCTCCCAGAAACCCAGGAAGAGGTTGGCGTACGAGGGCGCACAGGCCGCCCCCATGGCTGTGCCGCGGGTCTGTAGATAGAAAAAATCTTTGAAAACAAAAAAATTATGCGTCAGGACAAAGCAGAGGAGCTCGAGGATCAATTCTAATAAATGCGAATCCAGATTGGTCATCCCCAGGAAGAAGCGGACAGCGGCGAGGCCATCATCATGTGAAATACAAGTGTACAAAGATTCAACGTCAGTCGTGACCAAGAGTACTCCAGGATCCACAAATATCCCATCGACCCTATTCAGGACGTCCGTAGTGTCACGAACATATGAGGGAAGGGTTTCCACCAGAGGTTTTAAGTAGTGGTCCAAAAATTTACATATTGGGTCACTCAATCCCTCAATGCCGGACACTATAGGACGTCCAGGTGGGTCAAGGGGATCTTTGTGGATCTTGGGCAGAAGGTAGAAAGTTGGTATTTTTGGGGACACAGTGAGAAGGCCATCATAGATTTTTTTATTAATTATGCCCTCATCCAAAGCTCGCTGTAGGATAATTGATAGTGCAGCCAAAAATCGGGAAAGCGGGTTGAAATCTAATCTTTGGTAGGTATCCCGATTCTTAAGCTGTCTATACGCCTCTTTCTCATATTTACTGCAAGGCCAAATAACAATATTACCCCCCTTGTCTGATGGCTTAATTACCACATCAGAAAGTGATTGTAGTTGTTTAAGTGCCAAGCGGTGGTTATGGCCCAAATTGTCACCTCGTCTCTGAGTGGTAATTTTTGTAAAGTCTTTAGTCACGACCTTGGTGAAAATATCCACCGCAGCACATAGGGACAAGGGGGGAAACTTTGATGATTTGGGGTAAATATCCAAGGGGAAGTTACCTTGAGTCTGAGCATTCTGTTCCTCCAATAGGTCATTGAGTACTTGAAGGGCCTCCCTTTCAAGAGTGCTGTCCAGTCCGTCCCCCCCGTGACTCCGATGGTGAAGTTTCTTGAGGATCAACTTTCTCGCGAAGAGGTGGAGGTCCTTCACTGCAGTGAATAAGTTGAAACAATTAGTCGGGACAAAATTTAACCCCCTAGAAAGCACTTCAAGTTGGTATTGTGTTAATTTATGATTAGAGAGGTTAATTACCTCCAGGGCATTCGACTTCTTAGCCGGTTTCCCTTTTGTCTGATTTTTTAGAGGGGGATTTAATCGATTCCTACCCCTTGTATTGATGGTATAAGTCTCTGAAGTACCAGCCAAGTTAGCTGTTTCTCCTGTAGATTCAATATCAGAAATTCCCGATTGCAGAGAGGTTGAGCGAGAGCGGGATGCAGATCCAGACCTAAATGAGGGCCTGGATCTGCCGCCCGATGACTTCCACCGGTACATCCTATTGTTGTTAAAGTCGCCCAAGTCTCTCTGCAACTTTTTAAACTTCAAATCCCTAACCTCCTTATCCCATTTTTCGACCAACTGTTTCAACTCATCTTCAAGTGCAGAGAAGGACTCGTGAGGTAAATCGCGGGAAATTGAAACCTGAAGTTCCTCCATCTCTTGTTCATACTCCTTTAAAGATTGAATGTTAGATTTGATTAGGAGTTTCATATAGCCACGGGAGCACGTGCCGGACAGCATCTCCCATTCCTTTTTGAATTCCAGATCTTCTACCCCATAAGAAGGGAAGACCTGGATTCTTAATCCCCTGGGAATAAGGTCTTTTTCTAGATATTTCTCCAGGAATGATTTGTTCCACCACATGCGGGTCCTTTTCCTAAGAATACCCTTATATTTAAAAATCCTCTCTTTTATTCCATCATCCACACCCTCTGGAATGGTATTATTCCCATCTTTAAATGCTCTGTCGAGTTCTAAGAGCCACGTCTGGTCACGTGTCCTAAAGTCCATGATGAACCACGGCCAAACTGTGAAAAACACACAGAAAATCAATATCCAAACAAAGAGCCTCATGGTCAAGCTTAGAGTCTCATTGTGGGCAGCACCAGACAGGGTATAGGGTTAACCCTCCAGTGTGGCCCTGAGACAGCACACTCCAGGAGCAATTCAGAAAACAAGAGCACTAGGAGTATTAGTGCAAAAGTAGAAATTTATTATAAATATCAATACATAACAACAATTTATACAGAGGACGTATACCAAGCAAAATAGAGGATTAATTACCCGGGTCCCAAAAACCACGCTGAAATATCTTTTGTGGAATAAAGGTATAGGGACTGAAGCAGGCCAATTTGCAGGTAATCTGAATAAATATAAAGTGCTGAATCACATAGATTCCAATAGTAAGCTAATATACCAGATCCTGCAAAACGAACCTGATTCACAGCAAGCCCCCATACTAATGCATATGATGTTTGCTGAATACAGAGTTATATATATAAAAGGTTCATAGGGTTGCTAGAACAATAGTGGAGGACCTATGTATACAGATTGAAACCCGTACAACAGCCTTTGCATATCCACACGGTAAAGGTGGAGAGGTGCTTACCTAAGTACAGTGGTGGTTAAGGGGAGCCAGGCCAAACCAGGGGGGACCTCCGACGGCCGTTTCGCGGTTGACACCGCTTCTTCCGGGAGGAGTGAGTGCGGTGTGAGGGAGAACGCGCCGTCCTTTTGAATATCCGCCACCGGGTCACGTGATGTGAGTCACGTGACCGGATGCCGAGGGAGTCAAGGACGCCAGCGCAACCGCACAGCGTACTCCCGGGCAGCGCATGAATGCGCATGCGCAGGACACGCTGAGGAGAGCGCGGCGCCCAGCTCCCTAGCAACAGGAGGGACGCGGATAACGCGAAGCGCCAGACCGAACCAGGAGGCACCCGTACGGTACAACATGGTCCAATAGACGCCACACACAAGCCGCACCCCCCCTGGTGGCGGAATAGGAAAGGAAAGGAAGGGACACATATCGGTAAGGATTTTTCCTCCTCCCCCTTCTATTCAGTATGTAAGCGTGTGTGCTTAGAAGGGCACATGATCCACATAGGCTCCCACAGGAGGCATACATCATCGAGTCCGTTAGTTAACAAGCTCAGAGGGGGGACGCGTCACCACCAATAAGCGTGACAGTTACTCAAAATGGAGAAATGACACCTGTGGGAATCATAAATTGGATCAGTAAGGGTATCCCCTCATCTGCCTTGCCAACTCCAAAAGGAAAGCAGTATTAGAGTATAAAAAACATATATTAATTAGATTTAATCAAAAAAGATTAAATACAAATGTAATTTACCCAATATGATTATTATTACAATCAGATCAAGAATGTGTATGACACTGGAATGAGATTAGGAGCAACCACCGAAAGCGAGTTATTAAATGACATAGATTAGTACCAATGAAAAGGAAGGTAGTTATTATAGTCACATGTGTTTATTTACAAAGAAATACCATAACTTCCTATAATGAAAGGGGAGTCCCTATACCTTTATTCCACAAAAGATATTTCAGCGTGGTTTTTGGGACCCGGGTAATTAATCCCTCTATTTTGCTTGGTATACGTCCTCTGTATAAATTGTTGTTATGTATTGATATTTATAATAAATTTCTACTTTTGCACTAATACTCCTAGTGCTCTTGTTTTCTGAATGGTTTGCATCTAGATGTGAACCCTTTGTATTTACTTTCATGGAGTCTTCTCTTTACTGTTGACTTAGAGACAGATACACCTACTTCACTGAGAGTGTTCTGGACTTCAGTTGATGTTGTGAACGGGTTCTTCTTCACCAAAGAAAGTATGCGGCGATCATCCACCACTGTTGTCATCCGTGGACGCCCAGGCCTTTTTGAGTTCCCAAGGTCACCAGTCAATTCCTTTTTTCTCAGAATGTACCCGACTCTTGATTTTGCTACTCCAAGCATGTCTGCTATCTCTCTGATGGATTTTTTCTTTTTTTTCAGCCTCAGGATGTTCTGCTTCACCTCAATTGAGAGTTCCTTAGACCGCATGTTGTCTGGTCACAGCAACAGCTTCCAAATGCAAAACCACACACCTGTAATCAACCCCAGACCTTTTAACTACTTCATTGATTACAGGTTAACGAGGGAGACGCCTTCAGAGGTAATTGCAGCCCTTAGAGTCCCTTCTCCAATTACTTTTGGTCCCTTGAAAAAGAGGAGGCTATGCATTACAGAGCTATGATTCCTAAACCCTTTCTCCGATTTGGATGTGAAAACTCTCATATTGCAGCTGGGAGTGTGCACTTTCAGCCCATATTATATATATAATTGTATTTCTGAACATGTTTTTGTAAACAGCTAAATAACAAAATTTGTGTCACTGTCCAAATATTTCTGGACCTAACTGTACATGCATGTGTGCTATGTGTGTATGCGTCGGTGTATCCATGTGTGTCTGCTATGTGTGTGTGTGTGTGTGTGTAACCGTACACTGTACAGGACAGTGGCTGCGCCGCAACTTCCTGGTCACATGAAAACACGTGATCGGAGGTTGTCACGCGGCAACTGTAGTGTACACAGTGCACGGGAGCGCGCCGGATGTGACAAAGTGGAGAAAAGGTAAGCGACAGTGCTGACGTGTGCCAGGAGCCGGGGTAAGCTAGTAACCATCTTACACATCGGTAACTAAGGAAAGCGGTTTCTATAGTTACCCAATATGTACTATGGATACCAGCCTACGCCGGCTCCGGCACACGTGTGCTAGTGGCTTTTCTCCACTTTGTCTTGCGGTGTGGGCTTCGGGTGCTGCAGCAGTCACCTGGGTGTCGGGCGTCTCCATGTGGGTTCGGGGAATGCATGCGGGGGGACGGGGCCAGGGCGAGCATTCAATGCGTGAGTGGGCGGGGCCTGGCCAAGCGTCCAATGCGTGCAGGGTGCCGGGGCGAGCGGCCAATCCATGGGGGGGGGGGGCCAGGGCAAGCCGAGCGGCCAATCCGTGCTGGGGGGTGCGGGGCCATGCCGAGGCCAGCGGCCAATCTGCTGGTTGTCACCGTAAGGACACAATTTTGGAGCATGACAGACAGATAGACAGACAGACAGAATAAGGCAATTATATATATAGATTATACAGTTAAAATCAGAAGTTTTCATCCACTACCTAAAAAGATATATATCCATGTTTTTCTCATTATCTGACATGAAAGCCCAATTCCTACCAACTATTGTGAGAAGCTTGTGGAAGGATAGCCAAAACATTTCACCCAAGTCATACAAATACTAATAAAATGGAGGGAAACTTTTCACTTTGCAGAAAGAAATAAAAATGCCTTAAAACATTCTCCCTCTTTCATTATTCTGGTATTTGGCAAATATAAATAATTTTGGTTCTTAATTGACCTAAAACGAGAAAGGTTAATTCTGATTTCATGTCAGATAGTGAGAAAAACCTGCAGATATGTCTTTATAGATAGTGAATGTTAACTTCTGGTTCCAGCTGTATATACATTGAGTGGCCACTTTAGAGACAGTCATCTGGTAGTGTGATGGGCCTACTTTGTCTTTCAGAACCATCAAAATGTATTGTGGCATAGATCCCACTAAGTTTTCATATAAACCTTCTGGAATAATGGCCTAATTTGACAAGATAGCTTCTTTCAGTTGCTGAAAAATGATGGAGATGCTGACATGCTCAGACCAGCTTGCCCTACTTTGTTCCATAGAATGAAAATCACAAGACTGTGAAGGCCAGGGAAGCAAAGAAAAGTCGCTCCTGTATACCTAGAACCAATACATGACTATATGTCCATTGTAGTGTAGCAATGCTGAATATGTCCTTCATCCATAATACAAACTGCTGCCTTGAAGGATTGAACTTGGAAAGCCACAAAGCCAAAATGCCTAAACGTCAATCCACAGTTAACGAAGGACCCTTAGGGGCCCTTTGCACACTACGACATTGCAGGTGCGATGTCGGTGGGGTCAAATCGAAAGTGACGCACTTCCGGCGTCGCTCTCAACATCGTAGTCTGTAAAGCATTTTTGATACGATTAACAAGCACAAAAGCGTTGTAATCGTATCATCGGGGTAGTGTCGGTCATTTCCATGATTTGGGAAAGATCGATGTTATGATGTTGTTCCTCGTTCCTGCGGCAGCACACATCGCTGTGTGAGAAGCCGCAGGAGCGAGGAACATCTCCTACCTGCGTCCCGGCCGGCTATGCGGAAGGAAGGAGGTGGGCGGGATGTTTACGTCCCGCTCATCTCCACTCCTCTGCTTCTATTGGCCGCCTGCCGTGTGACATCACTATGACGCCGCACGACCCGCCTTCTTAGGAAGGAGGCGGTTCGCCGGCCAGAGCGACGTCACAGGGCAGGTGAGTGCATGTGAAGCTGCCGTAGCGATAATGTTCGCTACGGCAGCTATCACCATGATATCGCAGCTGCGACGGGGGTGGGGACCATCGCGCTCAGCATCGCAGCATCGGCTTGCGATGTCGTAGTGTGCAAAGGGCCCCATAGTATTGACACTTGATGGGTAGAGTTCTTCAGTTCATTCTTCAAATGCCAAATGCTGACCTGCCCATTAGCATGGTGCAAAAGAAGGGTGGTTTTATCTGATCAAGCAATATTCAGTTATCCAGTTTTTTCACTCTTGCCCACTGGATCCAGCACTAATACTCTTACAAGTTTTCTGCTGTGACAGCCTATCTGAGCTAAGGAGCAATGAATTGTGCATTTGAATGCATCAGTTATAAATCGCCTGTTTGTCAGACAGATTCTTGGCGTTGTCTTTTGTCTCCTTTTGTTAATGAGTTGTTTACATCCATATGAAAGAAATGTATAAAACCCTTGTTTTACTAATGGTGCCTAGAGGTGAGCGATCTTAGTCAGAAAAGATCAGAAAATTACAAATTTGTTGTCAGAAAGGGTGGGGGATAATCTGACTGCAGCCAATCAGAGATGCCAGTGGGCGAGGAAAGCAGTGAATATGTATGAGGGATAGTTATCAGCCCCAGAAGTAGTGATGCAGCTACGGGGAGACTGTCAGTATGTCCTGCTTTATTCCTTCCTTATTTTCTACACAATTTGCCGCCCTCCTACACCATTTTTTAACACATAGGTTTTGCCTCCCATTTAATTCAATGGTTTGACTAGGATCATCGATTTGATCGTTGATCTGATTGGCGAATCTTGGCGGGTTCGACGATCCCGATTCGATCCGATCCTCAGCAGGATCGCCCACCTCTAATGGTGACATTACCGGATTCGTTATGGCCATTGCAACAGAATGACACTGGAGATAATGTATTACCCTAGGCATGCCAGAATTTTGGCATTTTTGAAAAATGTGCTCCGGTGAATTTGTGGCTTTAATGACACCAAACACAAATGTACATTATCACCAATAAGGATATCTCTATAAAGTGCTAATAGGCTATTGTTTTTGTTGCATACTTCAATATGTTATCAATTTTAAGCTTTTCTCTTTAACTTACCTGATGTTTGCATAAGAGGCTCGGCCCTACGTATGTAGGGTGGAGTTGTTTGGCTCATACCCAAAGTTCTGTAAGCGTTATAGACTTATTGGTAAAGAAATGTCTGTATTCCCTAAAGTGACGTCTGCAGGTTTTAGTACACACTGGAAATATTAGGATAAGTTCTACAATTCTGATAGAAACCACAACTGCAATCTCTACCAAATTGTGCAGTTTTTTGGGAGAATTTCTCTATAGATTTTCTGCTGCAAATAATGTAAAATATCATGAAAAAGAATAGACCTCTCTGGGTATTTCAGCATCTCCTTTTCTTCTGCCTATCTTTTTGTATCCCTGCCTACTTGAATCCCGCGAGGACGTCTCATCCCACTGGACCACCACAGCCTGTGAGTTTTTATAGTGGTGTAGGTTAGCGGTAGAAAGACAAACAATGGCGCCACTGATCTGACAGGGATGATGTGTCTCGACTTTCTTGCTATTGTGCCATACTGCACATTTTCCACTCAGAAAATCCATAGCATATCCACCAGTTCAAACATATTGTTAAAGGGAATATGGCAGCAGGATTTCACACCCTAAATGTCGCGGGCGGAGGAGGGGACGCTGCGCTCTCCCACTGCTCGGGTCCGGCTGCTGCTGCTGCTCAATGGTGGCTCAAGTGGTGGGCCGAATCCCGGGGACTCGAGCGGCGTTCCTCGCCCGTGAGTGAAAAGGGGAATGGTTTTGGGGATTTATTGTCCGTGACGCCACCCACGGTTGTGGTGAGATTGGTGACACCACTGCTGCTCTGGATGGGGATCCCAGGAGCGATGACAGGGAGCAGCTTGGATGTTGGTTCTTCCCTCCATGGGTAGGGGGTTGGTTGTCCCGGGGCCCTGTGAGGGGTAGGGATGGATGGCAGGCAGGTTATGGGGCCTGGTCAGGTGCAGGGTCGCGGGGGCAGCGCTGTGCCGCACGGCATGGTGGTACTCACTCAGCCAGTAACGAATACACAGTCTCCGGTAAAACAAGCGGCTGGATGGACGGGTCCCACAAACGGCTGCGGTGTTTCTCCTCCCGGCAGGTTGATGGTGACTGCCTTTCCCTGCACCTGTGTAGTGTGTACGGTTCCAATGCTTGGATGGGTGCTGAAGGAGCCCCTTTTGCCTGCAGGCTCTGGCCCTGGGAACTTTAGCCTTGGCGGTGACTGTGTTTCCCTTCACGGTTTGAGCTGTCGCCATCTATCGGGACTTGACTGCTGGGAAACCCAGGAGGTTCCCTTCGCTAACGGATTTGACAATTTCAACGGCGACTCCTAGCCTTGTCGGGGTCCGTAAGCCCTGCCGGATGGTGCTGGCTTCTCTTTGTTCACCGGTCCGGTACCGCCGGGCCACCGCCCGTCCACGGTCCTTACGGTTCACTCCAATCGGCCTCTCCTGCAGACGGTCACCACCATCTGCCAACCTTGCTGTACTGTCCGGGCCACACACCCGGACCGCTTTCTGTCTGCTCCTCTACCACTTCACTTCCTCTCACTTCCACTTCCAACTCTCAACTCCAACTGTTCTCTCTTTCCTTTTCCCGCCTCCAGGACTGTGAACTCCTCGGTGGGCGGGACCAACCGCCTAGTCCACCCCCTGGTGTGGACATCAGCCCCTGGAGGAAGGCAACAAGGATTTTATGTTTGGCTTTGGTGTGCCTAACCGGGGTGTGGGGTGTGTTGGTGTAGTACCTGTGACGACCTAGCTTGTCCAGGGCGCCATATAAACATGTCCATGTAGCTCTTTCAAACACAAGTCTAGAAATACCTTTACATGCCCATTCTATTCCTGTTTTACCAAGAAATGTGTTTGATATGATAGACAAAGAGATCTGAAACCTCTGTCACTCCAGCTCTATTTATTGCCTAGTGCCACCTCCTCCTGTTTTGTCTCCTATACAGTACACATAAATATGAGGGATTTCTATTCCTTGTTTCAATAGCACGGAGACAGAATCAGCAGCAGCATAGAGCATTTTATATTGCATTACTGAGCTGTACAGCTGTGATTCCAGCAATGAATAGAGATTAGCCACCCCGCTAGAGTTCGAGTTCGGTTTGTCGAACGGTGCCCCGTTCGACGAACCTCTCGAACCCAATTGAAAACAATGGGAGGCAATCACAAACACCTAAAAACACCTGGAAAACACCCTCAAAGGTGTCCAAAAGGGGACAAACAACTCCCAAGACAACTTAAACACATGGGAAAGTGACAAGGACATATACTCCTGCGAAAACAAAACAGCTGGACGAGGAAAAAGAGGACGAGGCACAGATATAGGCATGGCATGCCCTTCTAAAATCATGTAAAACACAGCAAGGAGACCCCAAGCTGAGTCTCCCTTTTTTCCCAAAATTGGGCCACACAGCAGTGGCATCACTTGTGCCCCAGTTGCAAACTTGACAGGTAGATTTGCATCAAGCACATTCAAAAATACGCCAGCCTTAACTGTCCCCAGGATGACACTGGAGTAGGTAGCAAAGTCTTTGCTTAACCATGACTTGTTCATCTTGGCTCGTTTTTAAAAACACAACAGGGGGACTCCAAGCAGAGTCGCCCTTTTTTCCAAAAATTGGGCCACACAGACACCCCTTCAGTGGCAGCATTTGTGCCCCTGTTGTACACTTCACAGGTGCATTTGCATCAAGCACATGAAAAAATACGACAGCCTTAACTGTCCCCAGGATGACACCGGGGAAGATCTAGCAAAGTCTTTGCTGATCCCAGATCTGTTCATCTTGAATAATTTTTGAAAACACCGCAAGGGACTCCAAGCAGAGTCTCCCTTTTTTCCAAAAATTGGGCCACACAGACACCCCTTCAGTGGCATCACTTGTGCCCCAGCTGCAAACTTGACAGGTAGATTTGCATCAAGCACATTCAAAAATATGCCAGCCTTAGCTGTCCCCAGGATGACACCGGCCTAGGTAGCAAAGTCTTTGCTGAACCATGACTTGTTCATCTTGGCTCGTTTTTAAAAACAACATGGGGACTCCAAGCAGTCTCCTTTTTTTCCAAAAATTGGGCCACACAGACACCCACCCCTTCAGTGGCAGCACTTGTGCCACAGTTGCAAACTTGACAGGTACATTTGCATCAAGCACATTCCAAATCCACAAGCTTTTACTCTCCCCAGGATGACACAGGGGTAGTAAAGTCCTTGCGGATCCATGACTTGTTCATCTTGCTGAACGTTAGTCTGTCCACATTGTCACTGGACAGACGCGTGCGCTTATCTGTCAGCACACACCCAGCAGCACTGAAGACACGTTCAGAGACACGACAAGATCTCCAAGGTGTAAGTGGCGAGCTCAGGCCATTCTTCAAGATATGAATCCCAAAATGAGCAAGGCTCCATTTGCAAAGTCATGGCATCGATGTTCATTTGGAGATACTCCTGTATCATCCTCTCCAGCCGTTGACTATGTGTCAGACTTCTTGTCTCTGTTGGCCTTGCAAAGGATGGTCTAAAAAAATTATGAAACGATCCAATAAAATTGCTGTTACCAGCACCAGATACGGTGCTGCTGGTATGGTTAGACTGTTGATAATGAGACCGTCCCATGTTTGTCAAGTTACAACTGGGAGATTCACTCCGTGCACCACTGGTGTTTGGTGGAAAAGCCGAGCTAAGATTGAGTAACAGCTTCTGCTGATACTCCTGCATACATGCGTCCCTTTCTATGGCTGGAATTATTTCACAAAATTTGGACTTGTACCGGGAATCTAATAGTGTGGCAACCCAGTAGTCATCATCACTTCTAATTTTGACAATCCGAGGGTCATGTTGTAGGTATTGCAGCAAAAAAGGCGCTTATGTGTCTTGCACATCCATGCGGACCAAGTCCTTGCTGTGTTTGTGGCATAGAGGTGCTAACCGTTCTTTCTTCATCTGACATCTCCCCCCAACCTCTTTCAACTGAAATGTGAACAAAGTCTCCCTCATCTGCTGAGTCTTCCATGTCCATGCACAGTTCGTCCCCCATTTCTTCATGTTCTCCTGCACCTTCCTCAACATTTTGCCTGCTACCATGCGCCCTTGTTAATCCCTCTCCCCCATCGTCCCATGCCTGCCGCCTTGGTGATGATGAATGTCTGGACCTTGGTGATGTTGTTATCCCTTGCGCATATGAATCATCATGTACTTCCTCCCCTTCCTGTTGAACCACCCCCTGACTCCGAATAGTGTTTAGCATGTGCTCCAGCATGAATATGACTGGAATTGTCATGCTGATAATGGCATTGTCAGCGCTAAACATATTCGTCACCATGTCGAAACTGTGCAGAAGGGTGCATAGGTCCTTAATCTGAGACCACTCCATCAGGGTGATCTGCCCCAGCTCTGCATCTTGTTAGCTCAGGTTATATGTCATGACGTATTGCACCAGTGCTCGGTGGTGCTGCCACAGTCGCTGTAACATGTGGAGAGTTGAATTCCAACGTGTCGGCACATCGCATTTCAGGCGATGAACCGGCAGGTCAAAAGACTTCTGGAGCGATGCAAGTCGCTCAGCTGCGGCGGTTGAATGGCGGATGTGAGCAGACAGTTTTCGTGCCCTGTGCAGAAGGCCATCTAGGACGGGATAGTGTGTTAAAAATTGCTGAACAACAAGATTCAACACGTGAGCTATACAAGGCACGTGTGTCACCTTGCCCAGGCGAAGGGCCGCACCCAGGTTTGCAGCATTGTCGCACATGGCGTTACCTGGCTGCAGTTTGAGTGGAGACAACCATTTTTGAAACTCGGACAGCAGAGCTGCCCACAACTCAGCCGCTGTGTGACTCTTATTTCCAAGACATTTCAAGCTAAAGACCGCCTGATGCCATTGCGCTCTGCTGCCAGCATAGTAAGGAGGTGTGCGTGATTCCTTGTGCGCAGTTGCAATGCTGGTGGCCTGACCAGGCAGGCTTGGGGCGGAGGTGGAGGACCCAGACGAGGTTGAGGAGGCAGAAGCGTTGGAGGAACTTATACATACAGAGGATTTACGCACAAGTCATGGGGACGGCAAGACTTGTTCAGCAGACCCTTCTCCATCTATCACCATAGTTACCCAGTGCCCAGTCAGCGACATGTAACACCCATGTCCATGCTTATTGGTCCAAGTATCAGTGGTGAAATGCACCTGTTCACACACAGAATCTGTCAAGGAAGCGGTGATGTTGTGTGCAACATGCTGGTGTAGCGCAGGCACACCTTTCTTAGAGAAGTAGTGGCGACTGGGCATCTGGTACTGGGGCACAGCGACGGACATAAGGTCTCGAAAATCCTGTGTGTCCACCAGGTGAAAAGGCAGCATTTCGGTAGCCAAAAGCTTACAGAGGGATAAAGTCAACCTCTTAGCTTTTTCATGGGTTGGAGGAAATGGCCTTTTATTTGTCCACATCTGAAGGACAGAGATCTGGCTGCGGTGTATAGACGGTGGCGAGTAGGGTGTCCCTGGAAAAATGCAGGTTTGTGAGGAAAGTGCAGGCGTAGACATGATGTTGCCTTCATCCAACGTTGGTGCTATCGATGTCTGAGAGAGCTGTACACCCGCACTTGTTTCCCCTTCCAAACCAACTGACGACCTACCAAGCAAACTGCCTGTTGCGGTTACAGTGGTGGAAGGTGTGCGTGGAAAACCAGGTGTGACAGCTGTCCCCACAGTCATAGAAGATGAAGAGCGCGCGGATGCACTGGAAGAGACAGGCGGTGATTGGTCCGCTACGCTAGGCCACATTGCAGCACAGCGAGCTTCCCATTGGGAATGATGCTTGGTATTCATGTGACGATTCATGGAAGAAGTTGTCAAACTGGTGAGCTTTTGCCTCTACTTATAGATTTCCGACAAATTTTACAGATCACGTGATTTGGGAGATCCTTTGCAAGGTCAAAAAAGGACCAGGCTAGGCAAGGCTTAGAGGACATGCGACCTGCAGAGCCACCCCGACTTGTGCTCAGAGGCAGAGTGGTGGCTGAGGATGCAGTTGTAGACGTGCTACCAGTACTCCGACTCTGTCCACGAAGGCGCAAGGTAACTTCGTTATCAGTTGCATCCTCCTCCACCACCTCTGTTGACCTCCTCAAGTGCCTGACTGTGGGTTGACAGTAAGTGGGATCTAGAACTTCATCATCAAGCATTGTGTTTGCACTCCCCTCGCCCTCAGACCTAGCCTCTTCCTGCCCTGACCGAATATTTAAGTTGTCATCCCAATCTGGTATTTGCGTCTCATCGTCATCAGTATGTTCCTCATTGTCTCCACCAACAGGTGTTACAGTTTGGGAATGAGGGTCTACATTATGCTTATAAACGTGGTCACCAGGGCCTGAATCTGAGTCACAAAGCTTCTGGGCATCACTGTAGACCATTTTCTGGTCTGTACTCACTGTAGCTTGGGAGCAGACCTCTGATTCCCAGGCTACAGTGTGACTGAACAGCTCTGCAGACTTAACCATCTCTGTTCACCATACTGTGCAGGGCAGGTGGAGACTTGAGAGCTGAGAGAAAGCAAGTGTGAGTGGGATGACAACTCAGAGGACTGTTTTTCTTTATGTGGTAGTTGAGGTGGAGGAGAGGGAACTTGTTGGAGCACTTGAGATCCATTCAAGCATGTTCTTTTTTTGTGCATCATCTACCTTTCTTACAGTTGTTCGGGTCCGTAAAAAAGGGAGCACATCAGATTGTCCACGGAAAGTAGTAGACATCTTACTCTTGCTGGAAGATGGCTTATCTTTAGCAGATGTTAATGTAGCTTTGCCACCTTCCCCACGTACACAAACTTTTTTTCCTTTTCCAACACACCTGTTCCCCTTTCCACCAGCATTTGTCCTTTTGCCACTCATTTTCTTAGCGACAATATTAGTCCCTTAAAATGTGGTAGCAAAAATTGAGAGGTGGTGTAGATTGCAGAGGTGGTCTAGCTTTATTGACAGCTGAAGAACCAACACTGAATATCCCTGACACCTGGAAAATGCTTGGCACCAGTGGGACAACGATGGAGTATAGCAGCCACTTTTTGGATGCCACTAAGTTTCAGCACTGTTTGCTATAAAAATAGCATAGCAAAATGTGCATGAGGGTTGAATGCAGAGGTGCTGGGACTTGCTTGGCACAAGTGGGACACAAAATTAGTATAGCAGACACTTTGTGGATGCCACTAACTTTCAGCACTGTTTGCTATAAAAATAGCGTAGCAAAATGTGCATGAGGGTTGAATGCAGAGGTGCTGGAAATTGCTTGGCACCAGTGGGACAACAATGGAGTATAGCAGACACTTTTTGGATGCCACTAAGTTTCAGCACTGTTTGCTATAAAAATAGCGTGGCAAAAGTGGGCAGGTGGGTACAGTGTCCGGGTTCTCTGGATCAGTGGACAGGAAAGGAAGCCTCACTTTCTATCCCTCCTAATGGTGAAATGCAGCAAGGAATTCCCTGCGTTTAGGTAGACAGACGCTGTTATATGAAGCTGTATACAGCGTTTCCACGGACCTGACTGTCACCTATGGCTCTGAGCCCGAGTAAATGAGCCCTGAAAAGGGCTGAAATAAACTTCTTTCCCTAATCTGTAGAGCGCTGTGTGTATAGCGTACACAGCCGGAGCGGCAACAGGAGCTGCGTGAGCGGTGACTGTCACCTACACGCAGAAAGCAGATAATGGCGCCGTGAAGGAAAATGGCCGTATTTATAATACAAGGACATGTGACATTCACAGCCTATGACACATGCCCTTGCTTCTCTGGCAAAAAAGACCACTTAGCTGTGTGTGTGTCTGTGATTGGCTGACATGCTGGCCCTCCCCACTGCACGCGCGCTTAGGGAAAAAAAAGAAAAAATGGCGATCGCCATTATCCCAGCAGCACTAATCTAAACGCGCCCCCCCCCGCACACTATATGCTGAAATTGGATAATAGTGTGAATCAGAGAGTGACTCACACTATTACAGTGAAAAGCCAGCTAGTAACTAGCTAGGCTTTTTGCTGATCAAACCGTTCTCGAACGTAACTCGATCTGTCAAGCTTTTAGCAAAAAGCTCGCGTTCGAGTTCGATCTCAAGCACCCCCAAAATCACTCGAACATGAAATTGGCGAACCTCGAACCTCGAACATCGCTCAACTCTAGCAATGAAGTAAAATAAATTTGTCAAAAGTTTCAGCATAATTTGCATGTGTCTGCCTGGTATCTTTCCACTGCGTTGTCTTCTCCTCACCTAAATCTTTCCCGCTTAATAGACTAGAACATGCTGAGTAACCTGACATTACAATGGGCTGGCAGTTTGTCTTGCATTGACCAAGAGGAATTTGAGCTTTTTTTTCTGATAGAATAGTGAGTTCAGGAGGTAATGGAGAAGAAGTGGCTCAAAAAAGCCTCTCCATCTTTTCCTGCTCACTGCAAGCCTCCATCCTCCAATCGCTGAATAACCTTTCTGAAAGACTTTGCCTTCTTTGTCAAAGATCCATTATTTCTTGGGGTGGTGAATGCGCACATGATCCATTATTCCTTTGGGTGGTGCATACGCACAAGATCCATTTTTCCTTGGGGTGGTACATGCTCACAGAATCCATTATTCCTTGAGGTGGTGCATGCTTACAGGATCCATTATTCCTTGGGGTGGTGCATGCGTACAGGTTACATTATTTCTTGGGATGGTGCATGCGCACAGGATCCATTATTCGTTGGGGTGGTGCATGCGCATAGGATCCATTATTCCTTGGGGTGTTGCATGCCCACACAGAATTCCTTGAGGTAGTGCATGCACACAGGATCCATTATTCCTTGGGGTGGTGCATGTGCAGAGGGTCCATTATTCCTTGAGGTGGTGCATGTGCACAGGATCCATTATTCCTTGGGGTGGTACATGCGCTCAGATTACATTATTCCTTGGGATGGTGCATGCACACAGGATCCATTATTTCTTAAGGCCCCGTCACACAAAGAGATAAATCTTTGGCAGATCTGTGGTTGCAGTGAAATCCTGGACATATTGTTCCATTTGTACACAGCCACAAACCTGGCACTGATTGTCCACAATTTGACTGCAACCACAGATCTGCCACAGATTTATCTCTGTGTGTGACAGGGCCTTTAGGGTGGTGCATGCACACAGGATCCATTATTACTTGGGGTGGTACATGCGCACAGGTTACATTATTCCTTGGGATGGTGCATGTGCACAGGATCCATTATTATTTGGGGTGGTGCATGCACACAGGATCCATTATTCCTTGGGGTGGTGCATATGTGACGCCCCTGAACTAGTCAGGGTGTCACAGGAAACTGCACTCCTTTTTCTTATAGTGCAGAGCCCACCCTCCATGGTTCTGCGATCCTAACCTTTGGTATTGCTTCCATCAGCATTCAAATCCTAGTCACCTTACTCCACACCCTGTCAGGCACACCAGTAGGTTGTCTAGCTGGAATAGTGCCGCCCACCTAGGGGTCAGACAGACTGGTGGGAGGGATTATAGTCAGTACAGTAGTAGCCCTTAGAGAGTGAGGAGCCAGGGGAGTTGTAGCTCCCTGGGAGACTTTGGCTAGGTCGCAGACGGTGGTCTGGGACCGGAGCAGTCGGAGACCCGGTCGCAGGGTATTAGAGGAAGGTGCCAGACTTAGTTTTGGAGAACGGTCAGCACCGGAATATCTAGTAACCGGACTGGTACCGAGCATGGCAGGGTACTAGACCCTAGATCAGGGAGTAGCTTCACGCAACCTGATAATTAACTTGTGGAGGATAGTCTCTTTATGAACTTTCCCCAAGAGCTCAGAGATCGAAGGCACCAACACAACGAGGGGGATAGGGCTTTTCAACCCATGCAGCCCACTGAAATCCCAAGTTTCAGCCATCGAGAGCATAGCTCCTCTATCAACATATAGGGAGCGGCACCCCGAAAGCTTCAGGCCAATGGGTCACTCAGAAAAGTCTAAATACTAGTGCATGGAGGTAGGTCAGGACTAGAGATGAGCGAACCGGTCCCGGTTCGGCTCGAGGCCGGTTCGCCGAACGGGGGTCCCGTTCGAGTTCGGTTCGTCGAACGTTCGACGAACCGAACTAGAACCTATAGGCTATAATGGGAGGCAATCACAAACACATAATAATGCATGATAAATGTACACAAACAGTTAATAAACATTGCCATAACACTTACCGGTCCTCGCGATCCCTTCTGCACTCTGTCTCCTGCCGCTATTCCATCCGATGATCGCTGAATCCTCCCGGTGACCTGCACTGCCAGCAGAGATGCAGGACCTATCGTGACGTCAAAATAGCCATGTGACCAGTCACGTGGCTATTATCTCATTGGCTACAGACTGGTCACATGACTATGACACGTAATGTAGGACCTGCGAGTGCATCTCTCCGGTACACGGTGCACATATGTGTATCGCCGTGTACCGGCGACATGCTCTAGCACACGGTCGACTCCCCGTTCCGTTAGGGACCGGCTGACACAGCCGGTCATTAACGGAGATCACCGTTGCCATAGCAACGCAGTTAGCGGTGACGTCACCGCTAACCGCGGCTCCGAGAGCACCGTTGCTATGGTAACGCGTCTGCCAGCGTTACCGCTAGCAGCCAGCACTGATCACTCACGGAGTGAAGGCTGCACGCTGCTTCCCGATTGTAGTGATGATTGTAGTGAGGATGAGGTTCCCCAGCCCCAAGTGATGAGCTGGTGAATCTCATCCTTCCTCACTACAATCGTCACTACTACTACACTAGAAAGAAAGAAGACAGAAGAGCAGGATCGTAGAGGGCTGACAGGGGGTAATAAAGATGGAGTCTCTAATGTGTCTGTGTATTTATTTCTATTAAAGTATTTTTTCTCTGTGTGGTGTTTTTTTTAACCTTTTATTGGAGATTCTTAATGGCCGGGTCAAACGTGCCTGACATTAAGAATCTCTGGCTTAATACTGGCTAGTAAAACAAAGCCAGTATTAACTCATGATTACCCAACAAGCCACCCGGCTCCAGGGCTGTTGGAAGAGTTGGATACAGCGCCAGATGATGGCGCTTCTATGAGAGCGCCATTTTCTGGGACGGCTGCGGACTTAAATCCGCAGCAGAGGCGCCCAGAAACCTCGGGCTAACCTGTGCTGCGGATTCCAATCCCCAGCTGCCTAATTGTACCCGGCTGGACACAAAAATGGGGCGAAGCCCACGTCATTTGTTTTTTAATTATTTCATGAAATAAGTGAAATAATTAAAAAAAAACGGGCTTCCCTATATTTTTGGTTCCCAGCCGGGTACAAATAGGCAACTGGGGGTTGGAGGCAGCCCGTGGCTGCCAGCTGTACCTGGCTAGTATACAAAAATATGGCGAAGCCCACGTCATTTTTTTGGTGGGCAAAAAAATTCTGCATACAGTCCTGGATGGAGTATGCTGAGCCTTGTAGTTCTGCAGCTGCTGTCTGCTCTTCTCCATACAGACAGACAGCAGCTGCAGAACTACAAGGCTCAGCATACTCCATCCAGGACTGTATGCAGAAGTTTTTTGCCCCCTGAAAAAATTATGTGGGCTTCGCCATATTTTTGTATGCTAGCCAGGTACAGCAGGCAGGTACGGCTGCCCCCAACCCCCAGTTGCCTATTTGTACCCGGCTGGGAACCAAAAATAAAGGGAAGCCCTTTTTTTATTATTTCATGAATTTCATGAAATAATTAGAAAACAAATGACGTAGGCTTCGCCCCATTTTTGTGTCCAGCCAGGTACAACTAGGCAGCTGGGGATTGGAATCCGCACCACAGGTTGGCCTGAGCTTTCTGGGCCCCACTGCTGCGAATTGCAGTCTGCAGCCGCCTCAGAAAATGACATTTTCATAGAAGCGCCATCTTCTGGCGCTGTATCCAACTCTTCCAGCACCTGCCTGCTATACCTGGCTAGCATACAAAAATATGGCGAAACTCACGTCCTTTTTTTGTAGTTTTTTGGCAAAAAAAATAAAAAATGCTTCCCTGGATTTTCCATTGCCAGTGAAGGTAACACCAAGCAGTGGGGGTTAGCAGCCAGTAGCTGCTTGGATTACCCTTAGCTAGCAATACAAAAAATGCAGCGGGAGCCCATATTTATTTTTTTTAATTATTTATATAAATAACTAAAAATAAAATGGGCTTCCCTGTATTTTGATTGCTGGACATCACAGTGCTGTAAAAATAAATCTTTAAAAAAATGACGTAGCGCTCCGCGGTATTTTTGATTCTCAGCGCAGATAAAGCAGACAGCTATGGGTTGCCACCCCCATCTGCCTGCCGTTACCTTGGTTGGCAATCAAAATACAGGGAAGCCCATTAATTTTTTCTATTTAAAAAATAGTTAAAAAAAAAAATGACGTTGGGTCCCCCCATTTTTGATAGCCAGCTAGGGTAAAGCAGACGGCTGTAGCCTGAAAACCACAGCTGGCAGCTTTACCGTGGTTGGGAATCCAATGTGGAGGTCCCCTCAGGCTCTTTTTTATAATTATTTTATAAATATTAATAATTACACAAAAAAAGTAGGGTCCCCTCCAAATTGGATCACCAGCCAAGGTAAAGCGGACAGCTGTGGTCTGGTATTCTCAGGGTGGGAAGGTCCATAGTTATTGGGCCTTCACAGCCTAAAAATAGCAGGCCGCAGGCACCCCAGACGTGGCGCATCCACTAGATGCGCCAATCCTGGCGCTTCACCCCAGCTCATCCCGTGCCCTGGTGCAGTGGCAAACGGGGTAATAAATCGGGTTGATACTAGCTGTAAAGTCACCTGAGATCAAGCCCAGCAGTTTGTGATGTCATGGCGTCTATTAGATACCCAACATCATAAACTGTCAGTACTAACAAAAACAAAAAATCGACAAAAGAAATTTATTTGAAAAAACAGTCCCCAAAACATTTCCTCTTTCACCAATTTATTGTAAGAAAAAAAATAAAGGGGTCCCACGACGACTCTGGACCGTCTAGAATATGGGGGGGAGACACTCAGGGAACGTATCCCCCATTTTCTAGGAGTGCGGACCCTTCATCTGAGGAGTGTGGGTGCAATGAATCTGCACTCACTCTCCCCGGGTCCACAGCAGCAGAGTCCATGTCGTAATGGTTGCTACCAAAGCTGCAATGCCCTGCTCATGAGGTAAGGGCATGCCTAATCAGGAGAACTACTGTAGAGGAAGCTCTGCTCACTGGTATATAGGTGCTCAGAGGTAATAATAGATAAAATTAGTGAGTAACCTCGGCACTCTAAATCTCCCAGACTAAGTCAGTAAGTCACAATGGATAGTAATGCAAAATCACTCTTTATTGGTCCGTATTAAGAATATTTTTTTTTTCATAAGCATATATGTTTTTGTCCAAAACAAGTTACAAATGACGTTTCGGCCTGAGCCTTCGTCAGATTGGACTTATCTGCATGTAATCATGAAAAATGACAATAATCAGTATCACATAAGAGTGAGAGAACAATAACATAAACTCGAACAATGTAGAGGTACAATTGGGATGCAGCAAAAAAATTGCAACACAGCAAGAAATGAAACACATGATACAAATGTCATAATACAGTACAAGGACAATATAGTAATGACAAATATGGGGTCAGAGTAGACTTAGACAGCTCTGGTACGAAAGAGATGTCAATCATAAAGTAACATGTGCAGTAGGTGTAGAGCTACAGTATGCATGGCAGAGCTAATGGGTAGACCGACCATAGAAAAAGAACGGAGAAAAAGTGGAGAATAAATGGAGAATAAATGGAGAAAAAGTGGAGAAAAAGTGGAGAAAAAGTGGAGAAAAAGTGGAGAAAAAGTGGAGAAAAAGTGGAGAAAAAGTGGAGAAAAAAATGGAGAAAAAGTGGAGAAAAAGTGGAGAAAAAGTGGAGAAAAAGTGGAGAAAAAGTGGAGAAAAAGTGGAGAAAAAATGGAGAAAAAGTGGAGAAAAAGTGGAGCACCCTTTGGTGCCTTTCATGTGGCACTAAGGGGTGCTTAGCTTTGTATTTAGCCAAAAAAATGAAAAAAAAAATGACGTAGGGTTCCCCCTAGTTTTGTAGCCAGCTAGGGTAAAGCAGACGGCTGCAGCCTGCAGACCACAGCTGGCAACCTCACCTTGGCTGGTAATCAAAACTGAGGGCACCCCACGCTGTTATTTTAAATTAAATAAATAATTAAAAAAAAAAAAAAACACGTAGGGGTCCCCCAAAATTGGATCACCAGCCAAGGTAAAGCAGACAGCTGGGAGGTCCATGGTTATTGGACTCTCCCAAGCCTAAAAATAGCAGGCCGCAGCCGCCCCAGAAGTGGCGCATCCATTAGATGCGCCAATCCTGGTGCTTCGCCCCAGCTCATCCCGCACCCTGGTGCGGTGGCAAACGGGGTAATATATGGGGTTAATACCAGATGTGTAATGTCACCTGGCATCAAGCCCTGGGGTTGGTGAGGTCAGGCGTCTATCAGATACCCGACATCACCAACCCAGTCAGTAATAAAAAAAAATAGACGACAAACACATTTTTATTTGAAAAAACACTCCCCAAAACATTCCCTCTTTAACCAATTTATTAGAATGAAAAACAAATCCAGGTCTGCTGTAATCCAAGGGGTTGCCATGACGATCCACACTGTCCCAGTCAATGAAGAGCAGGATGTTCCCCATTGGCTGGGAGAGCAGTGCAGTGACTTGAGCTAACATCAATGGGTCAGCCCAGGTCACTGCAGGGCATGACAAGTGCTGCTGTCAGCGAGGTACATTACCTGCGCTGATCTCCAGCACACTGACAGCCCCTGTTACTGAGTTCAATGACCGGCGCCTTCACAGCCAAATATCGCGAGAGGTCCGTAACGTCACCGCTAGTCAGTCTCGGGTCGGAAGCGAGAGGTGATGTGACAAGCGGCGGCCATGGAGGACAGTGACAGCGCTGAGGTCGGGATGGCGGGACTTCATCACCGCAGGTAAGCCGAGCGGGACCATGTGTGTGTGTGTGTGTGGGTGTGTGTGTGTGTGTGTGTGTGTGTGTGTGTGTATGTGTATGTATGTGTACATGCCGCGGGCAGGAGGGGGCGGAGTGAGCTGAGCAGGGAAGTGTGGGCTTCCTGCACGTAACTAAGATAAACATCGGGTTACTAACCAAAGCGCTTTGCTTGGATACCCGATGTTTATCTTGGTTACCAGCTTCTGGCAGGCTGCCAGCGATGGCTCCTGCACACTGTAGCTGTAAAAAGCCCTGCTTTTTGCTGCTAGAACCGTTCTCGAACGTATCTAGAACTATCGAGCTTTTGCAAAAAGCTCGAGTTCTAGTTCGATCTCGAACAGCCCCCAAAATCACTCGAGCTTAGAACTGGAGAACCTCGAACCGCGAACCGCGCTCAACTCTAGTCAGGACCATCAGCAATAATAACGGGGACAGATTCCTGGACGAGCTCTCCAGAGAGGCAGTGGCACCCAGAGACTTGGTTTACTCCTGTGTTGGAGTCTACTTAATGGTTGCACCAACATCCACACGGCCTGAGTGAGTATGCTGCATCCTCCCCTCCCCTGCGCCCTGCCTGCCACAAAGATTGCACCACGCTCACCTATACCTCCACCATCCGGAGTCCCAGGGCCTACCCTATCCGTGGAGGGAACGTCATCTGGCTGCCCCACTCCATCTTCCCCGGGTACTCCCATCGTCAACGGTGGTACTCCCCTTACTGCGAACCACCTGTGGCATCACGAACATTGACCCCTCTGTAAATAGCCCCCTTCTTATTTTCGAGTGTCCGCGAGCGCCCGGCTCCGGAGACCCTCGAGCCACCACAAGACCCCGGATCCGAGCAGTCCTGACTGCTGCAGGGGTGGTATACATACACACAGGATACATTATTGTTGGCGGTGGTGCATGCATAGTCCTGATGATGTTTTCAGAGATGGTTTATGGATCTTCACATACGCCGTCTGCATGATGGCAGTGGATGGGGAAAGAGGGAGAGAGGCTTGAGTGCCATGCCCTCTGCACTTGTAGCTTATTTTCAAAAAACTGGAAAAAACTATTGGTATGGAAAAGCAAAAGGTACAGAATTAAGGAATTAATTATAAATAATAAAACTGCAGACAGGTTTCCTTTAAGCTGGACTGACTCAAAAATGCAACACAAATGGCATCCATATATTGTCCAAGTTTTTTGCAGCCCCATAGACTTGAATTGGGTCATGTATTTGGACAAAATTCAACAAGCTTATCGATTTTTTTGTGGACACACATTCCACAAGAACACAGACATGTGAACAGCCTTATTCACTGTGTCCATATTCTATCTGTGAAAACCTGGAATAGAAAACACGCGAATCATGGACAGCTAAATGAAGCATGTGACCATGTTTCAATCCAGTCTGTCTATCCACCTGCTAATGATTTTCTTTTATTGATGCCCTTGTGCTAAACTACAGCTTTTAATGCGTATTAATAATATTTATCTGTGTTAATGCATGTCAACAGACGTTTGTTTCTTTTTTCTTTTACCTTGGCTCTGAGATGAACATTTTCAGGAAAAATGCTCGAGTTCCCCATTGGCATCCATCATACTCGGTAAACCAAATACCATCAAAATGCTCACTAAGAAAAAGCACCTGAGCACCGAATAGTTTGCTCATCACTAAAAACCTACCTATTTCTTATAAATTGATATATGCAAACAGTCCAATGAAAATGTATTTTCCACATTCCCAATTTCTTCTACTGTAATTTGACAAATTTATAGCTCTTGAATCTTTCATATCGTAAAACTGCTTTTAGCATTATACAAAAAAATCCAAAGTAAAACACAAAAAAAGCTGTTTTTAAATAATTATTTCATTTATTGTAGGAAAAATGCTTAACTTCAGCCCAACTTGTCCTATGGGACAAAGTAACTACTTCTTTAGCTACAAAAGACCAGCAAAGAAGGTGTGAATAGATTTGTGGCGCCCCTGAGGCTTCCGTCGCCACAGGTCATTGCACCCCATCAAGCGGTGTGATGCCCCATTCTGGGAGAGGAAGAGAGTGAACTCCGGTCCCCTGGTAAATCCACACTACACCCATTGCTAGGGACACACAGGACCAGGGAAAGTGGCAGGCAACCCTCCCATGCTGCATGCTGAGAGGGGCTGTAAGACCCATCCCTGCTCCCATAGGGTGGTAGCTTAGCAACTGGGGAGGTGGGAGGAGCCACCAGAGAGCAGATAGAGAAAGGAAGGTCGAGTTAGTTTCAGTTTACCTCAGGGAGTGAAAGAGTGAGGAGCCAGCATGTAGTTGGAGAAGAAGAACGAGAGAAAGGAGGGAGGAGGAGGCCTGCTGGAGGCAGGTAAGGAGGAAAGAAAGAAAGAAAGAAGGAAAGAAAGGCTCCAAGTCAGTCAGGAGCAGAGGAACTGAAGGAGACGCTTCCTGGTGAAGAACCTGGGACCCAGAGGTCCAGGTGACACCACGCAGAGACAGAAGGGGTCGCAGGGCCGCGGGTAGTCCTGTAGGTACCACGAGCAGTCCTTGTTGGGTACCGAAGCCGAGGGCCCAGAGGCGCTACGAGTAGTTGCAGGCTGCGGTGGCCTGGTCCACAGTGACATCGGTGGAGTGATTAGCTGCGACAGGGGACGGTCCCTAGAGACGGGAGGAGTGAAAAGACAATCTCCAAACAGTAAAAACCGAGGCCCAGGGACGTTGTAAGCTCCCAGGGCCAGAACCCAGAGCAGACCTTCAGAAAAGGGGTAATCAGCCGACAGGTGACCCCCCAGCCTGGAGGCTGTAATGGAGGCCAAGCCCGGTCCATCTTAACTAAGGCAAGGCTAGTGAAGACAGCAGAAGAAAGAGACACTAAAGGAAGGGTACCGGATTTCACGCTCTGAATCACCCAGAAGGCGGAGGTCCCTGACAGTGGTCCCAGCAGTCCGAGGGTCCTGCTACAGCTGTGACAAGAACTGTGAGTAAAAGAACTTGAACTGCACCCTTGGAGTTGCCTCTGTTATTTCTGCTGCATAGACACTCACAAGCACCAACTGTGCCCCGGGCATTGCTCCACCTGTGGGGAGCAGTACTACCATTGCTGCCATAACACCATCCCGGAGGCATCACACAGCAGCGGCGGCTTAATAGCCGCATACCACAGGTGGCGTCACGAACACAAACTTTATTCAACAAGCTACATATAGTACTGACAC
Source organism: Anomaloglossus baeobatrachus (assembly GCF_048569485.1). Taxonomy (NCBI): domain Eukaryota; kingdom Metazoa; phylum Chordata; class Amphibia; order Anura; family Aromobatidae; genus Anomaloglossus; species Anomaloglossus baeobatrachus. Next base: position 74,308,256 of record NC_134359.1, on the reverse strand, counting down.
CCACCAGGGCCACGGAGCCGGGCCCAGCCACCACTGACTACCACCGGACTAGTCCGGCCCGGCACCGGGTGTCCCATAGCCCTGGGGTGGGCGAGTCAACTTTTGGCGTCACGAACAGGATTTCGTGCCCGGTCACACCGGGTACTGTGCGCCTGAAGAACCGTGTGACAGACTGTGTACTTTACTGAGAAACCGCCGCCATTAGCGCTGCTGAGAGCGGGAAGAAGGGGGGCGTGCAAGAAGAAAGGGCGCGAAGAGAAGCCCCGCCCCCTTGTCCAAGAAAAGCGCGCGAAGCGGTGCCCGCCATAGAAGGCGGAGGAAGAAAAGATGGCGCGTGAAAAAGCTAAAAGGATGGACGCCGAGCAACGAGCGGCCAGAGGAGGAGTGGCCGAGCTGGGACACGCACCTCAGAACCGGGTTGTGTCCTGCGTCCTGGAGAGCGGAGAAGATACAGCAGCCGCTGCAGAGCCGGGTAAAGAGAGTGACACCCCCAGCCGGCGGAGCCCGGATTGCCAAGTGGGGTTCCTGCCCGGTCCTCCTGCAGGCGCGCGTGCCACGACCGCAGCTCCGATACCAGCACCCTGCAGCAGGACAGCGACCACCAGAACACCGGAGATGCAACTGAGGGGTGAGTCATTTAATGCCCCTGCCAGCGCGAGAGCCCCAACCCCCGCTGCCATGCCCGCGGTCCCTGGAGGGACGCCCGACACGGCGACGCCGATCCGGGCCGCAGCTACGCCAGGTGCGGCCCGCCAAGATCTCACCGCCGGAGCGATGCCCATCCACACCGCAGCAGCGACTCCAACCCAGGCCGCCGCCATGCCAGGCGCGGCCCGCCAAGACAAGGAGGCAGCCCCAGAAGAGCCAGAGTGGCGCCGTATGGCTGGTAACCCCCTGCAAGCCAGCGGCCTCGCGCCAGCCAGTAACCCTATGCAAGCCAGCAGCACTACCTCAGAGCAGGCCCAGGCCGCAGCATCTTGCAGCAGGCCTGCTACAGCCACGCAGGAGACGCAGACTGTGCTGACCGCTGTCTGCTTGCTGCCAGGTGGGGAGCCAGAGAAGAATCCCTACATGTAAAAGAGATGAAGAGTTGCTGAACTGTACATAGCCCCTCATTCTTTTTGAAGAAGTCCCTCGTGTTTTGCCCCTTATTCTTTTCGAAGATGACACCCTTTCCTGATGTACTGCCCCTCATGCTTTTTGAAGACGTCACCCCCCATGTTTATGTGCTACCGGGCCACTGAACTGGAATGTGGGCCCCGGTGGAAGTGTATGTGTTATGTCCTACCAGGCCATTGGACTTAGTGGCTGGTATGTAGTTTATGTGTCTTATGTAACCAGGCCATTGGACTTAATGGCTGGTTGATTACGTCCTTTTGTTTGATTGAAAGAAACGAACTGCCGGGCTACTGGACTTGTAGTAGCCAAAAATGTAATTAGTTGCACCCGTTGTGCCCCCTACCAGAATTATGGGGGATTTGCCTGAACCGTGCAATGGACTGGAAGTGCACACTTAGAGTTTTCTTTATAAGAAGTTCGCAACGTTCATGATATGTGCCTCCCATAAAGGGAAGAAATGTTTTACAGTTTATGTTATTGCATACCAAAAATGTTTTGCAGTTTTCCACATGTTTTTGTTGTTTTTCAGCCCGAGGACGTGCTGGGATTTGCTGTGGGGGAGTGTGGCGCCCCTGAGGCTTCCGTCGCCACAGGTCATTGCACCCCATCAAGCGGTGTGATGCCCCATTCTGGGAGAGGAAGAGAGTGAACTCCGGTCCCCTGGTAAATCCACACTACACCCATTGCTAGGGACACACAGGACCAGGGAAAGTGGCAGGCAACCCTCCCATGCTGCATGCTGAGAGGGGCTGTAAGACCCATCCCTGCTCCCATAGGGTGGTAGCTTAGCAACTGGGGAGGTGGGAGGAGCCACCAGAGAGCAGATAGAGAAAGGAAGGTCGAGTTAGTTTCAGTTTACCTCAGGGAGTGAAAGAGTGAGGAGCCAGCATGTAGTTGGAGAAGAAGAACGAGAGAAAGGAGGGAGGAGGAGGCCTGCTGGAGGCAGGTAAGGAGGAAAGAAAGAAAGAAAGAAGGAAAGAAAGGCTCCAAGTCAGTCAGGAGCAGAGGAACTGAAGGAGACGCTTCCTGGTGAAGAACCTGGGACCCAGAGGTCCAGGTGACACCACGCAGAGACAGAAGGGGTCGCAGGGCCGCGGGTAGTCCTGTAGGTACCACGAGCAGTCCTTGTTGGGTACCGAAGCCGAGGGCCCAGAGGCGCTACGAGTAGTTGCAGGCTGCGGTGGCCTGGTCCACAGTGACATCGGTGGAGTGATTAGCTGCGACAGGGGACGGTCCCTAGAGACGGGAGGAGTGAAAAGACAATCTCCAAACAGTAAAAACCGAGGCCCAGGGACGTTGTAAGCTCCCAGGGCCAGAACCCAGAGCAGACCTTCAGAAAAGGGGTAATCAGCCGACAGGTGACCCCCCAGCCTGGAGGCTGTAATGGAGGCCAAGCCCGGTCCATCTTAACTAAGGCAAGGCTAGTGAAGACAGCAGAAGAAAGAGACACTAAAGGAAGGGTACCGGATTTCACGCTCTGAATCACCCAGAAGGCGGAGGTCCCTGACAGTGGTCCCAGCAGTCCGAGGGTCCTGCTACAGCTGTGACAAGAACTGTGAGTAAAAGAACTTGAACTGCACCCTTGGAGTTGCCTCTGTTATTTCTGCTGCATAGACACTCACAAGCACCAACTGTGCCCCGGGCATTGCTCCACCTGTGGGGAGCAGTACTACCATTGCTGCCATAACACCATCCCGGAGGCATCACACAGCAGCGGCGGCTTAATAGCCGCATACCACAGGTGGCGTCACGAACACAAACTTTATTCAACAAGCTACATATAGTACTGACACCCACCAGGGCCACGGAGCCGGGCCCAGCCACCACTGACTACCACCGGACTAGTCCGGCCCGGCACCGGGTGTCCCATAGCCCTGGGGTGGGCGAGTCAGATTCGCAGGACACTGTCAAGCGGCCACATTAGTAATCTGTGACCACTGGATGGGAGATTTGTGAACCACCTTCTACCTGCAAGTATCCATGACTCCTCTTTTAACCAGACATCGTCACATCTGCGGCACACTGCAACAATGACGTCGCACCAGTTTGGCTAATCTAAACAGATGCCAGGAATACCTTCCTATTCGAGGCAGTTCACAGAGCTCCTGTCCAGTGACCACACATAATTTACTTGATCGCTGAACTGGATTCTGGGAATTGATTTGCACCTTCTCTATCAATCAATTGTTACGGGTGTATCACAGTTGACAAACAGTCCTGTTCTATCAGGCTATAGAAGGTCACAGTGTTTGGCTGCGCAAAATTGCTCCCTTACCTTCTATCATTTCTTCTTGGTTTTTATCGCTTTCCCTTTAGAACCCTGTGGAGCTCTTCAGCCTGTCAGCTGCTGTTCATGAATACTTCCCTTATCTTTATATATTTTCACTTCCTATTACTCGGTGCTGGTGATATTTCATGTACCTTTATCAAATCTTCAAGTACTAACAGTCGGTTTGCATACAACTGGAAAAACTTGGTGGTTGTTGCAGTTCCTGTCCTGAGCCAAATGGAGATAAGTTGTTTGTTGTTTTCCCTTGTGTGTTATCCCGTGTGTCTTTTAGCACCTAGTGGGGTTGACGATGAGCTCATCCCATCTACTCTCTACCTAGGCCCCAGATCAGAGTCAGCCTAGGTCAGGTATCCGGCTAGGCTCATAGGTGCGGAACCTAGGGTGGTGAGGGAACCAAAGGCCCAGCGTTAGGCTTGGTCAGGGGTTACCATCTTCCCCTTCCCTAGACACAGGGTTTCCCTTCATTTCGCAATTCACTTGGTAATTCCCCATACCTAGCATGACACCAATTAGTTAAATTCCATTGACAATTGTGTTTAATTTTACTAGACTCACCCAGACATTGTTACCAATGGCTGGGCCATATTCTAGATAGATTCAAGGTACCATAGTCATTACAATCTACCAGTATGAAGGCAGCCCTCAGCACTCCTCTCCAATGACATAAATGGGGCAATTTAGCCAACTTGGATATAACCACAGGATAGAAAGATGACAGCATCACAAAACAGTGAAGTAGTTGTCGCGGGCGGAGGAGGGGACGCCGCGCTCTCCCACTGCTCGGGTCCGGCTTCCGCGGCTGCTGCGGCCTGATGCTGCTCGGTGGCTCAAGCGATGGGCTGGATCCCGGGGACTCTAGCGGCGCTCCTCGCCCGTGAGTGAAAGGGGGTGTTTTGGGTGTGGGGATTGTGGATTGTCCGTGACGCCACCCACGGTTGTGGTGAAGGGATGTACACCACCGCTGCTCTGGCTGGGGAATCCCGGGAGTGATGGTAAGGAGCAGCCAGTTGTTGTGTTGCCCCTCCGTGGGTAGGGGTTGGTGATCCCGGGGCCCAGTGATGGGGTTGGGATGGTGGGCAGGCGGGTAGGGGGCCTGCGGAGGTGCAGGGGCGCAGGGGCAGCGCTGTGCCGCACGGCACGGATGTACTCACTCAGCCAGTAAACACGACACAGTTGTCGGTAAACAAACGGCTGGTTGGACGGGTCCTTCAGACGGTTGCACTGCTGATATCCCCTGCAGGTGACGGTGACGGTCTCTTTCCTGCACCTAGGTGTTGTTGTTTGGTTGCGATGGGTTCCCACCGGTAACCCGCTCCCCGGCCTGGATATGAACCGGAGGAGCTCCACTCTTGCCCACAGGCGCTGGCCCCGGGAAACTGGTGCCTTGGCGGTGGCGGTGTCTCCCCTCTACGGTTGGACTGTTGCCTTCAAACGGGACTTGGTTGTTGGGAGACAGTCGTCCCCTTCACTGACGGATTTGGCAAATTATGGCGACTCCTAGCCTTGCCGGGATCCGAAAGGCCCCTGCCCTGGTGCTGACTAATCTTCGTATACCGCTCCGGTACCGCCGGGTCACCACCCGCCCACGGTCCTTTCGGCAACTTCCAATCAGTCTCGCCTGCAGACGGTCACCGCCGTCTGCCAACCTTGCTGTCTCAGTCCGGGGCACACACCCGGACCAACTTCAGGCTTCTTGCTGTCACTTTCTCTTGCTCCTTTACCACTTCCTTCTACTTCACTGTTTACTCCTTCACTTCCCTAGCTTAACTGCCTGGTTTTCCCGCCTCCAGAGCTGTGAACTCCTCGGTGGGTGGAGCCAACCACCTGGCCCACCCCCTGGTGTGGACACCAGCTCCTGGAGGAAGGCAACAAGGATTTTCTGTTTTGACTTCGGTGTGCCTGCAGGGAATGTGGGGTGCGTGTGGTGTTGTGACCTGTGACCCCTGGCTTGCCCAGGGCGTCACATAACCAACGTGTTCTTTATTCTGCCATGATGCAACGTTTCAAACTCATCCAGTCTTTTTCATGCTTGAGAAAAACCGGATCAGGATGAAACGTTGCATCATGGCAGAATAAAGAACACGTTGGTAACTTCACCTGTTTTGTGACACTGTCATCTTTCAATTACAATCTACCAGTCTGGTAAGAGTTATAAAGTCATTACTAAGCACCTGTGGGGTCCAGTGAGACCCGTTACCCATCAGTAGAGAACACTTGGAACAGTCATGAACCTTTTCTAAGTTCTGAATCCCAAGAAATAGGCTCTGGACATCTCAGTCTTGAATGGAGCAGAGGTTCACATGCTCAATCTCCACAACAGTCATTGTATATGTCGTGCTCCTGAGGCTTCCGTCACCACAGAGATGCTGCACCTCATCTAGAGGTGTGGATCCTATTCCAGGGTAGGGAAGGGGTCATCCACTGTTTCACATGACACGCACACAGACAGACTCATCACAACACTCCACTAAACCTTGATTAGGGTCTAGTGCAGCTGGACTTGTATAGTAGCTAGCACTGTCCCTGAGGCCAGTCTGGGGGTGGAGCTTAGTGGGGGGAGGTGTCTGAAGTGAGTGGGCGGAGTTGAGTTTAAAAATTGACAGTTGACAGTGTCAGTTTGTGGTGTGATGAGTAGACAACCAGAGTGTAGAGACCCGGGGGTCCTGCTCTACTCGGGTGGCACAGAAGAAGGGATCCTAGAGACACAGGAGTGCGGGAGGCACCCGTAGGCTTGCTCCACAGAAAATGGTGTGGAAGGATTTGGCCGCAAAATGGGTACTCGGTCCCTAGACTAAAAGAAAACTAACGTACTCTGTAGTAACACAAGGGGCCTGGATGGTTACAAGCATCCAGGGCCAAACATCAGCACACAAATTCGCTGGAAGGGTGCCATAGAGGATCAGGGAGCCAAGTAGGCAGAAAACCCATTGAAGCTCCACGACCCCTGGCTCAGGGCCCTGTGTGCAGAGGCGCGGGACAGGAGGGTGAAAGTCAGCGCAGTAGAGATGACCAGGAAAGGCACATATGAGGGGTGCACCGGTATTGACTTCTGACCTGCCTGGGATTGGTGGAAGCCCATCATGGTGGATCCCAGCATACCGTGGGTGATCGCCAGCTTACTGTACACCTGTGGAAACTGGTACCCTGAGTAAAGATTTTGACTGCAACCTCCAGTGTCGTCTCCGTCCTTCCTGCATCCTCTCATCCCTGGGCTTCAAGCTCTATCTGTGGGGAGCCATATCAACGCCGGATGTGCGTCACTTTCGATTTGACCCCACCGACATCGCACCTGCGATGTCGTAGTGTGCAAAGCCCGCCTTAGATTTCTGAATAATCTCCCTCTAAAGTTTTCATGATGATGTCATCCATTCATCGGTGGCAGGGCGAGAGGTGAGTTCTTAATGTTCTCCGTCCTTCCACCTGCCTCCTCTGTTTCTTCGACCTGCTTCCATTTTTAAATTTCCCTTAAATTAGTTTTCTTCATCAAAAACACTCTAAAAATGCAGCAAAAATGCAATTGTTCAAAAATTTCTCGTGTACATAAAATCATTCCAGAGGCAAATGTTGTGACCTTCTAAAAAGTTTAAAATGAAGAAACAGGCGAAAGCATCTGGAAACTGGAAACCTCACCTGAAGCCCCCCCAAAAATACACGCAAACACATATCAAATAGACTTAAAAAAAATAAGAAAATGAAAAGATAAATATATGGTGCAATAAAAAAAGCGAAAAATACCAAAAACAGGCACAGATCAAAAATAAATAGCTTGTAAACTTCAGATGTATCTTGTAACTATATGAAAAAGGTTTTCTGAAATTGATGTCATACTTTTGATTTTAGATTTTGATTTGGATTATATCTTTTTATAAGGATTTATGGCAGAATGACAATACCAAACACGTAAAAATCATTCATGAGTAGCTAAACTAAGATGGTCATGCATTTTGTGTACACCATGTATAATGCAATTTGATAATTGCTCCATGAAATCCTGGAAAAAAACTATTAATTACTGAATAAATATAATACAAACCACACACGTTTTATAGAGATGAAAATACATTGTGTTCTTTTTCCTTTTGTCCTGAGGGCAATGGAGGTTGTGGTTACTATGGAAGAACCATTAGTTTAAACAACAGATACTTGAGGATAAGCTTGAAGGTTCAGACCTAGGCGTGCCCGTCTCCAGGCTATGTTACTATACAATAATCCTCAAGGAAAATATCACAGACAGAAAGAACACTTTTGTTTGTGCTCATAAAATTCAGGACATAGATAAATGCAAAGATTAAATCAAGCCCTGTAACCGCACTGCAAACAGATAGATGACATTTAAATTTTTCACTTAAAAGTTGCTTTTTTATGATTAATTTGACATATTAATTTTGACAAAGTAAATGTAACTCTGATTCCACCCCACATAATTATCGTATATAATGGCATCCCTTCTTAGGTCACATTGAGCTTTTGGTGAGTTTTTTACCTCAGTATTGGTAATGCCGGTGTCACACTTCCGAGTGCCTCGCGTGTATCTCGTACGAGTCTCGCGTTGCATCAACCAGCACGGACTCACACTCTCCTCACAGGAGTGGGTCGGTTGCAGAGAGATGCATGCAACTGACCCGCTACTTGGATGAGAGTGTGAATCCGTGCTGGGTTATGCAACGCGAGAGTCGCATGAGATACACACGAGGCACTCGCAAGTGTGACACCGGCCTAAGACAAAATCAGGAGTGGATAAAAATTGGAGAAGTGGTGCCGTGTTTTTGTTATACTTTTCCTCTGATTGTTTCACTCCTGGTTTTGTATTACAAATTCTGAGGTAAAAAACTCACCAAATACTCAACGTGTGCACGTGGCTGAAGAGGCAAGTAATGGCTGTATAAGGTGACGTGCACAAGTTGAGTGTTTGGTGAGTTTTTTTCCCTCAGTATTTGTAAGCCAAAATAAGGAGTGGGTGAAAAGTGGTGCCAATGTTTTTTTTTATCATACTTTTCCTCTGATTGTTCCACTCCTTGTTTTCACTACAAATACTGAAGTAAAAAAACCTCACCAAATACTTATGGTGTGCACATGATCTAAGAGGCAGGTGACAGCTGTATAAGGCCACATGCACACGTTGAGTATTTGTTGAGTTTTTTCTTCAGTATTTGTAGCCAAAATTAGGAGTGGGTGAAAAGGGGTGCCCATGTTTGTATCATACTTTTCCGCTGATTATTCCACTCCTTGTTTTAGATTACAAATACTCAGGTAAAAAAAACTGCACCAAATACTTAACAAGTGCATGAGGCCTAAAAGGCAAGTGAAAGCTGTTTAAGACCACATGTTCACATTGAGTATTTGGTGAGGTTTTTTTTCCCTCAGTACAGTATGTGTAAGCCAAAATCAGGAGTGGAACAATCAAAGGAAAAGTATAATAGAAACACGGGCACCACTGCTGCAATTTTTCCTCACTCCTGGTTTTGGCTAAAAATACTGAGGTAAAAAACTCACTAAATACTCAACGTGTGCACGTGGCCTTATATGGCTGTCACCTGCCTCTTAAACCTTGTGCACATGTTGAGTATTTGGTGAGATTTTTTCCTCAGTATTTGTAGCCAAAACCAGGAGTGGAACATTCAGAGGAAAAGTCCAATAGAAAAACGGGCACCACTTCTGTAATTTTTACCCACTTCTGGTTTTGGCTACAAATACTGAGGTAAAAAACTCACTAAATACTCAACGTGTGCACAGGACCTTAAAAGTCTTGAAAAAAACTAGTTCCAGGTACATATTTTAAGTGGGATTTTAATTTCTGTCTTCACATTACTCAAGTCAAGGGTGGAACAGTTTTAGGCTATGTGTGTGCTGTTTCTATTTGTCTTAGTTAAAACTGTTATTTAATGTTTTTCATGCTTGTCTCTGCTGCCATCTACTGGTCAGACCTTTCGGCTCCTCTGTTTCTTTTGTCCAGCCCATGGGAGTCTCTGATGACCCTCTTGCATCACATCCTGGTATGTTCATTCCAGCCAGAGATTTGTGAGAAACACATCCCTTATTGGAGCGGCTGAAGCAAAGTCTTCTGACCACGTAGTAGCTTCAGAAACAAACATCACTGGAGAATTACAATGCCAAGTACTTGGATTACTGCACTCTGCATGTCCTAACCTTAGGAGAAAATAAACCACCATTGTTTCATCTCAGCATGTGCATGTTTCACTCTGGAGCGCTCTGGTCCTGTCTGCCTCACCTATAGGAAAAACGAAGGTAAGATTCTCACAACCTCTCACAACTACGCGCCTTCCATCGCCTTTAAGTGGGGACAGAACAATGTGCGCACGTGCGTTTTTTCATGCAGTGTTTTGAACTTCAGCATTTTAATGCAAAAATGCATGCATTTTGATTTCCAAGCAAAGTCTATGGGAAATAGGCATATTATGTGCGCACTATGTGTCCAGAAACGCTGCATTTTTTTTTACAAAAATTTGTCAAAATCTCTGCGTTTAAAGAAGCAACATGTCAATTGTTTTGAGTGTTTTGGCAGCGTTTTGGTAACATTGAAGTCAATGAGAATTATCAAAATGCATCCTAAAACAAATTTCTAGCGTTTTACATGCATTTTTGATGCAAAACACATGCTTTTGTGTCAAAATCAAAGCATGCGTTTTTGCCATTAAAGTGAGGGCAAGAGGTTTCCTTTTGCCCTCACATCCAGTCCGACTTAAAAAAAAGAGTCAAACAATATTTTAAATTTATTTTTAACATAAATATTAAATCTCAATAATAATTTTTGGAAAATTATCATGATAGTGTATGATTTAAAGCTTTTGTTTTTTCACTTTTTTCCTATTGTTTGATTGTTCAAACTTTATTTAGTAGTGTCTTTGTATTGAAAACGCATTCCATTTTAAGCACTGAAAATGCATGTAAAACGCGGTCAAAACGCGGCAAATACGCAAGAAAAATGCACGCGTATTTCCTGCGTTTATGTGGACAAAACCAAATTTGACAATGACAAATTCTGCCAGAGGATGCGTTCATTTCTGCAAGGTACAGGATGCAATGTGCGCACATAGCCTTAAAGATTGCAACCTTCATTTTATACATAGAAAAATCAATTTTAGACTGAGCAGAGAAAATAAACAAAAAAGAAATTGCACTGAATTTCACACCAAGGGTTTGTGCGCATAACCATTTTCTCCATATCTCAGAAAACAGTCTGTTTAAGGCTAGTATTACATCTTCGGTATTTTGCCAGAAGCCAGATCCGGCACAAATGCAGTACAGTTACATTCATTTACAATGGAAGCGGACACATGGTTATGTATGAAGCATGTGTCTGCATTGTGTCGCACTTCCATTGTAAATTAATGTAACTGTACTGCATTTGTGCTGGATCTGGCTTCCGGCAAAATACCGGAGATATGAAACCAGCCTTATGCTGATGAGATTTTGATTAGAGTCTGATCAAAGTGGGATCTACATTTCTAGAAGTTGGAAAACAAAAAAAAATGTCTTCACCTGCATTCAGTCAGTCCACGAATATCAGATTGTACTCTGATGTCATCCGAGTGTGGTGCAATGTTTTCCACTGTTTACTTCAGAAATCTTACTCAAGTCAGGGATTAGAGTAAGATTTCTTTTTATTCAAAGCCATGCGTCTCATAATGAATCAGGAGTGGCTGACTCCAACACACCGGCTCATAAAGATCGGGGAGAAAATGCCCTGACCTAAGTCAGGCAGTACAAGAATTGTACCATTTCATGTGGTTTCTTTATGGATTCTACCTAGAAAGAGAAAGTAGCATGGAACTAGTGATGACTGCATGTTTTGGCGTGGTTCAAGTTTCCTTGGACAAATGTGCATATTGCCAGATTTGGTGAACTGACGACTCAGGGAAAAGATCTGCTTATCTGAACATGGGATATTTGCAAACTGACAGCATTCAGGATCAAAGTGTAATGCGGGCTTCAAACTAGACGATCTATCGTGCGATTGCACGATCGATCGCACCCACCCCCGTCATTTGTGAGTCACGGGCAATTAGTTGTCCGTGGCGCACAAAGTCGTTAACCCCCCCGTCACACGTACTTACCTCTCAGGCGACGTCGCTGTGGGCGGCAAACATCCACTTCCTGAAGGGGGAGGGAAGTTCAGCGTCACAGCGACGTCACACGGCAGCCGGCCAATAGAAGCGGAGGGGTGGAGATGAGCGGGACATAAACATCCTGCCCACCTCCTTCCTTCCGCATTGCCGGCGGGACACAGGTAAGCTGAGTTAGTCGTTCCCGAGGTGTCACACGGAGCGACGTGTGCTGCCTCGGGAACGATGAACAACCGGCGCACAGAAGGAGGAACGATTTTTTGAAACTGAGCGACATGTCAACGATGAACGAGAAGGTGAGTGTTTCTGCTCATTCACCGTTGCACGTAGCTGTCACACGCTACGATATATCAGACAATGCCGGATGTGCGTCACTATCGACGTGACCCCGACGACATCGCCCGATATATCGTACCGTGTGACACTCGCATAATGGTTTTTTCACACGATGTTTTATTTTTAGGCAGGTTTGGAGGTCTGCTCCAAAGCCAACCTGAAAAAGTTCCAACAAAACAAGAATGAACGTAAGCATTTCTATGGAAAAATGACCAGCTGTTCATATGTTCAGTCTTTCAATTTAGTCTTTTAACAACTTCAGGTTTCCAAAGATGCCAAGTGGCTAAAAGAAGTGACTGTCATGGCTCAGACTTCGTGAAGGCCTGGTATGAGGTAAAAACACAACCTACAGGGGTTTTACCAAGACAAACAAAGGGTACACCGGGGACACATTAACAAAGGAAGGCCCTGATACTAGTGAGAGGGAAGATGGACACCTACTCTACTTACATACCGCTGTACCCTGCACTCCTAGCCATTCCTTATACAGGTTCCTCACCTGCTGCTGAGCAGGAACCTGAAGCCTTGAGAGACCCTGTGGTAGGCCCTGGCTAGTGAGTGGAAAGGTAAGGATTACTAGTCCCACCGCTGCACTTAAACAACACACCAAGGGAAGGTAATACAGACAGGGCAAAAATTAACAACAGGCTAACTCAAACAACTAGGCTTCAGTCAGGCACTAGTACTGCAGCCTACACCACAACCAACAGCAAGAACTCCAGCAGCTCCTTGCATTTCCAGGACCAGAATCCAAATGGCAAAAATACTAACTGGCACCACCCTCTGCTGGAGGGTATATAAAGGGACTGGGAGTGGTCCCAATCCGGAAACACCTGACCAGTAGTCAGAAGCTGCTGGCAAAGAAAACTGACATTAACTCTTACCACGCCCAAATAAAGAAAACATGTTTAGGCCGGTTTCACACATCCTGTTATGTGACCGGAACATGTGACCGGAGCGGCGAAATGCCAGATGTGTGAAACCGGCCTTAATATGTAGTTTCAGATGATAATGAGAGACTCTAGTACTGATCCTGTCACTAGTCTCAAAATACAAAGAGACGGCCATGACAGTGACCTGACAATCTTTCAGGTATCTTCTGCTCTGGCGATGCTCCTTACTTACAAGACTATTCAACGAAAAGGCTCAAAAGGCGCCCTAAGCATCATTTTGACTGTTTTTTTCAGCATTTTTTTTTCTTTTATAAACTGGCAGCAATTTCTTAATTGCTGAATGGAATTAAGAAAACATATGAAAATGTGACTATGAAAGAAATCCCATCAAACAGTGGAAAGATGGATCCCCCATAAGAAAACACAACAGTTAAAAATGTTCAAAAAGCATTATAAAAAAAACTACAGAAAAAATGGGAAGAAATGAAGTTTTAGAGAAACATCTGAGAAAATGAACGATTCCTGGAGTGTCTTCTGCATGTAAAATGGAAATTTTTGCCAGTCTGAAAACAATGTTGTACATACACTTAGGCGGGCTTTGCACACTACGACATCGCAGGTGCGATGTCGGTGGGGTCAAATTGAAAATGACGCACTTCCGGCATCGCATGCGACATCGTAGTGTGTAAAGGCTCGATGATACGATTAACGAGCGCAAAAGCGTCGTAATCGTATCATCGGTGCAGCGTCGGCGTAATCCATGATTACGCTGACGCGACAGTCCGATGTCGTTCCTCGCTCCTGCGGCAGCACACATCGCTGTGTGTGAAGCCGCAGGAGCGAGGAACATCTCCTACCGGCGTCACTGCGGCTTCCGTAGGATATGCGGAAGGAAGGAGATGGGCGGGATGTTTACATCCCACTCATCTCCGCCCCTCCGCTCCGATTGGCCGCCTGGCGTGTGACGTCGCTATGACGCCGCACGACCCTCCCTTATCAAGGAGGCGGGTCGCCGGCCAGAGCGACGGTCGCAGGACAGGTGAGTCCATGTGAAGCTGCCGTAGCGATAATGTTCGCTACGGCAGCTATCACAAGGAAATCGCTGCTGCGACAGAGGCGCGTACTATCGCGCTCGGCATCGCAGCATCAGCCTGAGATGTCGCAGCGTGCAAAGTACCCCTTAGGCTATATTCAAATGCAGCATTTTTGCTGGGGTATTGTCTTTTTTTGCAAGCAATAACTCTCGTCTTGGCAGTAAAAATGCTGAATTCAAAACACTGTTTTTCTGTAGTTTTTTTTGTGGCATTTTCAGAGCATTTTTATTAATTTTTTGGGTGCAGATTATGCGTGCTCTGTCTACAGTACACTTTAAAAAAAAAAGTGTTATTCAAAAACATCACAAAAAGCAGTGAAAAACTGCACTTTTTTCACTTCCTCATTGCTTTTTATGGGTAAAAAAAAAGGCTGCAAAAATGCTACAAGAATTGACATAATGCAGAGTTCAAAAACGCTGCAGTTCTCAAATTCAGGCTGAAAAAAACAAGCGGGTGCATGGGATTTCTGAAACCTCATAGTTCTAGCCCAGTCTAGCCTACACATATTTAATGTCATGAACAGTGAACATCCCAAATCCATTTTCCCACGTATTTGGCTCATTTCCTGCAGTCAAAGTGACTTCTCTTCTGCACTCATCGCCTTACTTGACTTGATCTTTGCTACGTACGTTGATTGTATCAGCTTCATGTTTAGAACTACAAAGGATATATAAACATTTCAATGGACTCTACAGCAGAAAAGCTTTTAGAGAGGAGAAAGTAAAGATACAGCTAATGCTTTTATTAATCTGAAATCAGCTGTATAGAAATTTCCAACTTCTTAATATTCTCACAGAAAATGGCAAATAGCAGAAATTGTTGCATAATTGGTGAATCTTATCTTAACCCTATCGTGATTGATGTTGTATAAAGCGATGTTTTATCGCACTCCACTCGCACCGTTTTTCTCACCGTGTGGCTTAGGCCTTACATATTTTGTCATACACATGTTTTTTCTTTTGTATTAATTGGAACAACACGAATAAACACAGAAAAAAAGGAAAATGAACATAATTTTACATAAAATTCCAAAAATGGGTTGGACAAAATTGTTGGCAATCAACTTGATATTTACTGCAAATATTTCAAAAGACTGACCCACACATCCTACAAGTGTGTATAGGTGCCAGCTGAAAAAACCTAGCAAATACAAAATGGATACAGCCGCACACTAAATGCCATCAATGTATAAGTGAACTCTGGTACTGCATTACTGCTATATGAAAAATTTAGATTTTTAGTTTATGAATTGGCCAATGCATGTAAGCCCGGAAACCAAACGGCAAGGTAAATCTCAATATTCCGGGTCCCTAACTAAAATGCCACTATCTAGGTTAAAACCATCCATGTCTGGGCAGCTAGACTAAAAATCTAACTTGAAATGCCACTATCTGGACTAACCTCCATGTCTGGGCAGCTAGGACTCCTGGTATAAGGATTATGAACACAGCCTGGTTTGTAGGGCGGAGTGCTCAGTCAGAAAAAAAAAAAAATGTTTTTTCTTTTGTATTAATTGGAACAACACGAATAAACACAGAAAAAAAAGAAAATGGACAGAATTTTACATAAAATTCCAAAAATGGGTTGGACAAAATTGTTGGCAATCAACTTGATATTTAGTTGCAGATCAACGTGCGCATGCGCAGGAGCTCAATGTGAATGATGTAGGACGCGTCATGCACACGGGGCTACGCAGGAGAACGGCGATCAAACAAGATAGAGGAGGCACCAAACCGAGAGCAGCGATACCCATCAGACCGGACCAGGTGAGTATGATAAAGGTGTTTTTTACTTTATACAGTGCAGCCTGGGGTCTTATATACAGTATTCTAGAATATTGTATATAAAGGCTCAC